>NC_139217.1:410002190-410602190 GCF_055691185.1 Crinia signifera | reverse complement strand
CTCCTTAAAATTTTCATAACCATAAACAGCAATGACATTGTCAGGTGTCCAGAGTCAGTAGGGGCCCAGCGCGTAAATTCCAGAAGGATCCGTGCATCGTTGTCCTCGGCAGCGGCTGGGGGCATGCGCTCTGGGCTGAATGCAGGCCAGGCGGAAGCATCACGTCCATTGCCTAGTGACGGCGTCTTGGTGGAAGTGTTAAGGCCGTTGCTGGACAGCGGTACCCAACTTCCAGTCACGCTCCGGCACTCGGCACATCAGAGGAATGGGACGGCTGACATCACGGATAACCCAGGCCACTGATTGGCCGGCTATTTTGAATACGTTTCCCGGCTGCCTCAAGGAAGCGCCTATACTCTCTGCCACATCCTGTCTGTCAGTGTTTCCTTAATGCCTGTATCGGCAACAGGCCACCTATTCCCCTGGGCCGAAGGGTCCTGATGTACCTTTGGACCTGTCCTGCTTTGCTTCCCTTCTTTCCTTAAGGAAGTTGAGATAAGTGTTCTCATTCCATTCCTTTCTTCCTGGGAATATTTGCATGGATAAGATTTGGGTAGGTTGGCGCTAGAATTACCCTTGTCCGAAGGAGCTGCAGGACCAAAGTGGTCCAAGCTCTGTAAGCACTACAAATATAGAAAACAGGTACTCCGCTCACCTTCTTGGACGCTTGATATGTACTGGCACCAGCCATATCAAGCGTCCAAGAAGGTGAGCGCAGTACCTCTTTTCTATAGGTGTATCTTACATGTTAGGCTTTCTTATTCGATATTCTTTTTTTTTTTTAGATATACATTTTATTTTTGCGATACCAAGATATTCACCAGTACAAGCTGAATAAGGTATTCTTATTCGATATTCTATTCCATCCCAGTACATTGTTGCATTCATACATGCTTTCCTATTTGAAATTCTATTTCATCTTAGTGCATTGTTGCACTTATGTAAATAGTGTGGTGTCATATTACTATGTTTCGGAACTACAAGTAGGTCGCATTGGTCGCCTCCTTGTGTTGTGGAGGGGCTCCTGCAGGTGCAATTATATTATTGGTGCTGTTTGATTGATTCACAGCCTTTTGAGGACAGCAGTACAGCTTTCTATTTGTTTTTTCCATTTACAGGTTTATCTTAGTTAGCTTTTCCTCTTCTCTGGAGATCTCGGGCACTTTGTCCCACGTAACACCTGGCAGCACCGGAGTTGGGGTGGACTTAATTCTCCCCTCCAAACCTGTATATTGTAGATGAAGCCTTAGCTCTGCAGGTGCCCATAGTCTCTGTAGGGATTATGGAGTGAGGGTTTGGTTCATTCTTATCATCCTAGCAGAGGTCACAGTTGGGAAGATTATCCCTGAGTCATAACAGACATTAGCCACAACTTCACTGTAGTCAATGGTCCGAAATATTAGCGATATGTAACATTCCATAGGACAAATAATATAGGCTAGTGAACAAATAAAAAGCATGAGAGGGGAATAGACAAAAAAATAACATGCTACTTTAGACTTAATAGAGGCATTAAGTGATATTATCATAGCAAGGATGAGAGTTATACCCCTTTCACACCACTGCAAAAACTGGGGTCGCAGCTCAGCATGATAGGGTCCCTGAAAAATAACTCTGGAGATCATTACAGGTATTTAGAAGAGTTGGTCCCGGAAAGCACCCAGAATAAGGGGAAGTGTGAAGTATAGAGAGCTGGTACTAGTGGGGTGACTAGAGGTGGAGATTGGGGCAACTGATTGATGCTGGGGATTAATGAGGAGGAAGTTCTATAGGTTAAAAACAGGAGAGTGAAATGTGCAGCAGGGCAGTGCTGCAAGCATTATGATGCTCTGGGTGGTGGCACATGCTGCATACCTTAGTTACGGCCCTGCCCCCAACATATGTCGTCGCCGCACCCCCCCTCCTGTTCCCTGTATGAACAGATGATATGGCAAAAGGAAGGGGAAAGCTGCATTTGCAAGCCATGCATCATATTCTTTATCTCAACTGTGAAAATCAAAAGCCTACTGGAAAAGTATGTGGTAGATACACTGCTCTGTACATTTATCTTCTGAAGGTAAATCGATAAAATACGACCTCTAATTTATCTCCATCAGGGAACGCTCTGAGGAAGCCCTGAGTAAGATGCAAAAATGACAAAAACAAAATTACAGAATATCATGACATGGTAAATATACACTATTATTATTATTATTATTATTAATAATAATAATAATGATGATGAATAATTTTCACGTAATAGTTATCTGTGGTTTATTATGTGTACATCATTCTGCATATTATTATTAATTTCCAATTTTTTTTTTTGAGAGAAAAAGGATTTCCCTGATACACCAACCTGGTTTGTAGCTTAAAATAAGTTAATATACAGTAGGCTGTTTTTTTCCAACTGCAGAAAGCGGGTTTCTATGTGTGGCAACTAGACCTAAAGCTGCCTCCAGGAAGCCATCAAAACATTTCATGGAATGTTCCCAAGGCAACCACAACATATTATTACTGCGATGGCAATCTACAATTGTAAAGTGCAACGGAATCTGCTGCGCTACATAAGAAACTGTAAATAAATAAATATATTTACTGTGGTGAAGCAATTCAGCTCAAAGCACAGAATTGGCCCACCCACTTTTCCTCCATGAACCGTAGTAAGCGGGGCAAGCAGGGGTATGCAGCTCGAGGGTAGGGGGATGAGCAGGAATGTGGGAGACTTGACCACTTTTCCTTGGTGCTCGGAGTGCCACACAATTCTGGTGAGCCTCCTAGGCATTCTGAGAGAGTAGGCACGTGTGAGCATATATCATTTAAATATGTTGTATGCATTTGTAGTGTATACGGGCAATCATTGTTGCCGGTTCCTCCAACCTGCATATGGGTGGGTACCCATATGCTGGTAGGGGGAACTGGCAACAATGATGCTGACACTGGATCCTGTGGCCAGATATATCAGCTGGATGTTTGGCATGTTATATGTGTGTATAAACAGGCACATACTTACCAAATTTAGTGTTCCTTCTAGGAACCAAACGGGGCAGGGCGCTGGAGGGGCTGACCGGGCACGCCAACGTCACTAAAGGGGGCGTCCCAGGGCCGGCATGTCAAAAATTGGGGCGTGCCCGGGCCGGCACATCATAAATGGGGCAGTGCCCGGGCCGGCGTGTCACTGAAGGGGGCGTGTCACTGAAGGGGGCGTGCCCGGGCCGCGCATCAGTGAAGGGGGCGTGCCCGGCCGTAACTACGTCCCCGAGCTGCCGGGAAAGCGCCGTGCACCGCAATCTATGGCGGCGCTGGGCTTCACCGGTGCACTCCGGTGGGCAGGTAGCAGGCTGTTTTAGCGGGGCGCTGCTAGAGGGGCAGGGCGCATTCTGCCCTTTAAAAATCTGGCAGGGCGCAATGTCTGTAATAATTTTATGGCAAGCATTCACGTGAAAGACAGACATTTCTGAGATAGACACAAGTTGCTTAGATTCAGAAGCTGACAAAATACCTAAGGCGACAATCTCGCCTGTTTATAAACAGCAAGTAGTACCTGAAGGAGTGCCAACAGGTCGGCCGGGCCCTGGTAACATGGAGGGGGCATGGACACCAAGCGGGAGTGGGGCCACGCCCCCCGTGAAAAAAATAAACAAGAGGGAGAGAGTGGACAGGCTGACGCGGTCTCTCTCGCCAGCTCAGCACACAGCACTGAGCAGGATATGCTGAGCTGGGGAGAGAGGCTGAGCTCCTTTGGCAGCCTGTCCTCTCTCTCCTCACTGCCCGGCCACCTGTAACGGGGGGTTGGGACCAGGGCCCCTCCAGCAGACCCAGGCCCGGGTAAAAAGTACCCGCACCCCCCCCCCCCCCTCTTGACACCACTGAGTTCTTATTACAATCAGATATTGCAGGACCACCCAAAGCCCACGATGCTGCTGGCCCCATGTGCAGAGACTTTTTGAAGTTACATAAACTTTCTAAATGCAAAAGTGTAAAAAGCAAATAAAAAAAAAATCATTACCCACAGGTATAGCTGAAAAATGATCAAGTATTAAATGAAAGGATATATCATCTACAGATGTATTCTAGTGTATTACTTTAAAAGTGGACCGTGTAGTGGAAAGTCTCCGACTAATTAACTACCTTACAATATACTTTTTTTTTTTCTAATCTGAAATAATGAGGGATATAAATGAATATATCTTTTCTATGGGATCGAATGCTTTTAATATAATGAAGAGACAAGATCTTGAGTTGGGAAAAAAGATGTAAAGAAGAATCCTTATTCTCATGGTCTTTCCTTTGCTTCATCTGAGCAAGAACAATGAACTTTTACATTTTGCTCAGCTTCAAGCCTTATCAATTGAAATCTGCAGTTGAGAGTTTTGATAATGCATGCATTAAATGATCATTCAGAATGACTTGTGAGAGCATCCCTTGTGTAACACACTTCAAAAAAATAATTTAAGTTGGAATACTGAACATCCTCCTCTTACTGCAAACCACAGCATCTATAAAAGAGACTATCATGCGAAATGATTAACACCTTACAGCTCAAGAAACAAAGCCTGCCCTTTTATACAGGCAGCTGTGGATCATTAGCTCCAGTGATGGGACCTATGTGATGTGAATTTTTCTTTCTAATTAAGAGATGAAATTCTCTTTATAACTATCTCTTCAACAGAAAGGTGCAAACGGAGAGGTGGAATTTCCATTTTGCTCAGAAAAGCACTTTGCTCTTCAACAATAAGTTGCTTTTTTTTTCTTTTTCTTTTTTTTTTAAATCTCCATCCATCTGCTGTACAGTTTAACTTTAATTTTACAATTTAATTTCATCTATAACATCTAATGCATTTCTGTTGGGAAGGTTATAGCATTTATGTAGCTGTCATTCAGGCTGTCTATAAGCCCGCACACACATTGGCATTTAAATTCTTCATTTAAGAAGTATTTTTAATGTAAGTTAAGTGCATATAAATGGATGTGAAAATAAAAATCGTTGTACAAGTGAGACTCAGTATTCTTGTGTCTTTAAGTGTGTTTAACTTGTGATGTGCTGTGTGTGTTTTGTGCAGGTGTTGTACACTTTGATATACTGCGCTGTACAACAACACAACTGGAACAACTCAGCTTCTTAATCACATTTCAGTGCATCAGAGAAGCGATATATTGTAGTGAGCTTGATATCATGTTTGGCTTAAACGAGATGACTTTCTGTTCAACACACAAGTTTATTGTTTTTGTATAAATAGTTGAAGACATATAAACTCATAGTAACCACTAGTGCTTTGCAGCTCATACACATTTATAGCAGTATAATACAGGTTGCGTATCCCTTATGCAAATACCTGTTATCCAAATTATTCCGAAAACCATAGTCTCCAAAATGTACTTTTTTTTTTTAAGATAAAAACCTACTGGGGACATCTGTAACTGACACTACTGGGGAAATGATCTTTAACTGGCATTACGGTAAATAATGTAAATAATAAATTCAGTGTCTGAGATTGAACACAAACTTTGTTTCATGTTTTTAAACAAATAAATTATATTTGTGTGTATTTCATGTGTTTGATGTGCTTATGCAATATAAGTGCAAGATACAGATGGAGCAGCTCTTATTAGATCGAATCGACAACCAACATCTGCCGCAATCCGCCGGAATGGGGAGCATGCGCACGAGATGCTCGCGCCCAGTCCCGATGGAGCTCTCAGTTGCCTCCCCACTGCTCCCCTGTCTTGCCCATAGCTCCCTGTACTCCCCTCTAACCGCGCTGGTCTCCCTGAAGTGGAGAAAGGCAGGTTTTCCGCTCCCCACCACCGAGTGATTGGGAGGCGCGAGCGTGTAAGATCAGATGGAGCGCCTCTCCACCGGTGATTGCCAGCTAAAGAAATCTGGCAATTCCCAGCACTGGCTTAGAGGCTCTCCATCTGTACCTCAAGATACCTCAATTAAATATAAAAATATTCTGAAATACGGAATAATCTGTTATCCAGGATGCTTCTGGTCTCGAGCATTTTGGATAAGGGATACTCAGCCTGTATTTTTATATACTTTAAATAGGACATTATGCGACAACCCAAGACTGTTTTAATTGATATAGTGTAATTACCTCTAAAGCCTACAATTCTATTGCTGACATCTTCAAGCTTTAAGAAGGGGATACATTTGAATGACAGGTGGTAGGGATGCCAGCGGTCAGAATACCAACATCAGCATCCCAATGGAAGGAAAGTGGCAGGGTCTAGTAAGTAAACATACCTTCACCCTGCCCCCCCTAACCCCTATCTCCGCAGACTGACCCTAACCCTCCCTGCTAGCGCCTAACCCTACAGCCGGGATCCTGAACGTATCCTTAAAAGGGGATTGCCCAACACATGAATGTTACAGGCAAAAAGCTACTCAAGCAATTGTAAGTGGATGCATAGGGGCCTAGTCATGTAGATTTCTAACTGGGTACACACTATATGCGATGTTCCTTGAACAGTATCTTTAGTGATGTACCTTGAACTCCTTGTCAAACGATCTAGTGCATGCACTGAACTATATTCACGATACAGTATATCAATAACAATATTGTTTTTGTGCATATCATTCACAATATATCATGTACATCTTCTCATGTAGAGATGATAATTTGGCCCAATTTATCAGCAAAGTTATGGCAGCACCACTCCTCAGATAAGCGGCTGTCTCTGCGAAGAGTCTACAGTAACTAATGTGATAGCTACAGTATATTTTCAGCACTTTACTTCTTACTAGCAGCTGTGATTAATATTGCAATGAAAGTAGAATTGTTCAAATGATTTAAAGGGATGGTAGACTTTGATAAATAGGCCCAATAGACAGAAGAAACCATTCAACCTCCTTGTCATCAGCATAAAGATCAGTGATCAGTCCTGTTTCAGCTGTTGAGAGGCAGTTGAACAGAACACAAGTAATGCAGAGGGGCAATGTCTGGGTTGGACCACACACTCTTAACAAAGCAAGATAATCCAAATATTATAATTAACATTGGGCAATTGTTCCAAAACAAAATGCTATACTTAAGCCCTGTACACACACATAGATTTGCTTTTGATTCGATGTTAGATTCGATTTTATATTAGATCTGGCATTAGATCTTTTTATTCGATTTGGAATTAGATCTGTACTTTTGCATTAGATATCAAATTCGATATACATTCATGGTACATTGTACACATTCGATTTAATAGATTGAATTAGATATTTCCTTGACTGCACAGTAGATTTTTCTGTTCGATTTTGAGAAAACGGGATCGCGCATCGAATCGAATCGAATGTAGACCGAAAGTGACACAAAACCATTCGATTTCATTTAGGATTCAAATTGATTTTGCTTCTATAAGCAAAATCGAATTGAAAATCTGGAAAAATCATATCTATATTGTTATTATATATATATTTTTTTAATGATGTATTTCATTTTTGCACAGCTTTTTAAAATAGATATACTGTGCATTACATGGGATGTAAATAATACCACAATATTGTTTGCAATCTAAGATAAGGTGTAAAAATAGAAATGAAGCACCCTGACAGCACTTGAGAGGAAAAAAGAGTGGTAATAAAGGAAATAGACAAACAAAAATGACCCTGCCCAAATTTTATTTATTCTGTAACAACTATGGGTCCTTATTCTGGATCACTCCCAAAGGCAAATTCCTTCTCAAATGGACAAAACCATGTGCACTGCAGGTGGGGCAGATGCAACCTGTGCAGAGAGAATTAGATTTGGGTGGGGTTTTACGTCAAAGTGAGATCTATATTGCAGTGTAAAAATAAAGCAGTCAGTATTTTCCTTGCACAGAAACAAAATAACTCACCCAAATCTAATTCTCTCTGCACAAGTTACATCTGCCCCTCCTGCAGTACACGTTTTTGTCCATTTGAGAAGGAATTTGCCTTTGCGAGTGAACCAGAATAAGGGCCCATTGGTTCTACTGCATGCATATCATCTATATATATATGCCTAGTGTCTGATTATGTGACTCTGAAATACTGCCATCTGTTGCAGCGAGTGAAACTACTGTACATCTCTTTCTCTCTCACACATCCACAATCACAGAGGCAATCACAAAGTGGCAGGCTGGCTTTTAAAGCTTTTGCTTTGAGTGAGTTTACTAGTTTATCATAATAGGAGGGTTATCAACTCTTTGAGTACAACATTGCTGTGAGTGATCCTCAAAATATCTGCTAAAAATGCCAGTGTCGCTCACAGCAACTGTTCATTTAGTATAAATAAATAAAAACACAGCCAATCAATTATTGGCCCCAAAAAAAGAATAGTCGCTGTGAGCAGCGCTGGCATTTTTAATGGATATTTTAAGGATCTCTCACAGCAACATTGGCACTCAAAAGGTTAATAGTCTATATTGGTTTAAGAGTCTATAGCGGGTATTCAATCCCCGTCGCTATTTCCAACACAGGAAATAGCGGTGGGTGCCTAACCAATGCGATCATTCCCTACAGCATTGAAGAGGCAGATTGACAAAACGGACCTGACTTTAAAAGCAGACGGATCAGACTTGCCGAAAATGTACATGGATTGTCAAATTAACGCCCGGATCTTGACAATCCACAACCGTTTTTGCCACTTGGCAGGCATAATATTGAATTCCACCTGCCGATAAAATGGCGAGCGGACTGAAAACAGGCCAGGGTTCTGACTGTCAGAATGTTCTGACAGCCGGAACCCGGGATTGAATATCCCCTATTTATTTAAAACTTAAGAGGGTTTGAATATCCCCTATTTATTTAAAACTTCAGAAGGGCCCAGGTGCCCTTCAGGGCAAGCAAATACCAAATATACAGTGTATTCACATATATATTTATACATATATGGAGAAGGTAATGTCCCGCACTCTGTTGCTGAAAGCACAGCGTGTCCGGTGCTAGAAATCCCAACTGGGAGAAATGTATGCACTGATTTTTAACCAGCACTCGGACCAATTTGCATCATTCATATGAAGAAAAACATAACCAAAGGGTTCAGATATCAACGTTTCGGACTTTTAAGTCCTTTATCAAGACATAAAGAACACAGTACATAACACTTACATTTATAGAAGTGATCATACACCTACGTGGCACCCCAACCCCCGCACGCTGCATACCCGGTGACCGAATGACGTCATGGGAGCGCCAGGGCGCCGACAGCATCGAGTCCCCCGGGAGCGTGTGCACAAAATTCAAATAACGTGAAGCCATCACCATGGTGATACATAAACAATCTGTGGAAACATGTTAAAAACAACGGTTACGGTAACAAATGGCTGAGTACAAAACACAAGGAGGGCAACATATGAATAATGCGCCACATCCAGCAAACATGCATAAAGAAAGTAATGCAGATACATATAAAGGACAACAAGAGTGTTGTACATCACGTAAAACGCAGGATGACAGGTCTGTCAGGAGTACACGACAAGCAATAGCTGCTAAGTGTGCGGCTAGCGCTAGAGCCGTGTCGTATCAAGGAGTTCAACAATTAATGTAGTGGAGGATACTCACAGAATATACAAAACAGTGGGGCATTTATAAAAAGCTGGTATAAGTAAGTTGCTCATTTAGACCAAGCGGACTGACAGTCTGTAGTCTGTGTATCCATCTAGCTTCTAACTGTAGGAGGGCTCGTCCCCTGTCACCACCTCTCCTGCTGGGGGGGATACAATCGATCATTTTGTAACGTATGGTAGGCAGTGGGTGTTGGAGGGCTTTGAAGTGTCGGGCAACAGGCTGATCTGAGCCCTTGCCTTCTAAAGCTGCTCTGATGCTGCAACGGTGCATTGCTATCCGCTCTTTAGCGGATAGTCTTGCCTATATACATTGAACCGCACGGGCATTTGATATAATAAACCACGTACTTACTAGTACAGGTGAGGGCATGCTTGATAGGTATTTTCTCACCCGTGCGGGGATGGAAGAAATGGTCACCTGTCTCAAGGTTGGCACAGGTGGTGCAACCAAGGCATTTGTAATTGCCTTTCTTGCGCGTGAGAAAATGCGCTTGGCTGGGTGGTGCATGATTAGAGACATCATTGTGGACGACTAGGTCCTTGATGTTATTACCTCGTCTGAAAGAGGGGAGAATGTTACAAGATCTAATGGCTGGAAGGGCAGGGTCACTGGTTACAAGCGGCCACATTCTCTTTACTGCTCGAACTATGGGGTCACTGATCTTGGTGTACTTTTGTGTCCACACTATTTTATCGGTCAGTTTTTTGCTACCAGTGTGCTTAAGAATAGTCAATCTGTCTAGACTGAGTACTTTAGTCATAGTGTCTTGTAACAGTTTGTGCGGGTACCCCCTAACGAGTAAATCATCTCTCATGCGAGTCATTTCTGTGATGGCGCCATTTTTACTGCTGCAAATTCTGAGTGCCCTGAGAAATTGGGAGTATGGTAATCCCCACTTAAGAGAAGGAGGGTGGTGACTGGAACTTAGCAATATTGTGTTGCGATCCGTGGGTTTTTTATAAAGAGTGGTGGATATGTCGCCTTGTTCAGTAAGGTGAACCATGACATCAAGGAAGTTAATCTCTGTATGACTACACGCATATGTGAACTTGATGTTAGGGTCAGAGGTGTTACAGGTAGACATCAAATCATTGAAACTTTCTTCTGTACCAGACCATACTATAAATACGTCATCTATGTAGCGGTAAAATGCAAGAATTTTATCCATCACATTAGTATTAGACAGAAACATATCTTTTTCTACTTCAAACATAAATATATTAGCCAGGCTCGGGGCGACGCAAGAGCCCATCGCGACCCCCGAGCACTGGATATAGAATTGACTGTCAAAAATGAAGTAGTTTCTAGACAATGCTAAGTCTAAAAGCTCAATGAAAAACGCAGAGTCTGGACCACTGTAAATATCACTACTTTGCACTGCCCGTTTGACAGCTTGTATCCCTCGCTGGTGAGGTATATTGGTATACAGTGAAACAACATCTACTGTACATAAGAGACATTTAACTGGCAACGGAGTGAGTCTTTCCAGTTCAGTGAGAAAGGTGTTCGTGTCTTTAAGGTAAGTTGACTGTCTTTGGACAATCGGTTGTAGGAATAAGTCAAGAAATCTCGCCACAGTGTAGAAGAGGGAATCCCTGGCCGAAATAGTGGGCCTGCCCGGGGGATTAATCATATTTTTGTGCAGTTTGGGGATCGTGTAAAGAACTGGGACTTTGGGAAAGTCTACCATGAGTGCTGCACGCACATCATTTGGGATGATGCCATTGTTAACACCACTTTCAAGCAAAGTATCTAATTCTTTTTTATAAATTGGGGTGGGGTCCCTTGGGAGTGTTGTTTCACTGTATACCAATATACCTCACCAGCGAGGGATACAAGCTGTCAAACGGGCAGTGCAAAGTAGTGATATTTACAGTGGTCCAGACTCTGCGTTTTTCATTGAGCTTTTAGACTTAGCATTGTCTAGAAACTACTTCATTTTTGACAGTCAATTCTATATCCAGTGCTCGGGGGTCGCGATGGGCTCTTGCGTCGCCCCGAGCCTGGCTAATATATTTATGTTTGAAGTAGAAAAAGATATGTTTCTGTCTAATACTAATGTGATGGATAAAATTCTTGCATTTTACCGCTACATAGATGACGTATTTATAGTATGGTCTGGTACAGAAGAAAGTTTCAATGATTTGATGTCTACCTGTAACACCTCTGACCCTAACATCAAGTTCACATATGCGTGTAGTCATACAGAGATTAACTTCCTTGATGTCATGGTTCACCTTACTGAACAAGGCGACATATCCACCACTCTTTATAAAAAACCCACGGATCGCAACACAATATTGCTAAGTTCCAGTCACCACCCTCCTTCTCTTAAGTGAGGATTACCATACTCCCAATTTCTCAGGGCACTCAGAATTTGCAGCAGTAAAAATGACGCCATCACAGAAATGACTCGCATGAGAGATGATTTCCTCGTTAGGGGGTACCCGCACAAACTGTTACAAGACACTATGACTAAAGTACTCAGTCTAGACAGATTGACTATTCTTAAGCACACTGGTAGCAAAAAACTGACCGATAAAATAGTGTGGACACAAAAGTACACCAAGATCAGTGACCCCATAGTTCGAGCAGCAAAGAGAATGTGGCCGCTTGTAACCAGTGACCCTGCCCTTCCAGCCATTAGATCTTGTAACATTCTCCCCTCTTTCAGACGAGGTAATAACATCAAGGACCTAGTCGTCCACAATGATGTCTCTAATCATGCACCACCCAGCCAAGCGCATTTTCTCACGCGCAAGAAAGGCAATTACAAATGCCTTGGTTGCACCACCTGTGCCAACCTTGAGACAGGTGACCATTTCTTCCATCCCTGCACGGGTGAGAAAATACCTATCAAGCATGCCCTCACCTGTACTAGTAAGTACGTGGTGTATTATATCAAATGCCCGTGCGGTTCAATGTATATAGGCAAGACTATCCGCCAATTTAAAGAGCGGATAGCAATGCACCGTTGCAGCATCAGAGCAGCTTTAGAAGGCAAGGGCTCAGATCAGCCTGTTGCCCGACACTTCAAAGCCCTCCAACACCCACTGCCTACCATACGTTACAAAATGATCGATTGTATCCCCCCCAGCAGGAGAGGTGGTGACAGGGGACGAGCCCTCCTACAGTTAGAAGCTAGATGGATACACAGACTACAGACTGTCAGTCCGCTTGGTCTAAATGAGCAACTTACTTATACCAGCTTTTTATAAATGCCCCACTGTTTTGTATATTCTGTGAGTATCCTCCACTACATTAATTGTTGAACTCCTTGATACGACACGGCTCTAGCGCTAGCCGCACACTTAGCAGCTATTGCTTGTCGTGTACTCCTGACAGACCTGTCATCCTGCGTTTTACGTGATGTACAACACTCTTGTTGTCCTTTATATGTATCTGCATTACTTTCTTTATGCATGTTTGCTGGATGTGGCGCATTATTCATATGTTGCCCTCCTTGTGTTTTGTACTCAGCCATTTGTTACCGTAACCGTTGTTTTTAACATGTTTCCACAGATTGTTTATGTATCACCATGGTGATGGCTTCACGTTATTTGAATTTTGTGCACACGCTCCCGGGGGACTCGATGCTGTCGGCGCCCTGGCGCTCCCATGACGTCATTCGGTCACCGGGTATGCAGCGTGCGGGGGTTGGGGTGCCACGTAGGTGTATGATCACTTCTATAAATGTAAGTGTTATGTACTGTGTTCTTTATGTCTTGATAAAGGACTTAAAAGTCCGAAACGTTGATATCTGAACCCTTTGGTTATGTTTTTCTTCATATGAATGATGCAAATTGGTCCGAGTGCTGGTTAAAAATCAGTGCATATTTATACATATATATATATATATATACAGAGACTTTTCCCAAGTAGGGAAAAAAACAGCACTCACCAGACTTAAGCAAAGTTTTCAAAGGTTCAAAGTCCCAATAGTTTTAATAAGGTACACGCTTACCGACGTTTCGGTCCCTTAGGACCATTCTCAAGGCAGCAGGGTACAGTCAGAATCACAGCAACAGCACTAGAAGCGAAACAGGGACAAGTGAGCGTTGTTCCGGGTCCCGCTTATATGGGGAGTGTGACCTCCCACCACCTAATTGCGCTCCAGCCGCTGGAACGCAAAACGTCACTTCTGGGAAAACCGGAAGCGCGCGGCCGCGATGTAGAAGCGGCGCTGATCGCTAGATACTGCGATCAGCCGGTGGCCAGCACTATGCAAAGGTGCCCACTCGACAAGCGCACCAGGCGGGTGGCTCATGTTGGTGAACGGGGGTGTCACTACGTGTAAATGAAGGCGTATAACGCCAGTGTCACACAGCATCAGCCACTGATTGGCTGGTGCGGGTCACATGTCCAAATATTATGAAGCTGTCAAATGCCGATGGATAACCTCATACTGCAAAGTGCTGCAAGCAGGACCCTGGACAACAGGCAAAGGGGGGAACATGAGAAACATATCATAATAGAAAAAATGTGTGACCAGTGTTACAGGCAATAGGAAGAAAATCACAAAATATCACCGCAGACACATGTCTGTAAAAAACAAAAGTTTAAAGTGTAAGCATGGCGATGTGCCACCTTGGCGCATGCGCAGTGCAGAGTACATAGTGCATCGAGAGGTCAATCAAGATTATGTGGGGAGGGGCTCCTTGTCCACCCTCAGATAGTGGGGCTATCATACCAAGCTGGCGCTATAATAGATATATGCGTGATGAAATGATAGGGGTTGGCTTTACAGTGCTCGGAATTGGATACACCTGTATGAGCATATGGGAGAGTTAAACGGAATCAAAAATAGGGGAATAAGGTGAAGCATGAGTATAAAAATGGGGTGGGGCACCATGGTCCACTCACAATAATTAGGGGTCTGTATAAGGTTGTAGAAAGCAACCGTGCCTATATTGTGTATGAATGTGTCTATATCAAAGGGGAGGCCAAGGAATGTGGTATGGTCGTGATTATAAGTGTAATGGGGAAAAAATTTGAAGAAAAGGTTCCAGAAAGGATGTGAAAAAATCAGACGAGACAGTACATCCTGGGTCTTGAGCCGTATATCCAGAAAAATAGAGGAGTGTCTATTCACTCAGAGGATAAGCTAATGTTGTTATTGAAGAAATATAGAGAGTGGATTGTTCTCATTCATCCCTCTGGGGGCTATTGTGTCCAAGGTGTAGATCCATCTACTCTCGGCTTTACGTAGTAGTAGGGCTCGGTCTCCTCCTCTGGCTGGTGGTGGTATCCAGTCGATGAGCTTACATCTGAGGTCCGGTACGTTATGTTTCATTTTGATGAAATGTCTCGGTACGGGTAGGTCCGCTGTACCTGATTCGGTGGCTTGGCGAATAGAAAGTCTATGGTTCGCCATTCTCTCTCTAAAGCGTCTCGTGGTCATGCCCACATAATACAGGCCGCAGGGGCATATCAATATATAGATCAAATGATCCATATTGCAATGGAGTTTGAATCTTATCTTCAGTTGTCGTCCAGTGTGGGGGTGTGGGAAAGTGGGTCCTGTGATCATACTCCTACATGTTGCACAGCCACTGCATTTGAAACATCCAGGCTTCCTTTCCATGAGCCAGGTGGTGTTGGTTGTGCGGTCTGGTTGTTTGGTTGGTCTCATTAGGAGTTGTTTAAGGTTGGGTGCTCTTCTGTAGGCCATCATAGGTGGTGCAGTTTTGGTTAGGTGTAGTTGGGGATCCGATTTGATGATGGGCCAGTGTTGGCGTATGGATTTGTTGATTTTGGTAGACATATTATCAAACGTGGTGGTGTATACCATCCTTTTGGTGTTGTCATCAGCTTTTTTCAGATTGCTGGCAAATTTCTTCCGTGCCTTCTTGAGACAGCCGTTGATGGTGTTAGAGGCATATCCCCTCTCACGGAATCGATCAGCCATCTCTTTGAGTTGTTCTTCCATGCGTGTCTCCTCTGAGTTATTCCGCATGACGCGTAAGAACTGGGAGATAGGTAAGTTGTTTTTTAGGGCTGGTGGGTGTTGGCTAGAGGCAAGAAGAAGAGTGTTTCTATCTGTAGGTTTGCGGAAAAGTGTGGTGTTGATCTGTCCTTCGTTGATGTTGATGGAGATATCCAGAAAATTGACTGAGGATCGGCTGGCCTCATGAGTGAATTTGACAGGGTGATCAAGGTTGTTGAGCGTATCCACCATGTTCATGAAGGTTTCGATAGTGCCATGCCATATAATAAAAATGTCATCGATGAAACGTTTATAAAAACGCAGGTGTTCACCATAGGCAGGATAGATGTAGGTACATTCATATTCACTCATATAGATGTTGGCATAAGAGGGTGCCAGGTTTGAACCCATGGCAGTTCCGGAGCATTGGACATAGTAGGTCTCCCCATACATGAAATGGTTGTATTTGAGTACCTTTTCACTTAGGTCAAGTAGAAATTCGGTTGGTGGTCGTGATGGTTGTTGATATGTATTTAATGCCCGTCGGAGTGCTTCCAGGCCTTCTTCATGGGGGATTACGGTATATAGTGACCCAACGTCCATGGTGGCCAGTATCACATTCTCCAAGTCGCATGGTATTGCATGCAGTTTTGCCAGGAAGTCGGTGGTGTCTCTGAGATAACTATCGGCTGACTGTACTATTGGTTGAAGATAAGAGTCCACATATATGGCCAGGGGTTGTAATAATGAATTGCGTGCTGATATGATAGGTCTACCCGGAGGGTGAGAGGCGCATTTGTGTATCTTAGGGAGGGTATAAATGATGGGACATACTGGGTGTGTGACAGTAAGATAGTCACAAGTCATTTTGTCCAACCACCCTTGAGTCAATCCCAGTCGGAGTGAATTGTCAACTTTCGTTTTGAAAGAAGGTATGGGATTTGAGGTAAGAGGGGTGTATGTGGCAGTATCGTTTAACTGTCTGAGTACCTCTTTATTGTAATCAGTCCAGTCTTGAACCACCACCGCTCCACCTTTATCTGCAGGCCTGATGACAAGGGAATTGTCATTTTTCAATTTAGTCAGAGCTGCTCTTTCTTTAGGGTCTAGGTTATCAAACCTAGTCTGCACGTTTTTTGGGGCGATGTCAAGATTTACCATGCGAGTAAAGGTCTTTATGCTCGGGTTGGTTGAGATTGGGTCAAAAGTAGATGGCTTCTTGAAAGGAGTAGTCTCCTTTTGTATGGTCGTAGGTGGGAAGTGCTCTCGCAAACGCAGTTTGCGCCCAAATCTGTAGAGGTCTACAGTGGAATCGAATTTATCATGCGGATGGGTGGGAACAAAGGAGAGTCCCCTTGCCAGGAGTTGCATGGTGTCGTCGTCAAGTGGGTTAGAGGAGAGGTTGAAGACTAATTCAGTGGTCTTCTTCTCACTATATGGCTTAAAGCGCCCCTTCCGGGGGTGTGGCCTACGTTTTCTTGGGCCTGTGGGTCGACCTGTGAATGCAACGTCTGGCCTAAAAAAGGACGTCTGGGAGGACGAGGGTCAGTGTGTTCAGTATCCGATGCTGAGGCTGAGGAGCCTGTGTCACGACCAAAATATGTCCTTCGATTGTCCCGTCTCTGTCTAGAGAAACGTTGTGTTCTCTGTTGGCCAGTGTTGCCCAGGAGCCACCTATAAACCGTATGATTCTGGTAGTCAGAAGCCACTGTTGCCAGTTTATTACGTTTAAAGGAGGTTAATTCGTTTTTATATGCCTCAACCTGAGTACGCAATTTTTCTAGCAGGTTAGTGGAACGGTCGTTCCTAATAGTGGCAATGTTTTTAAGGCTGAACTGTTCGATGTCAGATTTGATGGTTTTTAATTCTGATCCCACCTCCTCTATCACTAGAAGCATCAGATCTTGGGAGCACTTATTCAAAACCCCGCACCAGCGACTGCAGAATGTGGGGTTGGAGCGGCCTATGGTGGGTATATTTTGGACTCGAAAGCCCCTGGGTATCTGTTTATTGCGGTGGTATTCTGAGAGGAATTGACCATGTAATGATAGGTCCACCTCCCGTTTTTTAAGTCTCAGGAGTCTAAAGTATAGGTCAGAGGAGGATTCCCCAGGTAGAGTGTCAAAGTCTAACTTGTCGAAAAGCACTTTATCTGCGTCATCGTCAGTTAGTGACACGATCCCATGCTCAGCCTGTAACAGTAATTGGTCATCAAGTAAACCTGGTAAACTATGTGCCATAGCAGAAGTCGACTAGCTTTAAGTGTATAGGCAAAGTCAAATGTCCCTCCAGCCCTTAGAGCTCACTGTGTCACACTGTCGCAATACAAGTATGAGTAAGGTAATGGTGGGTGTCAGGTAAGATAGTTGGTCCCAGTCGGGGCCAGTATCATGTAAATACACAAAAAGACCTGCACTCTCACCCTCTAGGAGTTAACCGCTGGGGTGCCGTCTATGTAGCCGAGTTCAAAACGGACCCAGCTATATGTATACAGAGACTTTTCCCAAGTAGGGAAAAAAACAGCACTCACCAGACTTAAGCAAAGTTTTCAAAGGTTCAAAGTCCCAATAGTTTTAATAAGGTACACGCTTACCGACGTTTCGGTCCCTTAGGACCATTCTCAAGGCAGCAGGGTACAGTCAGAATCACAGCAACAGCACTAGAAGCGAAACAGGGACAAGTGAGCGTTGTTCCGGGTCCCGCTTATATGGGGAGTGTGACCTCCCACCACCTAATTGCGCTCCAGCCGCTGGAACGCAAAACGTCACTTCCGGGAAAACCGGAAGCGCGCGGCCGCGATGTAGAAGCGGCGCTGATCGCTAGATACTGCGATCAGCCGGTGGCCAGCACTATGCAAAGGTGCCCACTCGACAAGCGCACCAGGCGGGTGGCTCATGTTGGTGAACGGGGGTGTCACTACGTGTAAATGAAGGCGTATAACGCCAGTGTCACACAGCATCAGCCACTGATTGGCTGGTGCGGGTCACATGTCCAAATATTATGAAGCTGTCAAATGCCGATGGATAACCTCATACTGCAAAGTGCTGCAAGCAGGACCCTGGACAACAGGCAAAGGGGGGAACATGAGAAACATATCATAATAGAAAAAATGTGTGACCAGTGTTACAGGCAATAGGAAGAAAATCACAAAATATCACCGCAGACACATGTCTGTAAAAAACAAAAGTTTAAAGTGTAAGCATGGCGATGTGCCACCTTGGCGCATGCGCAGTGCAGAGTACATAGTGCATCGAGAGGTCAATCAAGATTATGTGGGGAGGGGCTCCTTGTCCACCCTCAGATAGTGGGGCTATCATACCAAGCTGGCGCTATAATAGATATATGCGTGATGAAATGATAGGGGTTGGCTTTACAGTGCTCGGAATTGGATACACCTGTATGAGCATATGGGAGAGTTAAACGGAATCAAAAATAGGGGAATAAGGTGAAGCATGAGTATAAAAATGGGGTGGGGCACCATGGTCCACTCACAATAATTAGGGGTCTGTATAAGGTTGTAGAAAGCAACCGTGCCTATATTGTGTATGAATGTGTCTATATCAAAGGGGAGGCCAAGGAATGTGGTATGGTCGTGATTATAAGTGTAATGGGGAAAAAATTTGAAGAAAAGGTTCCAGAAAGGATGTGAAAAAATCAGACGAGACAGTACATCCTGGGTCTTGAGCCGTATATCCAGAAAAATAGAGGAGTGTCTATTCACTCAGAGGATAAGCTAATGTTGTTATTGAAGAAATAACTTCCCCTTCCTGACAGAGCCAGTTTTTGCGTTCCTGACAGAGCCCTTTTTTTCAAATCTGACATGTCTCACTTAAGTGGGGATAACTTTTTTTTGCTTTTACTTATCCCAGTGATTTTGAGATTGTTTTTTCGTGACACATTGTACTTCAAATTAGTGGTAAATTTGGGTCGATACAGTCTGTGTTTTTTTGTGAAAAATACCAAAATATCGTGAAAAAATGGAAAATTTAGCGATTTGCAAAATGTTAAATTTTCTGCTTGTGAGACAAATAATCTTACCACTCAAAATAGTGAATAACTAACATAGACCATATGTCTACTTTATGTTGACATCATTATTTCAACTTCCTTTTAATTTTTTGGGACACTAGGAGGCTTCAAATATGAATAGCAAATTCTCAAATTTTCAAGAAAATTTCAAACACTGATTTTTTTAGGGACCAGTTCAGTTCTGATGTGACTTTGAGGGACTTGTATGTGAGACACCCCCATAAATGATGCCATTTCAAAAACTGCACCCCTCACAGTATTCAAAACAGCATTTTGGAAGTTTGTTAACCCTTTAGGTGTTTCACAGGAATTAAAACAAAGTGTAGGTGAAATTTCAAAATTTCTTTTTTTTTGCAGATTTGCAATTTTAATACATTTTTCTAAGGAACACAGTACATTTTACTAGAGAAATGTGACTGAAAATTGATTCCCCCAATTCTTTTGTTTTCATAAATATCCTATATGTGGCCCTAGTGTGCACGGTGACCAAACCACAGGCTTCATAATAGAAGGAGCACCTACTTGATTTTGGAGCCTCCTTTTTATGAGATTATTTTTTAGGCACCATGTAGGTTTCTAGGCACCATAAGATGCTAAAAGTTAGGAACCCCCCCACAAGTGACCCCATTTTGCAAACTACACCCATCAGGGAATTCATCTAGGGGTATAGTGTACATTTCAAACCCCCAGGGGTTTCACCAATTGTGGTACAACTGGGCAGTGAACATGAAAAATTATTTTTTTTACACAAAAATACAGTTCTGGCTCCAAATTTGTCATTTTCAGAAGGTATGAAGGAGACAAAGCACCCCAAAATATGTGCCCCAATTTCTCCCGAGTACGGCAATGCCTCACATGTGACCAAAAAATACCAGTTGGGTGCATGGCAGGACTCAGAAGGGAAGGAGTGATTTTTGGATTTTGCAGCTCAGATTCTGGTGGAATTTTGGTGGGTGCTATGTCGCATTAGCAAGACCCCCAAAGCACCAATACAGTGGAACCCCCCCACAAGTCACCCCATTTTGAAAACTACACCCCTCAGGGAATTCATCTAGGGGTATAGTGTACATTTCAAACCCCCAGGGGTTTCACCAATTTTGATACAAGTGGGCAGTGAAAATGAAAAATTACATTTTTTTACACAAAAATGCAGTTCTGGCTCAAAATTTTTCATTTTCAGAAGGTATGAAGGAGAAAAAGCACCCCAAAATCTGTGCCCCAATTTCTCCCGAGTACGGCAATGCCTCACATGTGACCAAAAAATACCAGTTGGGTGCATGGCAGGACTCAGAAGGGAAGGAGTGATTTTTGGATTTTGCAGCACAGATTCTGGTGGAATGAATGGTGGGTGCTATGTTGCACCAATACAGTGGAACCCCCCCACAAGTCACCCCATTTTGCAAAGTACACCCCTCAGGGAATTCATCTAGGGGTATAGTGTACATTTCAAACCCCCAGGGGTTTCACCAATTTTGATACAAGTGGGCAGTGAAAATGAAAAATTACATTTTTTTACACAAAAATGCAGTTCTGGCTCAAAATTTTTCATTTTCAGAAGGTATGAAGGAGAAAAAGCACCCCAAAATATGTGCCCCAATTTCTCCCGAGTACGGAAATGCCTCACATGTGACCAAAAAATACCAGTTGGGTGCATGGCAGGACTCAGAACGGAAGGAGTGATTTTTGGATTTTGCGGCTCAGATTCTGGTGGAATTTTGGTGGGTGCTATGTCGCATTAGCAAGACCCCCCAAGCACCAATACAGTGGAACCCCCCCACAAGTCACCCCATTTTGAAAACTACACCCCTCAGGGAATTCATCTAGGGGTATAGTGTACATTTCAAACCCCCAGGGGTTTCACCAATTTTGATACAAGTGGGCAGTGAAAATGAAAAATTACATTTTTTACACAAAAATGCAGTTCTGGCTCGAAATTTTTCATTTTCAGAAGGTATGAAGGAGAAAAAGCACCCCAAAATCTGTGCCCCAATTTCTCCCGAGTACGGCAATGCCTCACATGTGACCAAAAAATACCAGTTGGGTGCATGGCAGGACTCAGAACGGAAGGAGTGATTTTTGGATTTTGCAGCTCAGATTCTGGTGGAATTTTGGTGGGTGCTATGTCGCATTAGCAAGACCCCCCAAGCACCAATACAGTGGAACCCCCCCACAAGTCACCCCATTTTGAAAACTACACCCCTCAGGGAATTCATCTAGGGGTATAGTGTACATTTCAAACCCCCAGGGGTTTCACCAATTTTGATACAAGTGGGCAGTGAAAATGAAAAATTACATTTTTTTACAAAAAAATGCAGTTCTGGCTCAAAATTTTTCATTTTCAGAAGGTATGAAGGAGAAAAAGCACCCCAAAATCTGTGCCCCAATTTCTCCCGAGTACGGAAATGCCTCACATGTGACCAAAAAATACCAGTTGGGTGCATGGCAGGACTCAGAACGGAAGGAGTGATTTTTGGATTTTGCAGCACAGATTTTGGTGGAATGAATGGTGGGTGCTATGTTGCACCAATACAGTGGAACCCCCCCACAAGTCACCCCATTTTGCAAAGTACACCCCTCAGGGAATTCATCTAGGGGTATAGTGTACATTTCAAACCCCCATGGGTTTCACCAATTTTGATACAAGTGGGCAGTGAAAATGAAAAATTACATTTTTTTACACAAAAATGCAGTTCTGGCTCAAAATTTTTCATTTTCAGAAGGTATGAAGGAGACAAAGCACCCCAAAATCTGTGCCCCAATTTCTCCCGAGTACGGCAATGCCTCACATGTGACCAAAAAATACCAGTTGGGTGCATGGCAGGACTCAGAAGGGAAGGAGTGATTTTTGGATTTTGCAGCTCAGATTCTGGTGGAATGTTGGTGGGTGCTATGTGGCATTAGCAAGACCCCCCAAGCACCAATACAGTGGAACCCCCCCACAAGTCACCCCATTTTGCAAACTACACCCCTCAGGGAATTCATCTAGGGGTATAGTGTACATTTCAAACCCCCAGGGGTTTCACCAATTTTGATACAAGTGGGCAGTGAACATGAAAAATTACATTTTTTACACAAAAATGCAGTTCTGGCTCAAAATTTTTCATTTTCAGAAGGTATGAAGGAGAAAAAGCACCCCAAAATCTGTGCCCCAATTTCTCCCGAGTACGGCAATGCCTCACATGTGACCAAAAAATACCAGTTGGGTGCATGGCAGGACTCAAAAGGGAAGGAGTGATTTTTGGATTTTGCAGCTCAGATTCTGGTGGAATTTTGGTGGGTGCTATGTCGCATTAGCAAGACCCCCCAAGCACCAATACAGTGGAACCCCCCCACAAGTGACCCCATTTTGCAAACTACACCCCTCAGGGAATTCATCTAGGGGTATAGTGTACATTTCAAACCCCCAGGGGTTTCACCAATTTTGATACAAGTGGGCAGTGAACATGAAAAATTACATTTTTTACACAAAAATGCAGTTCTGGCTCAAAATTTTTCATTTTCAGAAGGTATGAAGGAGAAAAAGCACCCCAAAATCTGTGCCCCAATTTCTCCCGAGTACGGCAATGCCTCACATGTGACCAAAAAATACCAGTTGGGTGCATGGCAGGACTCAGAAGGGAAGGAGTGATTTTTGGATTTTGCAGCACAGATTCTGGTGGAATGAATGGTGGGTGCTATGTTGCACCAATACAGTGGAACCCCCCCACAAGTCACCCCATTTTGCAAACTACACCCCTCAGGGAATTCATCTAGGGGTATAGTGTACATTTCAATCCCCCAGGGGTTTCACCAATTTTGATACAAGTGGGCAGTGAAAATGAAAAATTACATTTTTTTACACAAAAATGCAGTTCTGGCTCAAAATTTTTCATTTTCAGAAGGAATGAAGGAGACAAAGCACCCCAAAATCTGTGCCCCAATTTCTCCCGAGTACGGCAATGCCTCATGTGTGACCAAAAAGTGGCAGGACTCAGAAGGGAAGGAGTGATATTTGGATTTTGCAGCACAAATTCTGGTGGAATGATGGTGGGTGCTATGTCGCATTAGCAAGACCCCCAAAGCACCAATACAGTGGAACCCCCCCACAAGTGACCCCATTTTGCAAACTACACCCCTCAGGGAATTCATCTAGGGGTATAGTGTACATTTCAAACCCCCAGGGGTTTCACCAATTTTGATAAAACTGGGCAGTGAACATGAAAAATTACATTTTTTTACACAAAAATGCAGTTCTGGCTCAAAATTTTTCATTTTCACAAGGAATGAAGGAGACAAAGCACCCCAAAATCTGTGCCCCAATTTCTCCCGAGTACGGCAATGCCTCACATGTGACCAAAAAATACCAGTTGGGTGCATGGCAGGACTCAGAAGGGAAGGAGCGATTTTTGGATTTTGCGGCTCAGATTCTGGTGGAATGAATGGTGGGTGCTATGTGGCATTAGCAAGACCCCCGAAGCACGGTGAAATTATGAACCTAATATTCCATAGATGTGTGGTATATTTTAAAACACTCCTTTATACATAGGCCGGGTTTGTCGGGGCAAGTGTCACACTGGAAAATAGTTTGCTTTCTTATTCCCTTTTTATAGCAAACTTTGCACCTTTTTTGTGTCCTGCCCTTTTTTCCAGTGGAGGGGATTTCATCAGGAAAATGCTGCCCTGGTACAATACGGGGGCCAGTACTAGAAGTACTGGGGCCCTCTGCCTGCTGGTTCCCAAATATTAGGCCCTTTATGACTTCCTCTTGAAAGTGCATAAATGTCCCCCTCTGGCCGGTAGAACGGAATAGCACGTAAGCGTTATACAGTGCCATCTGGATGATATACACGGCCACCTTCTTGTACCAGATTTTTGTTTTCCGCAGGGCACTGTACGGCTTCAGTACCTGATCTGAAAGATCCACTCCGCCCATGTACCTATTGTAATCCAGGATACAATTAGGTTTGGAGGTGTGGGTACTGGTACCTCGTACAGGGACGGAGGTGGTACTGTCTCCGTGAATTGTTGTCAGTATAAGGACATCCCTCTTGTCCTTATATTTGACCAACAACATATTTTCGGTGCATATTCCCCTGCTTTCACCCCTTCTCATTACTTGGGCAATGTGCGTTTTTGGGAGGCCTCTTTGGTTCTTGCGCACAGTACCGCAAGCTGCTGTACCTCTTGAACCAAGGGCCTTAAACAGGGGGATGCTAGTGTAAAAGTTATCCACATAGAGGTGATAACCTTTATCCAGGAAGGGGTGCACTAAATCCCAGACAATTTTCCCACTAACACCTACGAGGGAGGGGGGGCATTCTGGCGGTTGAATTCTTGAATCCTTCCCTTCATAAACCCTAAACCTGTGGGTGTACCCTGAGGTGCTTTCACACAGTTTATACATTTTTATGCCATACCTTGCCCTCTTACTGGGAAGGTACTGGCGGAATTTAACCCTTCCTTTAAAATGTATAAGGGACTCGTCGATACAAATAAATTTTTCAGGGATGTACACCTCTTCAAATTTGGCACTGAAATGATCAATGACCGGCCTGACTTTGAATAGCCGGTCAAAGGTGGGATCATCTCTGGGTGGGCACTGTGCATTATCGGTGTAATGTATAAATTTAAGAATTGTCTCAAATCGAGTCCGGGGCATGGCCATACGGTAAAATGGAGTACTGTACAGAACATCTGTACTCCAATATTGCCTAATTTCTGGCTTTTTTACTATGCCCATATGAAACACCAGACCCCAAAACGTCATCATCTCTACTGCATCTACAGGGGTCCACCTAGCAAATGATGACGTGGGGTTTTGAGCAATAAACTGCTGGGCATATAAATTAGTTTGGTCCACCATTAAATTTATAAAATCATCAGAGAAAAATAATTTGAAAAAGTCAATTTCTCTGAGACCTGTGGAATCAAATTGGATTCCTGGCATGGCCAAAAACTCAGGAACCTGGGGCTCAAAATTGTCTGGTGGTGGGGTCCATACTAGATCAATTATTGGGGGGGGAATCTCAGCTGATCTACGGGGGCGTCTTTGAGGGGGTCCCTCATCACCAGAGGAGGAAGAGGAGCTTAAGACGAATCCTTCAAATTCCCCGCTTGCATCACTGGCTGTGTCAGAGTCAGAAGCAAGCATGGCATATGCCTCCTCCACTGAATACATTCTCCTGGATGACTGGGAGGACATTTGGGAGGACATTTGGGAGGACATTTGGGAGGACATTTGGGATGCCATTTTTATTTTTGTGTTACTGGTAGTGAAATGTTTCAACACGTGTATAGTGTAGGGGGGGGTACAAACTTTATTTCAATCCGGGGGGTATGTAGTGTGTATGTGGTGCAGAAAAAAAAAAATACTTTATACCAATAAAAAAAAAAAAAATGAAGGGGTTAAAAATAAAAAATTGAAGGGGTTAAAAAAAAAAAAAAAGGTCCTGCGCCAAAAATTGAGCACAGATGTTGGTCAGTAACGTCTGTCACTGAACAGCGCTCAAAGGCAACAGGAATCTGATAAAAAAAAAAAAAAAAAATTGATCAACCCTGTACCGAAAAAGCTGATCAGTGATGTACGTCACTGATCGGCGCACAGTGGCCACAGGACACCCACAAAATCAGTGTGTGTAAAAAAAAAATTAAAAAAAGACCCCACAGCACTCACAAAAAAAAAAAAAGGTGATCAGTGATGCGACACTGATTACCAGTGAGGGACAGCAGGTGCACAACCTTTGGTGCAACTGACAGTGCAACTGGCAGCAACTGACAGGTATATATATAAAAAAAAAAACCTCTGCGCCCCCAAAAAGTTGCTGATCAGCACAGATATACTGATCAGCACAAAAGGGGGGGTAGCAGACACAAAATATACACTCTCTATCACTCTCTGTCACTATCTCTCTCTATCTCTCTATCTCTCACTATCTCTCACTATCTATCACTCTAGGACACTGCAGCAGCAGCACTGACAGTTATATGTATAAAAAAAAACTGCACCCCCAAAAAGGGGGGGTAGCAGACACAAAATATACACTCTCTATCACTCTCTGTCACTATCTCTCTCTATCTCTCTATCTCTCACTATCTATCACTATCTATCACTCTATGACACTGCAGCAGCAGCACTGACAGTTATATATATAAAATAAAACCCCTGCACCCCCAAAAAGGGGGGGTAGCAGACACAAATCTCTCTATCTCTCTACCTCTCACTATCTATCACTATCTATCACTATCTATCACTGTATGACACTGCAGCAGCAGCACTGACAGTTATATATATATAGAAAACCCCTGCACCCCCAAAAAGGGGGGGTAGCAGACACAAAATATAGCTCTCTCTGTCACTATCTCTCTATCTCTCTCTATCTCTCTCTATCTCTCTCTCTATCTATCTATCTCTCTATCACACTGCAGCAGCAGCAGGAAGTCTCAGGAAGTCAGATCCAGGAAGCGTCCAGCACGCTACAAGCAGTGATAAGGTGATCAGGTAAGGTATTTGCAAGGATCAGGTAAGTATTAGCAAGGATCAGGTCGGTATTCACGGCAGGCAGGCACGGTGACCGTTCTGCACGCTATTCCAGACCGGAATGGCGTCTGCAGCACAGTCACCGTCAGTTTAAATGTCGCGCCTTGGCTGTGATTGGTCCGTGGGTCCCACGGACCAATCACAGCCTTGGGGGCAGGTGGGGTGAGGGTGGGGTGAGGTGTCATCGTCACCGATGACCCCCTCATGCCCCCTGACGCCCGGCGGTGATTGACACCTGTGTTACCGAGCGTCCGATTCGCTGGTAACACAGGAAAACGCTGTGAATGGCTGTTCACACTGAACAGCCAATCACAGCGATCGCCGACGGGGGGGCGACATCGCAGCCCCCCCTGGGCATGCAGGGACATGTCTGCTGTCAGGGACAGCAGACATCGTCCCTCTGTCACTGCGTCTCGAGACGCAGTGACAGTTTAAACTCATGACGTACATTTATGCCATGTGTCGGGAAGTACCTCCCGGCCATGACGTAAATGTACGTCAAATGTCGGGAAGGGGATAGAGAGTGGATTGTTCTCATTCATCCCTCTGGGGGCTATTGTGTCCAAGGTGTAGATCCATCTACTCTCGGCTTTACGTAGTAGTAGGGCTCGGTCTCCTCCTCTGGCTGGTGGTGGTATCCAGTCGATGAGCTTACATCTGAGGTCCGGTACGTTATGTTTCATTTTGATGAAATGTCTCGGTACGGGTAGGTCCGCTGTACCTGATTCGGTGGCTTGGCGAATAGAAAGTCTATGGTTCGCCATTCTCTCTCTAAAGCGTCTCGTGGTCATGCCCACATAATACAGGCCGCAGGGGCATATCAATATATAGATCAAATGATCCATATTGCAATGGAGTTTGAATCTTATCTTCAGTTGTCGTCCAGTGTGGGGGTGTGGGAAAGTGGGTCCTGTGATCATACTCCTACATGTTGCACAGCCACTGCATTTGAAACATCCAGGCTTCCTTTCCATGAGCCAGGTGGTGTTGGTTGTGCGGTCTGGTTGTTTGGTTGGTCTCATTAGGAGTTGTTTAAGGTTGGGTGCTCTTCTGTAGGCCATCATAGGTGGTGCAGTTTTGGTTAGGTGTAGTTGGGGATCCGATTTGATGATGGGCCAGTGTTGGCGTATGGATTTGTTGATTTTGGTAGACATATTATCAAACGTGGTGGTGTATACCATCCTTTTGGTGTTGTCATCAGCTTTTTTCAGATTGCTGGCAAATTTCTTCCGTGCCTTCTTGAGACAGCCGTTGATGGTGTTAGAGGCATATCCCCTCTCACGGAATCGATCAGCCATCTCTTTGAGTTGTTCTTCCATGCGTGTCTCCTCTGAGTTATTCCGCATGACGCGTAAGAACTGGGAGATAGGTAAGTTGTTTTTTAGGGCTGGTGGGTGTTGGCTAGAGGCAAGAAGAAGAGTGTTTCTATCTGTAGGTTTGCGGAAAAGTGTGGTGTTGATCTGTCCTTCGTTGATGTTGATGGAGATATCCAGAAAATTGACTGAGGATCGGCTGGCCTCATGAGTGAATTTGACAGGGTGATCAAGGTTGTTGAGCGTATCCACCATGTTCATGAAGGTTTCGATAGTGCCATGCCATATAATAAAAATGTCATCGATGAAACGTTTATAAAAACGCAGGTGTTCACCATAGGCAGGATAGATGTAGGTACATTCATATTCACTCATATAGATGTTGGCATAAGAGGGTGCCAGGTTTGAACCCATGGCAGTTCCGGAGCATTGGACATAGTAGGTCTCCCCATACATGAAATGGTTGTATTTGAGTACCTTTTCACTTAGGTCAAGTAGAAATTCGGTTGGTGGTCGTGATGGTTGTTGATATGTATTTAATGCCCGTCGGAGTGCTCCCAGGCCTTCTTCATGGGGGATTACGGTATATAGTGACCCAACGTCCATGGTGGCCAGTATCACATTCTCCAAGTCGCATGGTATTGCATGCAGTTTTGCCAGGAAGTCGGTGGTGTCTCTGAGATAACTATCGGCTGACTGTACTATTGGTTGAAGATAAGAGTCCACATATATGGCCAGGGGTTGTAATAATGAATTGCGTGCTGATATGATAGGTCTACCCGGAGGGTGAGAGGCGCATTTGTGTATCTTAGGGAGGGTATAAATGATGGGACATACTGGGTGTGTGACAGTAAGATAGTCACAAGTCATTTTGTCCAACCACCCTTGAGTCAATCCCAGTCGGAGTGAATTGTCAACTTTCGTTTTGAAAGAAGGTATGGGATTTGAGGTAAGAGGGGTGTATGTGGCAGTATCGTTTAACTGTCTGAGTACCTCTTTATTGTAATCAGTCCAGTCTTGAACCACCACCGCTCCACCTTTATCTGCAGGCCTGATGACAAGGGAATTGTCATTTTTCAATTTAGTCAGAGCTGCTCTTTCTTTAGGGTCTAGGTTATCAAACCTAGTCTGCACGTTTTTTGGGGCGATGTCAAGATTTACCATGCGAGTAAAGGTCTTTATGCTTGGGTTGGTTGAGATTGGGTCAAAAGTAGATGGCTTCTTGAAAGGAGTAGTCTCCTTTTGTATGGTCGTAGGTGGGAAGTGCTCTCGCAAACGCAGTTTGCGCCCAAATCTGTAGAGGTCTACAGTGGAATCGAATTTATCATGCGGATGGGTGGGAACAAAGGAGAGTCCCCTTGCCAGGAGTTGCATGGTGTCGTCGTCAAGTGGGTTAGAGGAGAGGTTGAAGACTAATTCAGTGGTCTTCTTCTCACTATATGGCTTAAAGCGCCCCTTCCGGGGGTGTGGCCTACGTTTTCTTGGGCCTGTGGGTCGACCTGTGAATGCAACGTCTGGCCTAAAAAAGGACGTCTGGGAGGACGAGGGTCAGTGTGTTCAGTATCCGATGCTGAGGCTGAGGAGCCTGTGTCACGACCAAAATAGGTCCTTCGATTGTCCCGTCTCTGTCTAGAGAAACGTTGTGTTCTCTGTTGGCCAGTGTTGCCCAGGAGCCACCTATAAACCGTATGATTCTGGTAGTCAGAAGCCACTGTTGCCAGTTTATTACGTTTAAAGGAGGTTAATTCGTTTTTATATGCCTCAACCTGAGTACGCAATTTTTCTAGCAGGTTAGTGGAACGGTCGTTCCTAATAGTGGCAATGTTTTTAAGGCTGAACTGTTCGATGTCAGATTTGATGGTTTTTAATTCTGATCCCACCTCCTCTATCACTAGAAGCATCAGATCTTGGGAGCACTTATTCAAAACCCCGCACCAGCGACTGCAGAATGTGGGGTTGGAGCGGCCTATGGTGGGTATATTTTGGACTCGAAAGCCCCTGGGTATCTGTTTATTGCGGTGGTATTCTGAGAGGAATTGACCATGTAATGATAGGTCCACCTCCCGTTTTTTAAGTCTCAGGAGTCTAAAGTATAGACCCTGTCAAATTCACTCATGAGGCCAGCCGATCCTCAGTCAATTTTCTGGATATCTCCATCAACATCAACGAAGGACAGATCAACACCACACTTTTCCGCAAACCTACAGATAGAAACACTCTTCTTCTTGCCTCTAGCCAACACCCACCAGCCCTAAAAAACAACTTACCTATCTCCCAGTTCTTACGCGTCATGCGGAATAACTCAGAGGAGACACGCATGGAAGAACAACTCAAAGAGATGGCTGATCGATTCCGTGAGAGGGGATATGCCTCTAACACCATCAACGGCTGTCTCAAGAAGGCACGGAAGAAATTTGCCAGCAATCTGAAAAAAGCTGATGACAACACCAAAAGGATGGTATACACCACCACGTTTGATAATATGTCTACCAAAATCAACAAATCCATACGCCAACACTGGCCCATCATCAAATCGGATCCCCAACTACACCTAACCAAAACTGCACCACCTATGATGGCCTACAGAAGAGCACCCAACCTTAAACAACTCCTAATGAGACCAACCAAACAACCAGACCGCACAACCAACACCACCTGGCTCATGGAAAGGAAGCCTGGATGTTTCAAATGCAGTGGCTGTGCAACATGTAGGAGTATGATCACAGGACCCACTTTCCCACACCCCCACACTGGACGACAACTGAAGATAAGATTCAAACTCCATTGCAATATGGATCATTTGATCTATATATTGATATGCCCCTGCGGCCTGTATTATGTGGGCATGACCACGAGACGCTTTAGAGAGAGAATGGCGAACCATAGACTTTCTATTCGCCAAGCCACCGAATCAGGTACAGCGGACCTACCCGTACCGAGACATTTCATCAAAATGAAACATAACGTACCGGACCTCAGATGTAAGCTCATCGACTGGATACCACCACCAGCCAGAGGAGGAGACCGAGCCCTACTACTACGTAAAGCCGAGAGTAGATGGATCTACACCTTGGACACAATAGCCCCCAGAGGGATGAATGAGAACAATCCACTCTCTATATTTCTTCAATAACAACATTAGCTTATCCTCTGAGTGAATAGACACTCCTCTATTTTTCTGGATATACGGCTCAAGACCCAGGATGTACTGTCTCGTCTGATTTTTTCACATCCTTTCTGGAACCTTTTCTTCAAATTTTTTCCCCATTACACTTATAATCACGACCATACCACATTCCTTGGCCTCCCCTTTGATATAGACACATTCATACACAATATAGGCACGGTTGCTTTCTACAACCTTATACAGACCCCTAATTATTGTGAGTGGACCATGGTGCCCCACCCCATTTTTATACTCATGCTTCACCTTATTCCCCTATTTTTGATTCCGTTTAACTCTCCCATATGCTCATACAGGTGTATCCAATTCCGAGCACTGTAAAGCCAACCCCTATCATTTCATCACGCATATATCTATTATAGCGCCAGCTTGGTATGATAGCCCCACTATCTGAGGGTGGACAAGGAGCCCCTCCCCACATAATCTTGATTGACCTCTCGATGCACTATGTACTCTGCACTGCGCATGCGCCAAGGTGGCACATCGCCATGCTTACACTTTAAACTTTTGTTTTTTACAGACATGTGTCTGCGGTGATATTTTGTGATTTTCTTCCTATTGCCTGTAACACTGGTCACACATTTTTTCTATTATGATATGTTTCTCATGTTCCCCCCTTTGCCTGTTGTCCAGGGTCCTGCTTGCAGCACTTTGCAGTATGAGGTTATCCATCGGCATTTGACAGCTTCATAATATTTGGACATGTGACCCGCACCAGCCAATCAGTGGCTGATGCTGTGTGACACTGGCGTTATACGCCTTCATTTACACGTAGTGACACCCCCGTTCACCAACATGAGCCACCCGCCTGGTGCGCTTGTCGAGTGGGCACCTTTGCATAGTGCTGGCCACCGGCTGATCGCAGTATCTAGCGATCAGCGCCGCTTCTACATCGCGGCCGCGCGCTTCCGGTTTTCCCGGAAGTGACGTTTTGCGTTCCAGCGGCTGGAGCGCAATTAGGTGGTGGGAGGTCACACTCCCCATATAAGCGGGACCCGGAACAACGCTCACTTGTCCCTGTTTCGCTTCTAGTGCTGTTGCTGTGATTCTGACTGTACCCTGCTGCCTTGAGAATGGTCCTAAGGGACCGAAACGTCGGTAAGCGTGTACCTTATTAAAACTATTGGGACTTTGAACCTTTGAAAACTTTGCTTAAGTCTGGTGAGTGCTGTTTTTTTCCCTACTTGGGAAAAGTCTCTGTATACATATAGCTGGGTCCGTTTTGAACTCGGCTACATAGACGGCACCCCAGCGGTTAACTCCTAGAGGGTGAGAGTGCAGGTCTTTTTGTGTATATATATATATATAGATTGTAGCAATGGTCCGGCACTCCTGCTCCGGGTTCTTTGTATCTCTCTCCTCCTTGAAAACGAGGCGCACGGGACCCCAAAACGTCGGTATAGAGATGTCTGATGTCACTAAGTAAAATTCTTTACTTATATCCACGCTGACCAGTCTCCGTTATTGTGCTGCAGCACACCCCACCTGTTTACTACATATATATATATATATATATATATATATATATATACACACAGACAAAAATACCCTTTCAATGTGCTATTTAGTGTATAGGCAGCAACTCTATATGTCCCCCCGTTAGTGGGGGAAAAAGAAAGTGGATAGAACAGGAAATAGAGTGTGCTTCTGTTTTAGACCACCACCATCAGGTTCAAGTGACAATAATAATTGCAAAACATCTCAAAGCAATTTAGAAAATTTAATAAAAATATATAAAAGAACAATAAAACTTTTCATTCATTTGCCACAGTTGAAGTAGTTCAATAATAAGGAAACCAACACCCAACGCGTTTCGTCATAACGACTTCCTCAGGGGTAATGTTCTGTCAGATGTTACAAAGTGGAAAAGAGTGTTTTTAATCCACTGCAGGTGTATCACCTTCTGATCTACACAGGCTGGTGTGCCTCATAGAATTCCTTTATTTGTGAACAATCAAATGATATCAATTTGAATGAAAAACTGGCAGATCTGGATGTGGACCACAATTAATTGTTCTTCCACAGGTAAGTCTCTTGGTAATGAATCTAACAAGTTGGTACTTCTCAGGCTGCATACCTATATATAACTGTCAAAAAAGGAACCGACTAGGTTGCGAAGTAGAAGGTAAGTATAAGTATACTAGGTGATTAATCGTGCCCTACAGGCGCTCTTCACACCGTCGTAAGGGGCTGCGCCCCCTTAATTTGTGATCATTTGTATATGAGAAAGATGGTTAGAATTGTATGAAAGATGGCCTGTATTGCAACTTGAGTTATAGGTGAAATGTGTTAAATAGAGAGCATATGATGTGGAAGGGGGTGTGTATACAGTAGTTTTGTTTAATTAAAAAGCGGTTACAGAGTAAGATGTACATTGATAGTGTGGATGGTACAGTGACATTTGTGGGTGTGGGGGGGGGCTGTGTGTGCATGTTGTTTAGGTGTGTGTGCGATAGTATAGTAGGGTGTTTCTGAGTCAGCGGCTCCCCACTGGCGGAGGTCACGACACAGGAAAACAGGAGGCTGGGTAGTGATAGGGGTGTGTGGGCATAAGGGGGACTAAAGAGGAGGGTAGGAGATACTGTGCAGCTTCTGCCAGTGGGTGAGGGTCCAGCGTGGCAGTACAGGAGTACAGGATGGTGGCCCTTAGTCAGTGTCTCCTCCTACTGGGTGGGAGTTCGGGTGCATGAGAGCAGGAGGCTGGGCTATGAGGCATGATAGGGGCATGTGGGCAAAACAGCGTCAGCGACTCCCCAGTGGTGGAAGTTACGGTTCAGGAGAGCAGGAAGCTGGGTAGTGATAGGGGTGTGTGAGTATACGGGGGACTAAAGAGGGGCTTAGGGGTGCCGTGAATTGCGGGAGGGGCACGGGGGGGTGCCGTGAATCAAGGGAGGGAGGGGGCGCAGGTGTCGGCGAATCGCGGGAGAGGGCGGGGGTCCGCAAAGCGTGGGAGGGGGCGTGAATTGCGTGAGGGGGGTTGCGAATCGCGGGAGGGGGGTGCGCGGGGGGTCCGTGAATTGCGGGAGGGGGGGGGGGGCACGGGGCGCGATGAATCACCTAGTTGGTTATATATTCTTGTAGAAGGATGGTAGGATGTTGCTGTCATTCAGAATGCATTTACATAAACAGTAATAGTAGCAGTAAAAGATCTGACTTAAAACACCTACAGTAAAACAGAACAGGTGTTATATATTATACGAAGAATTGGTTGATGATGTGTAGGTTGACGTGCACATAGTTCATAGTTGTCACTGGAAAAATATTGCTACACGAAAAAATCAACACAGAAAGTTCAACACATGTAAATGTTGACATAAGTGTGGCACTTCATCGGTGTCCATGTCGACACATGAGAATGAATATGAAAACATTCAAAAAAAGAAAAATAAATCTTCAAAAACTCATGTCAACCTTTTTCATTGTCGACCATAGCCGTGGATGTGCCATTTAATCCTGGGGTTGCCGTGAATCGCGCGCGGGGGTGGGGGGGAGGGAGGAGGTGAGGGGTGTCCGCGAATCACAGGAGGAGGGGTCGTGGGTGGATGCTGTGAATTGCGGGAGGGGGGGGGTCGCGAGGGGGGGGTCGCGGGGGGGGGTGTGGGTGCCGCGAATCGTGGGAGGGGGGGGGCTTGGGGGTTGCAGTGAATCGCGGGAGGGTGGGTCGCGGGGGCGGGGGGTTGCCGCAATGACAGGAGGGGGGGTCAGGGGTGGGGAATCGCGGTTGGGGGGGTCGTGGGGGGCACCGTGAACCTCGCGAGGGGGGGCCCAGGGGGTTGGCGCGAATCGCGGGAGGGGGGGTCGCGGGGTGCCGCGAATCGCAGAAGGGGGGAGGTGTTACGGAGTGGAATCGCGGGAGTCACCGGGGGTGCCGCGAATTGCGGGGGGGGTGCTGCAAATCGCGGGAGGGGGGTCGCGGGGGGTGCCGCGAATCGCCACAAGAAAAAATCAACACAGAAAGGTCAACACATGTAAATGTTGACATAAGTGTGGCACTTCATTGGTATCCATGTCGACATATGAGAATGAATATGAAAACATTGAAAAAGTGAAAAATAAATCTTGTCAACCTTTTTCATTGTCGACCATAGCCATGTCAGTGTTTTGCTTGTGCCATTTAATCGTGGGGTTGCTGTGAATGGGGCTGGGGGGGGGGGGGGTGGAGGGAGGTGCATACCACGCAACATGACCCTCTCCAGGAGGGACAAATTGCTCTGTTTCTGGACTTTCTTCTTAATTTATGGATGACCATCACCTGTGCTTAAACACCTTTCTTATCAATTACCCTGTTTAAAACAGGTGATGACAATCATAAATTAAGATGGAAGTCCACAGACAGAGCATTCTGTCCCTCCTGGAGAGGGTCATGTTGGGAGGTATGGAGGTGTGGGGCGCTCACCTGGTGTGTCTGGTGAGTAGCTGTGTCTTTGCTGTGTAACATGGAGAGGCAGAGGGTGTCTGGCACTGTCTGTGGACTCACTGGGCTGGTTCTCTGTCATGTGAGTCAGTCATGTGAGTCAGAGGCTCCACCCAGCGTTACAGCTTCAGACACACTTTGAGTGACAGATGTAGCCAAATATATAAGAGATTGGTACCTGAAATATAGGTCGTCGGGTCACTTAGGGCCTTATTTTGGTTCATTCTTTCTGACAAAATCCTTCTTAGATGGACAAAACCATATGCACTGCAGGGGGGGCAGATGTAACATGTGCAGAGAGAATTATATTTGGGTGAGTAATTTTGTTTCTGTGCAGGGAAAATACTGACTGCTTTATTTTTACACTGCAATATAGATCTCACTTTGAAGTAAAACCCCACCCAAATCTAATTCTCTCTGCACAAGTAACATCTGCCCCCCTGCAGTGCACATGGTTTTGCCCATCTAAGAAGGATTTTGTCAGAAAGAATGAACCAAAATAAGGCCCTTAATGTGGATTGCATTTATTTTCTCCTTGCAAACTAAATATGCATTACCATCTATAACTGGTATGCACAATTATCTAGGTACATTGTGAATCTACAGCAGTGGTCAGGGAACTCGGTCCTCATTACCCCACACAGTGCATATTTTGCTGGTAACCCAGCAGGTGCACAGGTGTACTAATTACTCACAGACACATTTTATAAAGGTGGAGTTTATTATTTCACTTGTGATTCTGTGAGGAGACCTGCAAAACATGTACTGTGTGGGGTAATGAGGACCGAGTTCCCTGACCACTGATCTACAGTATGTTAGTTAAGCAACGATTATTTATTTATTTTATTTATTAACAGTTTCTTATATAGCGCAGCATATTCCGTTGCGCTTTACAAAGGAGACAGTGATACAACAAACAGGGTATTTACAGACAGGCAAAAGGTAGGAGGGCCCTGCTCACAAGCTTACAATCTATAGATTATCCAACATATTACATATAACAATATTTTTGTAATTATCGCCCAGGATAGAGAGTATCTATGCATGATAGATGAGAACTGTATACATTTGTAATTAATCTGACCATTAATCTATATGTAAAATATTGGCTAAGTAGACAATTTAGCTGAAAACCATACAGAACCATCACAGCAAACAGACAGCTTCACATTGATGTAATTATCAGGCACACATTAGCAGCTAACACTTATTTCATTTACCATATTAAATGGTGCTAAATGGTCAGGAACTTCACCATCTAAATAAACATGGGCAGTGATTTCCCTGAGAAACCAAAAATTCAATTTAATTGCTTTTGTTTCAATATTGCATTTTACAGCACAAAAAAAAAAAATTCCCCAGCCTTATTTCTCAGGGGTTCCCGTACTATTATTCATTATGCATCAGCTTAGAAAACATAAAGATTTCATTTCCCATTCCCGAAAGGCATCACAAAATTGACCATTCTAAAATCTCATGCATTCATTTTTATTTTTAAATATGGAAGATATCTTGAGTATCCACATTTATCTCATCTGGCAAAGAGCCATTTGCTTTTGGAGGGAAAGAGAATGAACACGGTACAATTTACACCCTTAATATTAAACAACAAAGCCTTCTTCCGTGGCTAGGAACGTACAAGTGATATTAATGCTTACACAGCTAAAACACAGCAATTTGACATCTTGCCTACAAGAGTGACCTTTCATCTTGAAATACAGTCAGAAAAGGCTTTCAGCATTGCTAAATTCCTATCTGAAGAACTTGCAGTGCACAGTGTTTAGTTCCCATGATTACATTAGCCGTGACCTTCTATCACCAAATCAGACTCCCCAGTTATTTCCATGTAGGAAGCCTTATCTTCAAGAGTAGAGCTTTGGCTTAATGTGTACAATGACAGTACCTCGAAACAAAGACATAGATCACCTTCATGTCATACGTCCTAGCTGGGGTTTGCTTTGATAATGTAAAGAAAAGATTGCACTTACTGTAAGGGAAAAATGGAGTGCTTAACAATAGCTGCCCCGTACAGCAGCCCGTTCTAGCACAAAAGTGCTTTCCGTCTCAAAGGTTAGCAAGCACCTTTGTGCGGATTTGGCATTCGGCTGGTCGGGAAAAGGGTGCAAGTTAGAGTGCAGCGAGTGGTGCTTAAACGCTGTGGAAACAGCAATTCACACTCTTTTGGGGTCGATTCAATACAGTGGACAGTGAATAGCGCAGGGAGGGAGCTCCCGCAGCTATTTTTATCAGCGCACTGCTAACTCTAGGGAAAATAACTAGGGCTGCGATGCGGATTTAACCCCTAGCGTGGCTCAAACGGCATTGTTGCGGGGCACTTAAGTCAGAAAATGCTGGTATTCGCGGATAAACACCAACTTAGCAGCGCGATAATTAGAATAGGCCTATTCAATGCTGCCATTTCCAACAGCATTGAAGGCGGACTTAGACAAAACAGATCCAACTTTTAAACCAGTCGGATCTGTTTTGTCAGAAACGGCAGTGGATTGTCAAATTCACGGCTGTTTCTTGTCGATCTACGGCCGTTTTCGCCGACACGCACCTTTTTGACATTCGACAGGCGGAACATTGAATTCCATTGAAGAGATCTGCATACAGGTAAAGAATGTGATATATGTAAGATATCATAACATTATACAGTCCTACGTCTCCATGCTAAAGCTGCTGGCAAAGAAGTGCAATTTTGGTATCTCACAGACAAGTTCATCCGTGACAGAAACGTATGCGGCATACGCAGCGACAACGTATGTGCACAGCTGCTGCGTGAGAAGGTCTTTACATTAGAAACCGCCATAAGTATCTGTATGCTAAATGAGCAGTCTGAAAAGGGCACAAGGGAACTAAGAAAGGACGCTGAGGTGTGTGTGTCATGGGGGCCATTCGGCACCAATCCTCCACATGTGGGAACTGCATGGCAGAGCACCCTTCTGGCAGGCAAAGCTGCCCCACATATGATAAACAATGTAACGCATGTGGCAAATGGAATCATTTTGCAAGGTGCTGCCGCTCCAAAGAGCAAACTTCCATAAAGCGCCAGTCTGCTTGAAATGGAGCCAGGGTGTGACACAGTTCGCATGACAGTTTGTGATAGTGTAGACCACTTGGATGAGAAGGGCAAAATATTTAACAAACTGAGAACAAAGCATACGGTGACTACAGTAAAAATAGACTCAGGATCGAAGTGTAATGCCTTGTCCTACAAACAACTATAAAACGAAATAGATCTAACTGCACAGATAAACCCACAAGACAGCTGGTAGCTTATGGTGGCCAGATCACCACCACACTGGGTACCACACAGCTACAGTTTATCTGTGTTGATTTGCTATTCCAGATTGTGAATCAATAGGTTAAACCACTGTTAAGCCTCCCTGACAGTATGAAGCTAGGCCTTCTCAAATTGGGACCTGGGGTACATGGAATACAGATGATTTTTCTGGAGATAAAAGACTTTCAGGGCTTATTTAATTGCAGTACACTTGGCAAGACCCTGTTTTGTCCCAAATAAGCCTGGATGACTTTTAGCCTGGTACCTACTGTCTGTACCCTCCAGAGGGTCCCTATTACAATGAAAGACAAAGTCATTAAAGAGATCCACAGAATGACTCAATTGGGTTTCATTGCCTCCATAGAGGAAGCAATACAGTGGGTGCCTGCCATGGTGGCCACATAAAAAAAAGATGTGACTGTGTCCATATCAACCTCTCCGCACCATCGAGCAAATGATTGCTGACATGCCTGGTGCCACAGTCTTCAGTACCCTGGATGCAAAGTGCGGATTCTGGCAAATACCTTTGGACAGAGCTTCATCCCTGTTCACGCTTTCATTACCCTGATAGGGCGGTATGTCTTCCTTTGCATGCTCTATGGAATCACTATGAGGTCTTTCAGCATTGCATGGAGAAACTGTTTGCTGGCTATTCATGTGAAATCATCGATGACATCCTAGTATGGGGCCACCAAGGAAGAACACGACCAGTGACTGCACCAGGTGTTTAAACGGGTCTGTGCTTTCAACCTCAAGCTCAACCCAGACAACTATAATTTTATAGTTACAGAAGTGGCTTATGTGGGCCACGTGCTCACCAGTCAAAGCGTCAAACCTGACCCAAAAAAATCACTGCGATCCTGCAAATGCCGCTTCCAGCTGACCAACAGGCACTACAGAGCTTCCTGGGGATGACCAACTACCGCTTTGAGTTTATTCAGCAATACAGTGAAACCACGGCACCTTTACAGCAGCTACTCCACCAGGACTCAGAAATCCACCGGTCCTGCAACATTTCAACTTGCATGATCTGGTAGTCCTCTATGCCGATGCCACAGAGGACCCATGTGCCTCCAACACCGCACACCAGTGGCTTTTGCTTTCAGGGCCCTTACTGATACTGAAACCTGATATGCATAAATTGAGTAAGAACTGTTGGCACTAGTGTTCCCCTGCAGCCATTTGCATGACTTCATCTATGGCCATCCTGTCATGGTGGAAACTGACCATCAGCCCCTGCAGGTCATCCAAATAGCTACGTGGTACAGTCTGATAATGCCCTCTATGAACGCAACCGCCGCCATCTGTTAAGTGTACATGAAGAAAACTCTACACAGCCTCATCAGTTTCTACCACAGCTACAACCAGTGTCAGTGATGATCCGTATTGCATGGACAGTCCTTCCTCAGAGACGGAAGTAATAAAGCCCTCTGGTGTCACAGCGGACATGCCTATAGGTTCCCAGTGTACCATCACCAGATCAGACAGTGTGTCTAAACCCAACCCAAAAAGTTCCAAGACTTTATTGTATTTTCTTTTGTTCACTCCCAACATTGTCACATTGTTGCATTTGTTTCACCTACAGTATGTTCTGCAGCCTTCCACTTTGAAAGGGGGATGTAAATGCATGCTGTGTGGGAATGGGAACGGGCCATGCTTAAAGGTAAATTAAATATTTAAAACCAACTTTATAACCTACAATTGCAGCAGGTATATTACTGGAATATCCACAAACTACATTATTTCCATATTAGCATTTAGCTCATTTTAAAGATGACAAAATTAGTAGGAATCTCGATTTGAGCCATATAATCCCTATGACTAGCCTAAATGCTTGTCTATGCTGATTAGTAAAATGTTTCACTCCCTTTTTATAGGTCAGTGCATAAACCAGAAATAATTACGCTGAAGATTTTTATATTTTTATGCCAGATTTCACAGGTTCTCACTTGGCAAGGAACAATGTGCTCACTTTGCCTCAAGAAATATGAAACCTTTACAGATTCATATGATCAGCTACCTTATTACTGTTACCTTCCAGCATGTAGCAGACAGCAAAAGTCACTGTATTTAGTGAGCCTGAAAAACCCCATTATAAGCCTCAGCTGATGTGACTGTGTATGAAAACACTGGAAAGCTGTCCATGACCTAGACTGTATTGATAGCTCCTGCACCACTGCAAGATGCCGGTGGGGAGGGCATCATCATGTGACCTAGACAGTACAGATAGCTCTTGTACTGCACCACTGTAAGATGCCGGTGAGGAGGGCATGATCATATGACCTAGACAGTATGGATAGCTCTTGTACTGCACCATTGCAAGATGACGGTAGGGAGGGCATGATCATGTGACCAAGACAGTACGGATAGCTCTTGTACTGCACCACTGCAAGATGACGGTAGGGAGGGCATCATCATGTGACCTAGACAGTACGGATAGTTCTTTTACTGCACCACTGCAAGATGACGGTAAGGAGGGCATGATCATGTGACCTAGACAGTACGGATAGCTCTTGTACTGCACCACTGCAAGATGCCGGAGGGGAGGGCATGATCATGTGACCTAGACAGTACAGATAGCTCTTGTACTGCACCACTGCATGATGAAGGTGAGGAGGGCATGATCATGTGACCAAGACAGTACGAATAGCTCTTGTACTGCACTACTGTAAGATGCTGGTGAGGAGGGCATGATCATATGACCTAGACAGTACAAATAGCTCCTTTACTGCACCAATGCATGATGAAGGTGAGGAGGGCATGATCATGTGACCAAGACAGTATGGATAGCTCTTGTACTGCACCACTGCAAGATGACGGTAGGGAGGGCATGATCATGTGACCAAGACAGTACGGATAGCTCTTGTACTGCACCACTGTGCAAGATGCCACTGGGGAAGGAATGATCATGTGACCCAGACAGTACGGATAGCTCTTGTACTGCACCACTGCAAGATGCCGGTGGGGAAGGAATGATCATGTGACCTAGACAGTACGGACAGCTCTTGTATTGCACCACTGCAAGATGGGAGGACTTAATCATGTATCAACGCATCGCAGCAAAGATGAGCGAGGACACAACTGTAATAGTAGCTGGGCCAGATTAAGGGCCACATAGGCCTGAGGCTTAAAATGATCAAGGGTGAATTGTAAGAAGCAGTGGAGGCGTGATCAGTGCTGTGGGGAGTGTCCAGGTCATGTTGGCATATATATCCTCTACATTATTAGCTTTAATGTCTCACTAATAAGCTGATACAATTATCACATTAATATATTTTATCATATGCAACAAGTAGTGTAATAAATGGTGCTTCAGCCAATCAGCTCTCAACTGTCACTTCTCAAACACATGACAGAACCTGATTGGCTGGTGCACTAGTTATCATAAGGACGAGTTTTAAAACTTTCAGCATATGATAAAACTCACTGATATAAAAGCCCCTGTATCAAGCAGTGAAGACAGTGGAGAAGAGGACCAAATGCGAAGATGCCCATAGTTGTGGTCCCTTTTGGTCCATTGTTATTTTGTTCCTAGCAGCAGTATTTTCTGAATAACGTAGGTACCGTTCCAAGGAACATGGAGGCTATAGACAATAGAAATCTATTTTCCCCAAAAATCTACAGGGTGAAATGTAATAGAGGTAAGTTTTCTAAGATGCAATGTTGCCCACAGCAACCAATCAGATTCTATGTATTATCTTCTAGAGGGTGCTAAATAAATAATAAGTTAAATTGGTTGCTATGGGCAAGATCCCATCTTCAATAGAACTCACATTAATTTTAAGTTTACCCCATAGAGTGTGATAAGCAGGAGGTGTGGGAGTTTGTCCGAGAATGGGCGTATTTTTAAAGCATTGATCATTTACCAACCTGGTTTGTGCATGGGTCATTGGGTTGACCTGCATTGGGTTGACCACTAGGTCAACATGGCTTAATTTGACACATGGAATATGTCGACATGGCTAATGTCGACAGGGTCGACACAAGTATTAGGTCAACAATGGGAAGGTCTACAGTCAAAAGGTCAACATGAGGTTTCACGTTTTTGTCCCAAATGCTGACATAGTAGACATAGACACCGTCAAACCGCTGCACTTGCCGTGCTTCAATCGCAGTGCCTCGCTGCACTCTGCAAACTATTATATTCTCCCTCCATGTCCTAATGCATGGGTCCTGAAACTGCGGCCCTCCAGATGTGGTGAAACTACAAATCCCAGCATGCCTTGCCACAGTTTTCCTATAAGGGAGTGTTAAAACTGTGGCAAGGCATCCTGGGAATTGTAGTTTTACAACATCTGGAGGGCTGCAGTTTGAGGACCCATGTCCTAATGGATGGTAGGGCATCAAATACTGGCCCTTATTCAGATCTGATCGCAGTACAAATTTGTTCTCAAAATGGGTAAAACCATGTATAGAGAGAGTTAGATTTGTGTGAGTTATTTTGTTTGTGTGCAGGGTAAATACTGGCTGCTTTATTTTTACACTGCAATTTAGAATTCAGAATTCAACACACCCCACCCAAATCTAACTCTCTCTGCACATGTTACATCTGCCCCACCTGCAGTGCACATGGTTTTGCCCATTTTGAGAACAAATTTGTACTGCAATCAGATCTGAATAAGGGCCACTGTCGGCACATGTCAGCTCAAAAAAACTTGAAAAACTCATGTTGACCTTCCACCTGTGGACCTTCCCATTTCAACCCTGTGGACCTTAGCCATGTTGACCTATATCATGTGTGACCTAAGCCATGTTGACCTTCAGTGGTCCACCCAATGCATGTCGTCCTAATGATCGTCTCACCTTGGGCCTTATTTTGGTTCACTCTTTCTGACAAAATCCTTCTTATGCCGTGTGCACACGGGGGAGATATATTGCTCAGTTTCTCCTGTTCATCAGCAACCAGAGATGGTCGCTGATGAAAAAAGAAACTGCCGGGGGAGCCGGGCAGTGGTAATCAGCTGGTCGCAGGAGCATGTTCCTGCGACCAGCGATCACCACAGGGGCAAAAACGGGAGCGCGCACCCGGCGATATATCGCCGGTGCACACTCCCATTGCGGGCAATATGGTCGCTGAGCGACCATATTTCCCACGATTTTGGACAAAATCGCCCCTGTGTGTACGCACCTTATGATGGACAAAACCATGTGCACTGCAGGGGGGCACATGTTACTTGTGCAGAGAGAGTTAGATTTGGGTGGGGTTTTACTTCAAAGTGAGATCTATATTGCAGTGTAAAAATAAAGCAGTCTGTATTTACCCTGCACAGAAACAAAATAACTCACCCAAATCTAATTCTCTCTGCACATTTTACATTTGCCCCCCTGCAGTGCACATAATTTTGTCCATCTAAGAAGGATTTTGTCAGAAAGAGTGAACCAAAATAAGGCCCCTTATTTTGCCTTGTAATTGATGGGTGCCGGATGACAGACAGACAGTTGGGATTCAGACATCCTTACACCGACGTCGGAATCCCGACTGATAAAACCCTGACACTCGGAATTCCCACAGCCACCGGCTATTCTCCCTCATGGGGATCCACGACCCCCATAGAGGGAGAATAGAATAGGTGGCGAGCGCAGCTGTGCCTGCACAGCGATCCCGCAAGGAGCTTCGTTGCATTCCCCCCGCTGTCTGAGTCCGAGCAGTCGGGATTCCCATGTCGGGCTAATGACCGTCGGAATCCCAACTGTCGATGTGCTATACCGCACCCTAATTGATTGCTGGTTAAACTCCTGCTTCTCCGACTTCTGGCTCCCTATTACATTTACCCCCAGTGTCTTACAAGGGAAACAGTACTGATCTGCTATTTCTGTATCTAACTTCAGCATCTCCATAACAGCATAATGCTGTAGACAATACTGCTACAGGTGCTTCAGTGCAACCTTGCATACAATTCGACATTAATTCACCAAGAATAGATATTTAGGGGGAAATTTACTAAAGGAAATTTGTAAAAAAATAGGTGTATTCGTATCCAGAAATACACTTATTTTTGACATTGACTATCCCGGAAATACGGCAATTCGTATTCGTATTGATGTGCTATCAATACGAATACAAATAGCCGTATTTTTGGGATAGTAAATGTCAAAAATAAGTGTATTTCTGGATACAAATACACCTATTTTTTTTTTACAAATTTCCTTTAGTAAATTTACCCCTTAGTGTATGCCCATATAATTATAATGCTAATGTATATAGTATCTGTATTTTAACTATGATGTTTCTAATTTAAAATATAAATTATTGCACCAAAATATTAATATCACATTCCTAATATAATTACCAAGCACAAAGTTTCCCTGCATCTAAATTTGTGTCAATTTATTTGACTTTACAAAGGACGCTTTCTGCCAGCGGAAGTAAAATCAAGGCATGTCCTTTATACAGGATGGATGCACTCCGACAGAACTGTCAGCAGGAAAAAAGCCTTTCTGACACGGAGTCAAGAGTCTGCTTTGCTTTTTATTTTTCTCGTGTTTTTTTCTTCCCTTTGCTTTACACCTTATAACTTCCCTTGACATTTCAAATTACTTTATGGAAGTCAAAAGATAAAAGAGTTATGCATTTGCTTTGTGAATACTGACATTTAAAGAAATTTAAATATCAGATCCTCTGATCACAATCATTAGAGCAGCAACGGCTGAATCTGTGATGTAACATCGCACCATATTACCGTACGTTTTATATTTTACAGAAACACAAAAACACAGGGCAGACTGCAAATGTGAGAATAATACCAAACAATAGAGGAATATATGTATGTATTAGTGTGTAATTTACCCACAGTGCAATTGTTTTCTAATAGCCCCATCTGTACTGATTAAACGATACAATTTTGCATAGTATATATATATTAAGGTGCAGGAATGATTTTTGTACCACTGCAGTAGATGGTCATTAAGGGCCTGTATCATGAAAGTTCCTTTTTGTGGATAGAACATGCTATCTGTTCGCTCTGAGCATGTATATGGACCCAGCATACACACCTATCATCAACAAGCGTTCATTCAAAGTCATATACATGTCAGTTACGCTCTCCACATGCCAATGAGTGGATGTATCAGGGCGGATGTTTTTCTTCCATAAGATGAGTGTCAAGGCCAGTGCCGTAACTAGATATTTTTGTGCACTGTTCCAGGAAGGGAATTGGTGCCCCTACATACTCAAAATAGGGACATTGCGTGCTGTGACAGATGGCCCTCTGAGTAAATCAGCAGCCGCCCATTGCTTTCAGTGGGGCTTTTGAAATATACTGCCTGCCCGCTGCTGTCCTTCTCTGCAGTGGATGCCGATGCACCCATAGTGCAGATGTGCTGTGGGCAAGGCACACACCTACTGCAGTTATGGCCCTAGTCAAGGCAATAAGGGTCACCTGGGCCTGAGGCTGAAAATGTTCAAAGGCCTTTACTAAGAATCTGTGGCTAGTGCTGTGTGGGTGTGGACAGAGCCTACACTACCAGCCCCACTGTCTACTTCAGTACATTGGAATATCTATAATGGGAACAGGGTGTTCAATTCATATGGCCCCTGGAGGTATGAGGCCCCAAACTGCACACCATAGTTGCCTACCCTCCTGCATTCTGCAGGAGACTCCTTGAAATAACAGAAATCTCCCTCTCTCCCTCATTAGTCTAGCAATCTCCCTCATTTCACATACTGTAGCCCACAATACATTGTTACATTTTTTGGGGGGGAAAAAGGAATGAGAGACAGATACATTTACATTGAATCATCAGCGCCATTTCCCAGCAGTTTACCAAGTATAGTAGCTCTTACTAACTGCATTGAGACCCATCTACATTTGGATATGTCATTTTAAAAGATTCCTCTCAGTACACACCCACGCTTCTAGGTGCCACGTTCACAATCTCTTTTCACAATCTCTCCATATATGGAACTAGACACGCCCTTTGGGTGGAGCAGGACACACCCCCTCAATGGGGAACTGTGTAAAATTCTACTAACTAAATCTATAATCTCCCTGAAACTAGTTTTCAAAAGTAGGCAAGTATGCTGCATAAACCCTGCACTCATATATAATTATAGTGACCCTCTGGACCCTCTGCAGCCACCGGTGCTGCAGACTGAAATCCCCAGGAAAATGGCATGCCACCAATTTCCCAGTAGTTTGCAAATGTGCAATAGAGAGGTCTTCTGGAGTATGGTGCAAGCACCTTGTTCCCAGAGACCTGCATATGCATAGTAAGATTTTATAGCACTGTGGCCACTGCCAGAGAGGAAAGGTCCTGCACACAGGCCCCTATCCTTCTAATCATGCCTCTGCTGCACTCTATGTAAGTGACAGGCTCACATAAACTCCTTAATGATGGGGGGAGTATTTTGGGACCACAAATAGTTATACATATTCGCAATGCACCAGAGTTTCACTAACATTTTTATTATAGCCAAGTCAATTTTAATGTGAATGAAGGACATGGGAATCCATAGTATATCTATATAACTTTATATAATTTTTAGGTACTCTTTACTTAGAAGGGCGCCCACGATTTTGATCGTGGGCATCGTTAGTAAAAAATCTCGGGCATCTCGGGCATTGAATGCACTAAAAAATCGGGTGCGATCAACCGACGAGATGCCCGAGATTTCCCATAGGGAACAATGTTAAATGTCTCAATTGACCTAATTTTCCTGTTCAATGCCTCAATTGACCCGATTTTTCCATAGGAAACAATGTTAAATGGGCCACAGGCACCCTGAAGTGTATAATGGCCACCCGAATTGTTAACGCCACCCCACGATCAACGTCAACCCAATGCGTGGCGAGCGCAGCGAGCCCGCGAGGGGCGGCGGTACGCGTCCTACGACCTTTTCATACCCCCACTATCCACGTCGGCGTGGAGTTGAGAATAGAAAGTGTGGCGAGCGCAGCGAGCCACCGAGCCCGAAGCGTGGCGAGCGCAGCGAGCCCCGCGAGGGTACGCGGACAGCTGTGAAGCCCGCGAGGGGACGCGGATACCTGTGAAGGTATCCGCGTCCCCTCGCGGGGCTCGCTGCGCTCGCCACACTTTCTATTCTCAACTCCACACCGACGTGGATAGTGGGGGTATGAAAAGGTCGTAGGACGCGTACCGCCGCCCCTCGCGGGCTCGCTGCGCTCGCCACGCTTTGGGTTGACGTTGATCGTGGGGTGGCGTTAACAATTCGGGTGGCCATTATTCACTTCAGGGTGCCTATTTGGCCTCTGTGGCCCATTTAACATTGTTTCCTATGGAAAAATTGGGTCAATTGAGGCATTGGACAGGAAAATCGGGTCAATTGAGACATTTAACATTGTTCCCTATGGTAAATCTCGGGCATCTCGTCTGTCGCATCGCACCTGATTTTTTAGTGCATTCAATGCCCGAGATGGCCGAGATGGGCGCCCTTCTAAGTAAAGAGTACCAATTTTTATACAATTATATCATAGTTGCCAGTTGTTAGTAATTACTATGAAATTCTTGTGCCGAGACGCCAGCACTTATAAAGCCATTATAAACAATGTCTTACAGTAGTAATTTGTAACTATTACATCCATTTTGCCAGGCATCATCTGCTCTCATGTCACTGCTGGGATTTGCAGGTGACATAACCATGGGCCTTATTTTGGTTCATTCTTTCTGACAAAATCCTTCTTAGATGGATAAAACCATGTGCACTGCAGGGGGGCAGATGTAACATGTGCAGAGAGAATTAGATTTGGGTGAGTAATTTTGTTTCTGTGCAGGGAAAATACTGACTGCTTTATTTTTACACTGCAATATAGATCTCACTTTGAAGTAAAACCCCACCCAAATCTAATTCTCTCTGCACAAGTAACACCTGCCCCACCTGCAGTGCACATGGTTTTGCCCATCTAATGCTGTTTACACACGGGGGAGATATATTGCTCAGCCATATATTGCTGAGCAATATATGGCTGAGCAATATATTGCTCAGTTTCTACTTTACATCAGCGACCAGAGATGGTCGCTGATGAAAAAGAAACTGCCGGGTGGAGCCCGGCAGTGGTAATCAGCTGGTCGCAGGAGCATGTTCCTGCGACCAGCGATCACCACAGGGGCAAAAACGGGAGCGCGCACCCGGTGATATATCGCCGGTGCACACTCCCATTGCGGGCAATATGGTCGCTCAGCGACCATATTTCCCGCGATTTTGGACAAAATCGCCCCCGTGTGTACGCACCTTAAGAAGGATTTTGTCAGAAAGAATGAACCAAAATAAGGCCCCATGTGACATCACAGAATTCCATCAGTACTTTGGAAATGGAGTGCACTACAATCAGAGCAGGATGAAACCGCTCCTGGCTCCAAGACTTGACAACCAGGTAGTCATTAACAGAGTAACAGAGGTTCCCAGCAATGGCAGAGTGAAAAGCAAAATGCAGCTGCCATTTTTAATGGTTGTTTAAAATACAAAGATATGTCCACCTACATCTATTCTGGCATGCGCTGCAAGTCACGTTTTACTGGAAGACACTGTATGTAGCATTTCATATGTGGATACAGCAATGGTTGTACACAGAATATGTTCATGCTGCATATCATTTTAATCAGCAGTAGCTGATTGTGTAACCTATTGGCATCGTTTCTATTCCCAACAGATTTCCATATGGATAGTAATTCCAGGAAAGTTTGGGAAAACTTTGTCATGTTACCCTTTTGCATTTGTCGACCTTTCATCTGTCAACCTTTTGTAATTGCCGACCTAATGCATGTTGACCATATGGTGTTGGCTTATTGACTGGAATCCAATACATCTATCATCCGGATGCCGGGTTAGATCTGTGTAGCTCTTCCCTAAATTCAGGCACATACATGTACATGACAATCTATGGCTGCTACCAGCTATGAATGACACCGCATTGCCCCAAACACCATAGTGGCCAGCAGGAAAGGGGTTAATAATAAGGTGTTGGTCCAACGGCACAGAGCGGCTGCAGTCATGCATGTGCGCAAGAGATAAAAGGGGATATTATACATCAATGTATAGTGTAACAACCCCTCTAAAATACATTAGTGACTGGATCAAAGAAATGCTCTCGAATGAAATAGAGCTATTAGACTCAATGAAGCATAGCCCATTTTAGTTCTCTATTTCCCCTATATGAGTATCCAATTGTTCAGGAATGACCCACGCTTTTGTCTCTGCAGCAGTGCCTGACAGACCATTCCATACATTAATTATGTTCAAAGTGGAAAAGTGATTCCGATAATGCCCCGGCTCAATTTGTTTATGTTTTACTTCTTGTTATGCTGCTTTACTTCCTTATCTGATTTTAATTAAGAACAGTTACTTGTTACTTACTGTCATTAAACTAAAAAAGAATCACTTGAGAATTGAGGTTATTTTTACGCGACAATATAAAGCTTACCCTTTCACCTTCGCACACTGTAGGAAGCCATTTTGTAGACATTTGCGAAAATGCAACTTTTCTATAGGAACCGGTGATTTATTGGATGTGTACGCATTTTACTCACTCATTCGCTTCCCACTAACATCGTGTATATGCATCTTGGTAATAACCTGACAATGAGCTGGTTAGGTGCACTAATCGCATCATACCTCCCAACATGGCCCATTCCAGGATGGACACAATGCTCTGTTCCTTGACCTCCTTGCCAGTGACAGTTGCAAAGGTGGGGCTGTAGCGCAGTCCAAAATTCATATAGGGGAGCAACACCGTCTGCCACCCCAAACACTGCCAAACATCACCAGTCGGGACTTACTGGCAGCTAGAGCAGCTCCCCTATTTTAATTTTAGACTGTGCCACAGCCCCACATCTGCAACTGCCACACTTGATTGTTTGCCCTCAAAGCCAGAAAAAAGTCTCTCCAGAAAGTTCAGACCATTGAGGAACACATCACCATCTTCAGCCCTCATCACTTCAGCATCTCATCACCTTTCTCAGCACCTCAACACTGTACTAAATCCCTCATTACCTTCCTCAGTCCCTCATCACCTTCTTCAGCCAAAGCCCCATCACTATCTTCATCCACAGCCCCCATCATCTTCCTCAGCCACAGCACCTTCCTCAGTAACAGTCCCTATCACCATCCTCAGCCACATACTCATTACATTCCTCAGACACAGCCACCATTACCTTCCTCAGTCAAATCCCCATCACCTTATTCAGCCACAGCTCCATCACCTTTGTCAGTCACAGCCCCATCACTATCTTCATCCACAGCCCCAATCATCTTCCTCAGCCACAGCACCTTCCTTAGTAACAGTCCCTATCACCATCCTCAGCCACATACTCATTACATTCCTCAGCTACAGCCACCATTACCTTCCTCAGTCAAATCCCCATCACCTTATTCAGCCACAGCTCCATCACCTTTGTCAGTCACAGCCCCATCACGTTCCTCGTTCACAGCCCCCAGCCTTATCACAATCCTCTGCCCAATCAGTCCTCAGCCCCCAGCCATATAACCATCCTCAGCCCCTCACCTTCCTCAGCTACAGCCCCATTAACTTCCTGAGACCTATTACATTCCTCTGTTCCCAGCCACACAACTTTACCCCAGCTCCATCACTTTCCACAGACACATCCACTTCTACAGACCTACCACTATCTGTCACATGTGGTGACATGGCCTGTGGCATAATTTCACAATGCCACCAACTGTAAGCGTGTGGTCAGCCTGGGAAAGAGCCCAGTGGTGGGTGGGCCAGTCTACAAGAGAACTGCACTGTGGGTAAGCCCCATTCTCAGCACATCACTATCTTTAACCAAAGCCCACATAATCTTCCTCAGCCACAGCAATTTCCTGAATCTTAGCCCCATATCCACTTCCTCAGCTACACCCACATCACCACCATCAGCCACAGACCAATCACATTCCTCATCTATAGCCTCATAACCTTATTCAGCCACAGCCTCCACCAGCTTATTGAGCCACAGCCTCCATCACTGTATTCAGCCACAGCTTCCATCACAATCCTCAGCCACAGCCCTGGGCCCTTTCACCATTCTAAACAACCAGCCCCTCATCTTCTTCAGCCACCGTCCCCATCATCTTCTTTAGTATCCAGCCCTATCACCATCCTCTCCCAAATCACTGTCCTCAATTTCCAGCCACATCACCATCCTCAGCCTTTTCATCTTTTTCATCTACAGCTCCATAACCTTCCTCAGCCACAGGACCATTGCCTCCCTCAGCCCTTGGCCCCATCCCCTTTCTTAGTCCCCAGTTCCACAACTTTCCCTTAGCCCCATCACCTTCCTCAGCTCCACCACTTTCCCCCCAGCCCCATCACATTCCTCAAACACAGCTATTTCCTCAGCCCCATCACAGCATGCCTCAGCGCAGATAGGATCATATGCAGTGAGATGACATATGGCATCATTCCGCCATGCCACCAACTGTAGGTTATCGCTCAGCTTGGGCCACATCTAGAAAGAGGCCAGAACTGGCCAGGCCTGGCAACAACGGAGCTGTACTGTGGGAAAGGGTCCCAGGGCTGGCCTGATCGTCACCCTCTGAAGTTTTTGGAGCCTGGAGCTTGTGCTCCATGAAATCACCCTTGCTACACCCCTGCCCCACACTATCTATCTTACGATATGGGTTGGGTACGCCACAGTTAGAAGAATGACATTGGGATTCCCATTCCCAACCTAACCATACCTATCCTCCTAATGCCTAATTCTAAACCCAACCTCTGTACTTACCTCTAGTATGTGTTGGGTTTATGTGTGTACAGTATGTGCCTGGGTCCCACTGTCAGTATTCTAACTGCTGGAATTTTGACTGCTTCCCATGTAGCTACCCAGAGTATCTATCTGTAAGGGTATGAATCATTGGATAGACAGCAACTAGGTCGACATGCATGAAGGTCAACATGACTGAAGGTCGACATGGGTAAGGTCGACAGCCAAAAGGTCAACATGGGCTTTTTCACCCGAATGTCAACACAGTCGACATGGACACTAAAAAAGTGCCTCGCATGGCTCACTGCGCTCACCATGCTTCGGGCACGGTGCCTCGGTATGCTTGGCACACTATTTTATTCTGCCACCATGCATGGATGGTAGGGCATGAAATACTGCCTGTCGGCACATGTCGGCTCAAAAAAGGTGAAAAACCCATTTCGACCTTTTGACAACCTAATGCTTGTGTTGATCTAATGACCCTGTCGACCTAACCCCATATTGACCTTCCGTCATGTTGACCTTCATGCATGTCGACCTAGTGGCGTCAACCTAATGCTTGTAAACCTAGTGACCGTATCCCATTTGTAATGCCTGAATATGGCAGATGTTTCAATGTTTAATTTCAACCATGTTGTATATCACTAGTTGACTAAGCTAATCAGCCCTTCATTAATGGTTAATGGGTTTCTTTTAGGAGACATGCCTTCAAAAAAAAAGGTTTGACAATAAAAAAAGTCCATGTCTCTTGACAATAAAAATGAAACATGCTGAATAGCACAGCCACAGAAACAGGTGGAATGTCTGAGGAATGGTTTTGAATTAGTGTATTACAGCCAGGGCCGTTTCTAGACAATTTAGCTCCTAGGGCGAAGAAAAAAAAATGCGCCCCCCCAATACATAACATGGGATAAAAGAAATTGCGCGCGCCGTAGGCGCGCGCCGAAATAGGGGGTGTGGCTTAATTTTAAAAGGGGTGTGGCTTAATGTGAGGCGTGGTCTAGCAGGAAAACAATTACCTTATATCACACTTTTGCAACCTGCATGACCAGACATTGGTTGCTGCAGGAATTGTTATTGTCCTCCCGCACTTAGGTTGGCCGGCTGAAGGCCACACACAGTGACCTAGTACGCCTCACAGATCAAGGCCAAACAATGACAGGCTACTTAAATCATTATACACTATTTATCCGTGATGCCAATTACACATTACGCCGTACACTGTGATGACGATTACATATTACGCCGCACACCGTGATGACAATTACACATTACACCGCACACCAAGATGCCCATTAGACCCCACGCTGTGATGGCAATTACACAATACTCCACACATCGTAATGCCCATTACACATTATGCCCCATGTGCCGCTGCCGCACAACTGATGCCGTTTACTAATATGCCCCCACAGTGCCAGATATGCCCCCACAGCGCCACACATATGCCCCCACAGTGCCACACATATGCCCCCACAGTGACACAAATATATGCCCCCACAGTGCTACACATATGCCCCCACAGTGACACAAATATATGCCCCCACAGTGCTACACATATGCCCCCACAGTGACACAAATATATGCCCCCACAGTGCTACACATATGCCCCCACAGTGACACAAATATATGCCCCCACAGTGCTACACATATGCCCCCACAGTGACACAAATATATGCCCCCACAGTGACACAAATATATGCCCCCAGTGACAGAAATATATGCCCCCACAGTGCCACAAATATATGCCCCCACAGTGCCACAAATATATGCCCCCACAGTGCCACAAATATATGCCCCCACAGTGCCACAAATATATGCCCCCACAGTGCCACAAATATATGCCCCCACAGTGCTACACATATGCCCCCACAGTGCCATAAATATATGCCCCCACAGTGCCATAAATATATGCCCCCACAGTGCCACAAATATATGCCCCCACAGTGCTTCACATATATGCCCCCACAGTGCTACACATTTGCCCCCACAGTGCCACAAATATATGCCCCCACAGTGCTACACATATGCCCCCACAGTGCCAAACTCACTTTTTCTATGCTGCTTCCGAGGGGAGGGGAGCGCATCCTGCCTCTCTCCTTCCCCTTCAGTGTGTGTACCTGAGCTGAGCCGTCAGCCATTCATATCTCGCGCCCGAGATCTGATTGGCTGACAGCGGCAGCCCAGTGACTTGAGCGAGGGGACGGAGAGACGCACGATGCGTTCCCCTCCCCTCTCCAGCGTGTAGTCGGGGAGACAGCGGCGGCGGCTGCTGCGGCGGCTACAGGGTTTTGGGGGGGGGGGGGAGACTGCCGGGCGCCCTGGCTGTTTCAGAGGCGGACAAGCCGTGCGGCGCCCCGGGCTGCTGCACGGCTTGTCCGCCTCTAGAAACGGCCCTGATTACAGCAGCTGAGGAAGATAGATGAAGTAAACCTCTGCAGAGTGTATCAGGTTAAGGGCCTTATTCAGATCTGAGCTCAGTACAAGTCATACTGTACTTGCCTTCCTGACCCTCTCCATGAGGGAGAAAATGCTCTGTGCCTGGACTTCCCTGGTAATGTATGATTGCCATCACCTGTGGAAAATGGGCAAAACCATGTGCACTGCAGGTGGAGCAGATGTAACATGTATAGAGAGAGTTAGATTTGTGTGAATTATTTCATTTCTGTGCAGGGTAAATACTGGCTGCATTATTTGTATACTACAATTTAGATTTCAGTTTCAGCACACCCTACCCAAATTTAACTCTCTTTGCACAGGTTACATGCTCCACAGGTGCTCCACCTGCAGTGCACATGGTTTTGCCCATTTTCCAAACACATTAGTAGTGAGCTCAGATCTGAAAAAGGCCCTAAGTATAGTAATATGTACAACACTTTATTATTAGCAAATGTTATGAGATAAGGCAAATTTTATAATGGAAAATTTTAATTAAACCCATTTGATTCAGCTTATTTTAATTGTTATTGTAGCTCACCAAACTACAACAATAAAAAATTGTTTTTAAAAATGACAACTACTGTATAAAATAAAAGCAAATTTAATGACATCACTCTGATTTGTTTATGCCATGTAGATTGCCAAACTGTAGCTCATGGGATTAATATGTCTCATGAAACAATGCCTGTAATAAAGACATCAGCATTATCATGCCATGTTATTGCACATTACCGTTCCCTGCAACAAGGTGTCAGCTGCAGCAACTACTGGAGTTAGATCACAGAACACAGAAGGGTCTCAGCGAATCCCTCTGCTGCCTCCACCTCAGGCGGATGTTCTTCAGGCATAATTCTAGAGGAATGATTGTGCAAATCTCTCTGCTTTAGCAGGTGCCACACTGAATCATTCCAAATACACAATACAGTATAAATCCTCTTATATAATCTTACTGAATCTGGAATATGGGGGGCAGGCCTTAAAGTGGTCATGCAGAGGTGGGGGAACTCATTTCTCTACGCCACCCAATTACTTTCCCTCCCTTACACTCATTAGGCAGAGACATGGCCAGTGGTAGGTTTTTGGCATCCCCTGCAAACTAGAATGCTTTTCTGTGAGAATTACTGTGCAGGGCCAATGTGGAGGTTAAAATGTTCTACCTCACCATTAGAGGTGGTGGAACTGAGTTCCACCCCGTTCCCCCTCACTTTAACCCCTGATGGGGGGTATTCTGGTTAATTTGCTCGGATGCAAATTCATATCCTTGCGAGTGAACCAGATCCCGCCTTGCAAAAGGTGGTATGCTGGCCCACCATTCGCAAAGCACTTACGTTTGCAATGGCGGCGAATGGATGTTTTACATAAACATCCATTCGCATACCACTGGGACCCTCCCACATCTTTCAATGGTCGCCGACCATCGAAAGATCTGAAATGTGCAAGCATATGTAAAGTTGCTCTGAGCAACTATATAAATACGTGTACGGGGAGGGGGGGAGGAAATGGGCGGGCAGCTGACATCCGTTGATGTCAGGTGCCCGCCCCCGCATGTCCGTCACGGCCTCTTTAGCATGAGAACGGAAATGCCCATGAAAGCTGGGCGTTCTCATATGCTAATAGGCCAGCCCGCCCTCTGCCCGCAATGATGGGTGCGTGAACAGTTAGTTCGTCGTGGGTGCACGCACCCAGCGCATGCACATGCGCAAAACCAAAAGACTGCACGCCGGCCATATGAACGTAGCTGTATCTGTCTACGATATCTATCTTTATAATACTATTGCTGTAGTTGGCGTAAATTTTTATATTTGGATACTATGTTAACCCTTTGAGTGCCAAGGGAATTTGGCAAAATTGGTGTGAAAATTGCCAAGCAGACCTTTATAAAACCCTTTGAGTGCCAATGTTGCTGTGAGAGATCCTCAAAATATCCTCAATCCTCAAAATATCCATTAAAAGTACCAGCGCCGCTCACAGCGACTGTTCTTCTTATGCGTGCAATATTTAACCTATCTTCAATTAATAGACTTGGCCGTATTAGTATTTATTTATACAAAAAGAACAGTCGCTGTGAGCGATGCTGGCGTTTTTAGCGGATAGTTTGAGGATCGCTCACAGCATTGGCACTCAAAGGGTAAATGGATTTTGATGTAATTATTGCTTGGCATTTGTAAAATAAATGTACACCAAAAAGATTAAGGATGATGGAGGTGAGAAGACTGTTTTGTTTTTCTACATTATTTTCAAAACTTGCCTTATATTTAACATGTTCCTCTTATAGCATCATTATGTACAGTATAAGGATCCATGGGGAAGATCTATTAAGACTGGTAAAGTGATAAAGTGGTCATAAAGCGGTGATAAATTGGAAGGTGATAACTTGACCAGCCAATCAGCTGTGTTTGAAATATGACAGTTAGGAGTTGATTGGCTGACGTGTTATCACCTTACGCTATGGGGGTTATTCTGGTTGATTCTCAGGGCTTCGAATTTGCAGCTTTGCAAGTCCACCAAACATTGCCCGTTAAATGCTGGTACACCCCCCCCTCTTGCACGCTGTGTACGCTCGCACGGGCTGCGAATGGATGTTTAACATAAGCATCCATTCGCAGGCTGTGGGGGAACTCCCACATCATTCGATGGTCACCAACCATCGAATGATGTGGAAGGCCCACGCTCATCTAAGGTTATTCTCAGGTAACCTTAGATATGTGTGGACATTCGGCAGGAAGTGGGCGGGCAGCTGACATCCAGTGATGTCAGCTCCCCCCCACCCCCCGGCACCCACGACACGTTGCCCCTTTAATATAACAAGATAAAATATTTTTGAATGTTTCACACCCCGGGGTGGGATTCTCTATCATCCTCTGCCATACATCGCCAGCATTTGCATTGTTAATAATCGCATATGCACTAACATATACGATTATTAATGCAAAGGATAGCTCTTGCGGTAAGAGCTGTCCTTTGCATTGTGGCCGGCGGTGTGCAGTGAGTCCCCCCTCCCTCCCTGGACCCTTACCCAGCTGCCAGGGCACCGGTTCCTCCTCCCTGCACCCGGAAGCAGTGCAAGGAGGAGGAGGTCAATGGTCCGTGCGTCACGGCAGGAGGCTGCCCGGATACAGGTGAGGGGAAGGTGGCGCAGATCTGCAGGGGATGCGTGGTTTGCAGGGAACACGAAGGGAAGCCCGTAGGCTTCTATGGGGTTGCGCCATCTAGAACTGGCGGAACCACCCGTAGCGAAGCTCTGTCGGTCTGTCTCTCTGTCTTGAAACATCATAACGACAGCTTTGATAAACACTACTAGTTTGGTAAAGTAGTCAGACGTGTCCTCCATATAATCCACACAACCATATGTATTCACATAATCCAATCATGTACACATATAATATGCTCTTAGAGTAATCTTATTACACATAGCCAGGACGAAACAAAGGTATCTGAAAAGGCAAAAAACAGGTGCTCCTTGGCTCTCTCTCCACTGTTTTTATTGGCATTTCTCACTCACCAATTGCTGCAATCTAAGATGGCCCTTTTCTTCCCCCAGGTCTTTTTTCTGCAGCCAGTTCTCTCTGTCCTCTGATACCCGACATAACAGGAGCGGCTTTGTCCTCCTGCTGTATGACACTTGGCTGAATGGAGCTCACCTTTCAAGGCTTAAGGAACATTACACTCCATTGAAAATAGTTTTCCTTCCTAGACATGTTTGGTCACACTTCAGCAACAAAATTTTCAGGCTCTACTGAATCAAAAACACGCTGATACTACAGATAAATATAAAGCAGGACTGAGCATCCCGCGGCTTCCCACATTTTTTCGAACTACAACACCCAGTATAATCTGTACGTATAGGTTAATAAAGTAAATGGCAACTCAATGACCACAAAATAGTAGATGTAAGTTCCTTTGTATGAAAGGGCTATATACTGTATATACTTCGGTGACTGCCTAAAGAACCTTGAGCTGATGCATTACTGAATTTTATTATTTATGTAAGAAAGGTGAAGGTGTTCCTCCCGATGGCGCCCTGATAAGAAGAATACATCCCTGTTAATAAAGGGACGGTCCTCTTCTCCGTATATGTGTGGTAATGTATAATACCCCTGACTTCCCTCCTTCTGATACAGGGGGAATCAGAAGGAGGGAAGTCTGGGGTATTATACATTACCACGTTTTCTTCTTATCAGGGCGCCATCGGGAGGAACACCTTCACCTTTCTTGCATTTGTTTGTTTTTATGATATTCAGGGATATCATTTAGGTGTACCTTCCCTCGGGCTGCCTAGGCGCACAGAGGGACTTATTTCACCCATTTTGTTTCCATTTTATTATTTATGTATTGCTAGGACAATTTTTTATTAAATATTTTATACATACAGTTGTTTATATCTGTTAACTCTCAGCACCCTCTGAAACCTTCTTTCTTTCCATTTCTAAACTTTGGGTCCATCTAACAGGGGAGCCCTCAGAGGTGCTGCTACATACTGAGCGCGGATCTGGCGGATGTGATCCGGCAGACATTGTACAGTACCTTGGCTGCACTTGATGCACTTGAATGCATTTGATAAATATCAACACAAAGTTGATTGGTTACCATGGGAAACTTCTCCACTAGAGCACTGTTCCACTCTTTTCACTGCTTCGTACATCTCCCCAGTGTATCACAAATTTTCTGTGAAGTTGACCTGGTCATATAAAACCATGTCTCACTCATGGCTCCTTCGGTATCATGGATGAGATTTCAGGGAATGACCTTTGTGTAGTTTAGTTTCTGTCGCCCATGGTCACACATAACAAATTAAATCCTTTCCTGTCAAAGCACACTTAATACATAGAAGGAACTTGATACATACGTAAAAGTATTTATTTCTTCAACTTGCTTGTTCATGGATGTCAGCAGTCATATACAACAGAGTACTGTATGTCTTGATTATGAGATAACCATATACACTCTTCTTACATTACTTCCACTCATCCAAAACTTGCCTTATCTAGCTCCTGTGACATTTGGGGAAGAAAGCACTACAGGCATTTTGAATTTCATCATGATAAACCAGAGCAGTCATTTTAGAAAATACATCATATTGCACTTACAGTATACTACAGATTATAGTTACATTCATTAACTACATCTCCTGTATATCTGCATATCATGCTGTACATAAACTGTAACAGATAATGCAACAGATGTTATTTAACAGATAATCTGTTTGCAGATTAGCTGCTCATTTATACTGAGGGTTTAAGATGTGAGATAGTTGCCCTGAAGTGGGCCTAGGCTGTTTGTTGTTTCCTTATTTTTAATTTATGCTAACAGTAAAGCACTTTTCATTTATTTTGACCTAGAGAGCTGTCTGTGGATTCTGATTTAGCAATATATGAGTGTGTATATATATATATATATATATATATATATATATATATATTTATATATATATATATAAAATAAAGTCTCTTTATAGAGCATTTGTTGAGGAAGTTTAATGTGAATGAAACATTAATCTATATGAGAGGGAGCTGGGCAGTGATAATTTAATGCTGCTTTCAGACCGCATAACTGGCTTTGACCCTGTATTTGAAAACGTTTCCAAAAACGGGTCTGCCAGATAAAACCCCTTTCACACCGCAGCTCTTAAACGGTATGTTACCGTTTAAGTGCCAATTTTTTGACACTGGCAGACCCGTTTTTGGAAACTTTCCAAATACAGGATCAAAGCCAGTGCAGCCTTCAGCCCTCCCCTCCGTGCAGCTCCCCCTCCCCCCCGCGCCCCCCCGCACGCGTGTCGACACCCCTCCCCCGCGCGTGTCGACGCCCCCCCGTGTCGACCTACCCCCCCGTGCAGCCAGTACCTCCGTCACTTTTCTTATAAGAAAAGTGACTTTTGGAAAATGGCTGCCCCCATACGAAAGACAGTTTTTAAAAAAGGTTTTCCTATGGGGCAGCCATTTTCTGAAAGACACTTTTTTTCATAAGTGCTTCCGACCATACTGAACTGCAGTGCCGGGATTCACAACGGAGGTACCGGCTGCACGGGGGGGTAGGTCGACACGGGGGGCGTCGACACGCGCGGGGGGAGGGGTGTCGACACGTGCGCGCGGGGGGGGCGCGGGGCAGCTCCAGTGCTGTGAATATTTAATGAGCGCTCATTAAATATTTACTGCGCTGAATTTAGGACCCAGCTCATTGGCTGGGTCCTAAATACCGTTTCAGACCCGATTTTGAGCCTAAAATACCGGTTCTGAAACGGGTAGGACCCTGCATTTTAACCGGTTAGAAAAAACTGTATTTTCTAACCGGTTAAGTGGTCCTGCACCTTTCAGACCGCACAGATTACCGTTTTAAAACTGTAAAAAAACGGCAATATACCGTTTACAAAGTGCGGTCTGAAAGGGGCATAAGTAAGACTGGCAATTTCAGTAAGTGAAGAGTGGTAGTGCTCTACACTGCACACCATGGCCAAGAGTGGTACTGCGGTAGCTCCAGGAAATCATCACAGCTTATCCATCACATATCTCCCTGCTCTCCCCCCCCCACACACACAAAAAGTACATATATATTGTACACACAAACACACACACGCACAAACGCATGCACACATACATATGTCAGTATATAATTCAGAGGAATGCTGCAATTTCATTTTACCAATTTACCAAAGTGTCCCATCTGAACAGTTAAAGAAACAGTTGAACAAATATTGAACAACATCATGAAAGGTAAATTTAAATCTTGACTAAACTAATATTTAATCTTTTATACCAAAATTAGCACACACAATACCACATCATGATCACCAAAGTACTATTTCTTATTTCAATAAATGCTGTTCTCACTAAATTTAACACATTGTGCGCTCACAATACAACTCACTCCTGTTTGCACCTTACTGCTTCTGTTATCCACTCTTCTCTTCTAAACATTCGTGAGCTGTTTATTCACTTCTCTACTCTCCACTTTTACATCCATAAACAGCCACCACAATAAACTCACAAACATCCGCCAACATCTATCTCTCTTTTTTATTAGGGACCCGATTCCTGACCACACACTACTCCTCGGCTACTCCTTAATATACCAATACCGCTAACTTCCCGTCTTAAGTACTCTGCATATTTCAAATTCAGAGGAGGGGATATTCATAAATGAAAAGCCTAATCAAGCAGTACAGCTAAGTAAAAAAGGTTGGGAACTGCTGTTCTATACCATAACTCTCAGCATCCAGTGATCAAAATGGACAGCTCTTATAGGGAGAGCTGTCTTTTTTAATACTAATCGCATTTTTAATACACAGTAAGTACTTGATAAGTAGCGCTATGTACCGCATGTTAGAGGAGTCTTTTGTTTCCCCGCACTGTGTTGGTCAGCAGGTAGGATTATAATGAATGCAAGGACCATGCCTGAGTTCCTTACCATTACACCGCACTTTATGTTTCCTTCTGCCACGATCCAAGGCGCGATGTCCCTTTAGTCCTCATTCATCATCCCACACTGATTCCACGCTAGCCCATCACTGTATGGGCACCACAATGACAACTGTGGTCACCTGACAGGCTGAACCAATTGCACTGCTTGCTGACCTGAACTCTGACCTGTACACCTGATCTCTGGACCAAGGTATACACAGGTACTTCCTGGTTCTGATTGCTGCTGCAGCTTGCAGCTAATCACATCTGAGCAAGGGGGATATAAGCAAGGCTCCCTACATTCCAAATTGCCTTGAACAACTGTTCTGTTCCCTGTGTGCTTGTCTCCAGTGTCAGAGATCCTAGGCTCCAGGCTATCCTGTGCTCCAAAGTTATAACCACCTGTGACCTATTGCTGCTGCTCCAGTACTGTTGCTGGTTAACCTACCAACTGCCAGTTTACCTCCTGCTTTTTTCATCCCAGTGGTTGAGCATACCCTCCAACTGTACCGAATTTGCCGGTACAGTACCGTTTTTAAACGGTCTGTACCGGCAAATAAAGACTGTACTGAATGTACCGATTTTTGGTATTTGTCCTGGCTCCAGGCTCGGATGTCAGTCCTGGTGCGCTCTCTCCTGTATTTGTCCGGACTCCTCCGGGCTCTTGGCTCGTCTGTCAATCCTGGTGCCCTCTCCCCTGGCCAAGCACCCGTTCCCAAGGGTGCATTGTGGGTCCCCTGCCAGCGTGCGTCGTGTCATGACGTCACGCGCCGGCACGCGGACCCTGAGCACACAGGGGAAAGGACTGTTAGCCCCCTATACATGCGCAGTGGCGTCCTTCTGGCGCAAAGTGCAGCAGAGAGCTCATCTGCCTGAGGCTGAGCTGAACAGCATGGATGCAGTGGCCAGCGTGACAGGGGGATCCGGTGAGCACCTGCAGCCCGGCGAGTGGAGGCTGAGCAGCAAGGAAGGTTGGCTGCACTTTATTTTTTTTTAGCGTTCACTTTTTATTTTAAATGCCGAGTACACATTCGGAAAGGGAGTGACCACGCCCCTTTACAGTGGTCACGCCCACTTTACCCATGACCACGCCCACTTTCTGGATGTGTACCGAATTCTACCCTTCAGATGTTTGAGGGTATGGTTGAGTCGCATCCAGCCATCACTACCAGAGGTCATCACTGGCTCCCAGGCCAGCTATCTCTTACTGGTTCCCAGGCCAGCCTTCCACCATTGGCTCGCAGTCTAACTACTTGCTACTGTGATAAGTCAGTGACACCTGTGTCCTGATAGTCGACAATCACCACCGGCTTACAGGCCGTCGACATCCCTCACAGGCTCCCAGGAGAAAAAAGGGGTCACAAGCCAGGTCGCATCCGGGTTGGAGCCGGGTCTAAAATAAAAAGTGCGGCCCAACTACTGGTGTAAGTGGGGGTATAAGCAATCTCTGAGACCGTGGTGTTCAGCTACAGTATTTCACTGTCCATGCTGTGCGAACACCAGACATGACTATCTGTCCTAATACTGGTGTTTCTATAACAAGGAAGATCTCTAACATATCGAATTAAGCATATATGGAGAAAAATAACAATCTAATATGTACTGAGAGAAAATAACGGTACTTGTTTCCTAGCACGGCCACACCGATTTGCATCGGGGTAATCGTGTTGGAAAAATCACGTCGGTCACATCGCATGCGACCAAATCGCATGCGATGCGACCGACGCGATCGACCCAATTTTTACATTGAATCAAATGTGAATAGGGTCCCTGGGACCCTATTTTACATTGGATTCAATGTAAAGTATTCCCCAGACCCCCAATTTTACCCCCTCAACGCCACCCTACGATTGACGCCAACCCGAAGCGTGGCGAGCGCAGCGAGCCCGCGAGGGTCGGCGGTGCGCGTCCTCCGACCTTTTCATACCCCTACTATCCACGTCGGCGTGGAGTCCAGAATATAAAGTGTGGCGAGCGCAGCAAACCTGAAGCGTGGCGAGTGCAGCGAGCCCCGCGAGGGAACGCGCATAACTTCACAGGTATACGCGTCCGCTCGCCACGCTTCGGGCTCGGTGGCTCGCTGCGCTCGCCACACTTTATATTCTCATCTCCACGCCGATAGTAGGGGTATGAAAAGGTCGGAGGACGCACACCGCCGCCCCTCGTGGGCTCGCTGCGCTCGCCACGCTTCGGGTTGGCGTCAATCGTGGGGTGACGCTCACAATGGGGTTGCGTAACCCATGATGGGGCCATATACAATGTGAAATGGGTCATATTGGCCCATTTCACATTGTTTCCTATGTAAAATGGACTTCATCAAGTCCATCTCATCTTGTGCCATTATAATGGCACAAGACCGACGCGATGCTCCCGATTTCAATGTATATTTTCAAAATATTTTAACATTGAATCCTATGGCAAAATCACGTCGGTCGCGTCGGGGGCCATGTTAATGCACGCGACTGACGCGATGCCCCCGATTTTGCCTTTGCCGGCAAAATGGACCTGATTTCAAAGGAAATCGGGTCCATCGCGGGCATCGTGTACCTTAACTTTAAGGTACATGATGCCCGCGATTGTGGCCGTGCTAGGAAACAAGGAAACAAAAATAACAAATACAGAAGTCTGGATTTCCTCTGATGACATCTGATTGTGTCCATAGCTACACTGTCAACATAGTTCAAAAACAAGATCTTGCGATTTAAGTGCTCAGAGTGAACACAAAATCTAGCAAGGATGATTCTGTCAGAATTAGCTCAGTCAACCACCCCGAGGAGATAACTGGACGCCATACTGAGAGTTTGCCTCAGTACATGAAAATAAACATGAATTTCCCAGCACTTGAAATGCAGTAAAAGTCGCCAGAAATGCTGTCACATCGGGGGATAATCTATTTCTGCTAATTAACACGCAGTTGTACACAACATGTGGAAACTGTTTCCTAAGTTGTTGCACTGCGCTCACTCGACTCTACAACATGAACATGTAACAGATAACAGAGCTGGAGGAGAGGGAGAGGAGCAGGTGTAAACGTGCAGCACTTGTAAATAAGCCCTCACACATTACTTGCAAGTTTATTACATTAGAGGAGAAGGAATTCATTTAAATGTTGCTGTTAGACACATCAAGGCCTAATGAGTAGCCTTGAGAGACATGTCATGGCACTTTAATGTTAGCGATTATGCTTCAAACTCAGACACACTGAAACATTAAATGACACCATACTTGCCATGTCTACATAAATGCGGAATCATAAACTGCTCAGACGATACAAGCAGAATGTTTAGGTGGATTAGAAAGTAAATCAGAGCAGATTTCATCGCTTGGAAAAAAAAATCTGTATTTGATACTGCACATATTATTAGTGCATTAACGAAGAGCATTCGTCCTGATATTCGCTAGGGGATTTCAGGGAAAGCAAAATAACAATCTATGTAATGCTGTCAGCCAAATGACATATATGCTTACACTGTACAGTCGTCTTTTTTTTCCAACACTGGTAACACTGACTAAGTAGAATATTCTATTCAACATTCAGATGGAGCGCCTCTCACTCAGCTCCGGGGCTCGTCAGACCGCCCCGCTGGCGCTCCATCTGACTGGGACGCGCGAGCGCCCCACACGCACACGTGCTCAGTTTCGTTTCGGCGGGGGATGCGACCCCTGCTCGTCTCCACTTCAGGTAGATGGGCAGGGTTAGGGTGGGGGGAGCGGGGAGGTGGGATCGGGCGGCGGGGATCGGTGGCGACCCAATGGGAACCGGCGGGGAGCTCCGTTGTAAAGGAACGCGCGCGCACGGGGGATGGCGGCTGGCGAATCTTCCGCCATCCCCTGCCTGAATGACAGCGGCTCCATCTGTAGCTTGAGGACTATTGTACCATGGGATATGGGTAGCTATCTGACACTAGTTAGTATCAGCTTTAGTAGCATTACCTTTCTTTTAACATTCTTCACAATCCTGTAAGATCTGATGATTTACTAACAGTCCAACCTTCTGGCGCTATAAGACCACCCACTTTCATTATATTGCAGATTTAAAACCACCCCTTTCAATATACTACCATTATCAGATGACCCCTTTCATTATACAGCCGCTATAAGACCACCCCTTTTCATTAACTGCCATTATAAGACCATGCCCCTCCATTATACTGCTGCTATAAGACCACCCCCTTTGCTCTTATAAGACAACCCCCATTCAATATACTGCCACTAGTAATCCACCCCCTTTCATTATACTGCTGCAAAAAGACCACTCCCCTTCATTATACTACCGCTATAATACCACTCCCCTTCATTATACTACCGCTATAATACCACTCCCCTTCATTATACTGCCGCTATAATACCACACCCCTTCATTATACTGCCGCTATAATACCACACCCCTTCATTATACTGCCGCTATAATACCACACCCCTTCATTATACTGCCGCTATAATACCACACCCCTTCATTATACTGCCGCTATAATACCACACCCCTTCATTATACTGCCGCTATAATACCACACCCCTTCATTATACTGCCGCTATAATACCACACCCCTTCATTGTACTGCCGCTATAATACCACACCCCTTCATTATACTGCAGCTATAATACCACACCCCTTCATTATACTGCCGCTATAATACCACACCCCTTCATTATACTGCCGCTATAATACCACACCCCTTCATTATACTGCCGCTATAATACCACACCCCTTGCTATAAAACCACATCCTTTCATTATTCTAAGTTTCGCCACCTAATATATTGCAAAGTTTCCCCATTATAAGTATGGGTAGCTAATAGGTAGCAAAATAAAAGTCTTTTTGCAGGGCTAAGAATATTGTGTGCTTTATCTCCATTTGAATGAAGGTGTGCGTTAAGACTCCAGTGGCACACTGCATTACTCTGATTTATAAGTTATTGATCGACCACCATCATGTAGGCCCCCTCTTTGTTCTCCAGTGGCAGGGGGAATGTAAACTTCATTTGGCAAGGCTGAGGGTCTTCCAGTACACATTTGCCTGGTCGGAAAGTGTTTATTTTTTTTTTATTCTTGAAACACAATGTCAAATTCTAACTTGCTGGTACAGGTGCCCTACTGTATTACTGAGTAAATTCCCTGGTTTATCAAATCTTTGCTGAAGGTGCGGTTCTCTCCTGGCTCTTTTCGTATTTGGTGGGAGGGCTCATTCCCTTCTGACAGCATATTTCCAAAGTCTCTCTCTTTTTATCTCACTCTTTGCTAGTCCCAAGAGCTCCGACAGATTCTAAATTCTGGCATTTGAATTTTACTTCCAAATGTAAGGCATGCCAACTGAAACATCCTAGTAATGCAGCAAAGGCAATCATTCTGGTGTCCTGGTGAGGTCCACCCCCTCTCTGTCACTCTAGATAAGTATTATTCATTTCTGAATTAATTTCATGGATTTCTTCCAATTTCCAGAACTCGTTATAAGAGTCAATAATTAGAGCAGTTTACCGCTGAGTACTGCCAGCACCAATATCCCCGACAGATTTGTGCATGCGCAGTAGAGAAATAAGCGGAAATAATTTTACCAGAGATCTGCACAGGCACCATAGACTCTGGCACAGTGGCAGAGTCTGCTCAGCTCAAGTGCCAGTAAGTGGGGTAGGGCCCAGTTGATGCCTGCCTTCTTCCTTAAACCTTCCCTATAGATTTTATAATAAATCTTACAACCACTTACATAGTTATATTGACATATTATATATATATCCTAGTTATCTTGTTACTTCTACAAAACACGGGCTCTGGAACCTTAATTTTTTTTCTATATTGATTCTTCAATAAGATATATACAAATCAATGTCACAAATATGAACAGATTCTCTGAGCATTGTGATTTGCAATTGAAATACACTGTAACAGAAAACTAGTAACTATAGCAGACACATAAATATGGTTGCGAATAGGATGGACTATACTACCTGTTTAATGGGCTTTTAAAAGTCTTTATACTGATGCTGCCGATGATCACATCTTCAGGGACGGACCGTAATGGCAAAGTGTGTCCTCTACGAAAACAAATGCTCCGTGGTCTGTACACCTTATGGTTTTTTTCTCTTCACAAGATTGGTTCCATTATCTCTATTATACTTCCTACCAAGAGGTAACTCCCTCACAGCACAGCTGGCATGGAGGGCACAAAGGCTGAAGACTGTTCTTGTCCTAATGTTTAACAATGTCCTGCTAGCCAAGAAAAAAGAGAAGAAAAAAATCATTCATGACTGGGCCACTGCTCCCACTGTCATTTTTCATGCTGGAGAGCTGAGGATTGCATTCCTTCAGAATAGTGAAAATGTTATCCTGTGACCTGATAATGACAAATCATCGCTGCACTACTCAGCAGTCGACTTTAATAGCAGAGAATATGCCTCTGTAGGAGAGGAAAAAAGCTTAGGTAGACAAGGAAATTTACATGGGCCCGGACAGCATCCTTCACAGAGGGAATTAAATGTGACCTTATTCCTAAGGACGTTAGCAAAACACGCCGAGGGAGGGGAGCAGCAACACTGGCTATAGCCGGACGCCTACTAAAAAACACTTTACACATACAATAGAAAAGAACAAAAATAAAATAAAAACAAAGTACAGAGCGGTTTCTAAAAAAAAGCTTATATTCCATTTATTTCTTTTTACGGTAGTCCCAATGTATTTGGTCTTCTTTATCCATACATCCATCCTGATGTGTCCTATTTATATTTTCAATGTCTGAAATGTTCTGATATGATTACAAAAAAAAAAAAAAAAAAGAACAACAGGAAAATAAAAAGAAAGACACTGGACTGACATCAAATTTAAAAGGGCAATAACTGAGTGCAATTCAATTATTTATAATTAAAAGGACTCCCAATGGAAATCCTTGTGGTTTTCTTTTCACATCGTCCAAGACAAATTAAGTAAGATAATAATGGGGATGAAAAAATTGACTGCGGCACTCTAAGATTATTTGGCACAATTTCACTCCGTGTGAGTCTGCTGGTTGGCCACAAAATCCAATCAGACCACTTTGAATATCATATCTGAATTGTATTAATATCTTTGTTTTTGTAGGTACTGGTTTCCATAGATAAGCTCCTTATTTATCCGTCAATTGTGAATGCAACGTGTAATAGTCTATTTACTGCAAACTGTGGAAAAGGTTCTTACAAGAACTGTATTTACTTATGGGTAGAAAAGGAATGCTGTTTTACATTGATGGGAGACAACTTTCAAAATGACTGTAGATGCCCACCTATGTTGATTGTGGATGCACAAATATTGGGGCGTTCCAGCACCCACAGAGCTGGCTCCTGTTCTTCAGCAACCACAGAAACAATGAACAATGTTTTTAAGCTTAGCCAAACCATGTTGGGTATGGGTCATAGGGTTGACACCATGAAGGACGACATACATTAGATCGACCAATAAATGTCGACAGAGCTTAGGTCGACACGTGAAATAGGTCTACATGGCTACGGTTGACAGGTTTATACAGGCATTAGGTTGACAGTAGGAAGGTCGACAGCCAAAATGTGGATACGTTTTTCAAAAAAATGAGTCCCGAATTTGGACGTATGACGACATGGACTCTGCATCAGTGTACCGCGTTCCCACACATGGCCCGCTGTGCTCTACACACTATGTTCTCCTTCCACGCGGTAGTGGATGGTAGGGCATGAAATAACACCTGTCGGCAAAAAAACATGAAAAACTGATGGCGACCTATTGACTTTCGAACTTCTCATGGTCGATCTAATGCTTACGTCGACCTTCCGACCCTGCCGACCTTAGCCATGTTGACCTATTTCATGTGTCGACCTTTAGTGGTCTACCTTCATAGTGTTGACCTAGCGACTGTATCCCACCCACCATGTTATATCCTTAACTGATAGGTACTATAGAAGTGATTGCTTGGTAAAGTCAAGCCAAGTGCTCCTCCATTTTCTTTTTTTTCTTTTTATTTTATTGATAGGAAAAATCTGTACTTCCACATCTTTGTGGCCACCGCTACGCCAATTACGTTATCCGCTACTTAACCGCTAAGGATTTTCAGAGAGGGAACGGTTACAATTCTGCTCACCATCCTGTGTCCATGCCACCATCTATTACCTTTAGTTGTGGCGAGCACAGCGAGCCACTGAGCCCGAAGCATGACGAGCGAAGCAAGCCTGCAAGGGGAGGTAAGTTCCGTAGCGTAAGCGGTGGCCGCAAAGATGAGGAAGTACCAAAAAATCTTTACAATACCAAAATGTTATGTTCAAATAATGCATTAAACTCCATTTAAGACATTAACATAAAATAAAGCAGGACAGTAAACGCAACTATAATAAAATATTGCAGGTACAGTAAAATAGCAAGGGCTAGACAAAAATCAGACATTATCAATACAATATTAAAATGGAGGATCGTTACTTATTGATTCTAGAAGGTACCATGAGGTATGTGAAGAGGAGCTCCTCCATTTTCTAAGATGGTCTATAGAGTAGTAATTATTGGTTTGTGCATTCTCACTGCTGTCCTGCCTATGGTACAGCAGGAGGTGGCTTTAATTTCTATTTTATTTTTCAGGAGGAGGGGTGATGTGATAAGAAGAAATGAATGATGGGATAACTGTTAGCCAAGCCACACATTGCCTGAAGCAGGTACATCAACGGGAGTGTGGTCTATCATAAACTGGGTGTAGCTTCTGGGATCCCTGCAGCAGTTGGGTAAATTGAGTATGCAGTACTTTGAGAGATTTTGGTTGGACTTATTTTTTCTTGATTTTTCTTATTTAAATGTTATAGACACAAGAAGTAAGAATGTACAGATAGGGTATTTCTTGGCATATTGGCGTCTGTTGAATTATGCAGTATAAATTGATTTGGTGGCTCTGTAAGTACGTAGAACAGTCACATAACAGAGAGTAAGGAGAAAGTAAAGCATTGCTGCCTGAATGCTAGTGCTAAACCCCAGTTGTAAAGGTTTATTTTTCAGCAATAACCAAGTACACGGTACAATTGCTCTTATTCTGCGTGCCGGATGCATTTCTTGCAAGTGACCTCATTCAGAGTTGAAGGCAGTTTGATTGCACCTGAGACATTTTGGTGCCATGTGGTACAAAGAGATCCCCCCCCATATTCAAAGCAGAGACTTTACATTGCACCACACAGTGGTGTCCGTTAGCCACATTCCATCACATAGTAGTGTCCGTTAGTCACATTCCACCACACAGTAGTGTCCGTTAGTCACATTCCACCACATAGTAGTGTCCGTTAGTCACATTCCACCACACAGGAGTGTCTGTCACATTCCACCACATAGTAGTGTCCATTAGTCACATTCCACCACATAGTAGTGTCCGTTAGTCACATTCCACTACACAGGAGTGTCCGTTAGTCACATTCCACCACATAGTATTGTCCGTTAGTCACATTCCACCACACAGTAGTGTCCGTTAGTCACATTCCACCACATAGTAGTGTCCGTTAGTCACATTCCACCACACAGTAGTGTCCGTTAGTCACATTCCACCACACAGGAGCGTCTGTCACATTCCACCACATAGTATTGTCCGTTAGTCACATTCCATCACATAGTAGTGTCCGTTAGTCACATTCCACCACACAGGAGTGTCCCTTAGTCACATTCCAACACACAGGAGTGTCCGTTAGTCACATTCCACCACATAGGAGTGTCCGTTATATGTAAGTATAAACAGCTGCATTTCCAATGGCGTTTCTCTGGATTCTGTATTTGATGTGAGCTCACAAGTATATTGCCGGAGTGGCTATTCCAGCTGCCTGGTCGCCTGTATGTAGGCTTGCCAATACCAATGCTGCTGTCTGGTGGACTGGAACCAAAAATGCCAGCAACATAATGGAGATACTACATATCAGTTATGAAAGGGGATTCTTTTGGTCTCTAACTAGTTTTACTTGTTAATGGAGACTTGCACAAAAGGAACAGGTTTTGGATTGCAGAGGCATGAAGATGCAGCCAATATACACTTAGGGTTAAATTGACTACAGCTTCTAAAAATGAAAAGAGGGATGTTGCCCATAGCAACAAATCAGTTTATGTCTATTATTTTCTAGGATGCAATAGAGAAATGGTAGACAGAATGGCATTGGTTGCTATTTGGCCATGCTAAAACTGTTGCAGGGCATGCTAGGATGTGTAGTTCAACAACAGCTGGAGGGCCAAAGGTTCCCCATCACTGCCTTAAGGTATGGTGTGGGCATGAAATGAGCAAACTGTTGCATACAGTATGTACCGGTTTGGACATGCAGGATCTAGGTCACTGATATGAGTTGTGAGCGGATGATGACAGCCACCAGTCCACGGATTTGTCGAAAAATGTCCAAATCACGACTATGCAAATGAAGTTGTAACGGGCTGCAACTGTGATTTACTCCTGTAACACGTGTGCATTGAGTACTGAGAATTGTAGCCTCTTTTGTGTTCATAGTGAAGCTACACATTCTATTGTAATTATTTATTTATGTTATTGAATCAACAGTATCAAAGTAAAACAGTGAAATGTATTTGAGAAAATTTTGCATATCAAAATTAATTTGGTAATGAGTACATAATGTTTTATCACACATAGGAAGTGGTGTATTGATGTAAAAAGGACCATGATGTCCCAAGAAAATGTTTGCAACTAAGGGGTCACTGTACAGTACACAATGAAACGTGGTTTGCTGTAAGCGAATACCACTGAATCAATTAGAACGGAACACTTCAGTTGCCGTGTTTAATAGTTATGCTCCAGTAAGCATTTTAGTGGTGTCATCACTGGCTGGCTTAGGACATGCCTGAATAGGAAGATGACTTGTTTGAAAACACATACCTTTAAGCTTGATACTGTATATCACACTGTGTAATCTACACTCACTTTTCTCATGAGAGATGTTGCTTTCCATGTGAAACAAATACCCATATCTGGATAGAGTGGTGGCGATAGTTTCCTACTCCTTACACACATCAAAAATTGTGTAATAACAATACTCAGCACACAACACCAGTTCCATCATTACAGACTAACAACCCTATAATGTTATACAGTATCTTGAAGCAAAAAAATATAATTTTATTTTCCTTATCAGTATTTACTTTCTAGCTAATTAAGGGGCTAATTCTGGTAGGATCGCATAAGCCATCCATCCCACATTATGCCTGATGCTGCTGTCCTGCATGTGTGTGGGCTGGTCCTGTGATCACACTGCAGAAAAGTGAACGTCTCTGATATTTTATGGGAGTGGCCCTGTAGACCAGTGGTGGCCAACCTGTGGCTCTAGAGCCTCATGCGGCTCTTCCCCTTGTAAAGTGCGGCTCCTGCTCCCACTGCTGCCTGCCGCCCACCGTCTGTCCCAGTCCCCCCTGCTGCCGGTTCCCTGAATCCCTTCTCCTTCTGAGGGGAGGAGAGCGCTCATCGCGCATCTCTCCTACCCCTTACTGTGCATCCTTGTGACTGGGCCGTCCGCCAATCAGAGCTCGTGGGCCAGCAGCAAAATCAGGAGCCGGCCAGTGAGCTTTGATTGGTGGGCAGCCCAGTCACAGGGAAGTGAGGGGGAAGGAGACGTGCGGTGTGCTGTGCTCTCCTACCATCGGTGACATGACAGGAGGACTGCAGGGGGACACCAGACTGTCCTCTCCCCGCCTGGCAGCATTAGCAACAACGGTGAGTGTTGCTGCTGGAAAATTTGCACTTTGGGGGCATAGCAGTTTGTGGCACTGTGGGGGCATAGCAGTTTGTGGCACTGTGGGGGGCATACCAGCTTTTTGGCACCGTGTGGTGCATACCTGGCACCGTTGGGGGCATATGTGTATCTGCACTATTGGAGGCATATTTGTATCACACCCACCCAAGGGGTCAAAATAGACTACGCCCCTTTTTTTTGCGCCTTCGGCGCACGCATGATGTCGGCTCTTTAGCTTGACTACCGATATTTTCGGCTCTTTACCTCTGACCGGTTGGCCTCCCCTGCTGTAGACCAAGGAAGACTTAGGCTGCAGTCGCATCACAGTATAATGCATTCACAAATGCAGGCACAGGGTAGTATGCACCTCCTCCTGCAAGGATCGCATATGCTAAGCTGCTGCAAACAGTTTATCATTTTTAGGGCGCAATGTTTTAGAGACTGACACGTGTTGCATGTCTGGACCATTTTCCGGGCGTTCAGCATTGGCTGTGGGATTTCACACTCAGCCCCTGCAATCCTGACCACGGCAGCCAGGGGGCTACCATTAGCATGCAAGGGCTTTAATTTATAGTGAAGTGCATGCATAATACTGATACAAACGTAAAATGTTGTGTTCGCATCGCAGGGAAGGACCCTGTGCTGCCCCCCCCCCCCCCAAGCACTGTCGCCAAGAGTTGTAGTTTTGCAAGTAATCACAAACCTGAATTAGGCCCCCATATGCATATACTACTGTACTGTATGTATAATTCTTCCTCCAGATATCTGATAGGCAGCTGTGAACTGTTCCTGTATGAAGTATGTCATGTGACTGGGCGGTGTCTTATATCCTACTGATTTTAAAATATATAATTTGTTTCTTTCTATTGATCTGGCCCTCTCACCAATACAATTAATTCTTTAATATTGTTGATAAGAAGATTTAAAGCAGATGGGATGTGAGGTGCTGGTTGCTGACTTAGAGCAATAAACTTTGTTATAAAAAAAAAAAAGGAAGCTTCCTTTTAACATTCCGAGAAGAAGGTTACAATAAGAAATAGATTGTAACGCTGCAATGTGTTTACGTATGTGTTTGCTAATTGACAATTAAGAAGCAGCACAACAGGCAGCACCAGTATCACACTTCAAACACTTGTTAAACAAAACAATAAAGCGAAATCTTTATCTGACTCAGGAGTACGGCTCCCTTGTTGTCTCACTAGTTCACAAAACAACCTGTGCAGAAAGAAATAGCCATCATTTTAGGGACAATAGCAGTCCCACTAGGGCACTCAGAGCATAATAGTTTCCTATCATTAACTTTGCTGCAATGGCAGACAAGAAGAAATCTCAAGTTTGGTAGGCTAGCAGGACATACTTTACCACAGGCCATTGTGTAGGAACATATTTACCAATATAATTAGTTCTATAGCATACCCAGGAGCTTGCACAAAACAAATACCATATTTAATATAAAAAAATATATACAGTGTGTGTGTGTGTGTATATATATATATATATATATATATATATATATATATATATATATATATATATATATATATATATATATATATATATATATATGGGATGCAGTTAAAATCCCGGCGGTCGGGATCCCGGCGTTCAGAATCCCGACGCCGGAATCCCGACCGCCGAAATGCCGACACATTCTCCCTCCTGGGGTGTCCACGACACCCCTGGAGGGAGAATAAATTAGTGTGCCGAGCGTAGCGAGGCACCGGGCCCGCTGCGTGGCGAGCGCAGCGAGCCCGCAAGGGGGGGCGATCCACGTCCCCCCCTTGTCGGCATTTCGGCTGTCGGGATTCCGGCGTCAGGATTCTGAACGCCGGGCTCCCGACCGCCGGGATTCAATACTGAATCCATATATATATATATATATATATATACACACACACATACAATAGTGTACAAAAGTTTTAAGCAGGTATGGGACAAATGCTGCAAAGCAACAATCTTTTCAACAATAGAAGTGTTAAATTTAATATTATCAGTTAAAAAATGCAAAGTGAATGAACAGAAGAGAGATCTGAATCAATATATAATATTTGGTGTGACCATTCTTTGCCTTCAAAGCAGCATCAATTCTTCTACAGATGGAGCGGGCATCATCCTTGGCCGGCGCTCGCCAGATCCCTTGCATGGGCGAGCATCAGCGATAGAGGCTGGGACACGCGTGCATCTCACACGCATGTGCGTCCCAGTATCATGGCGACTGGGCAGCGTCTCTCTGCCCGCCTCCGCTTCAGGGAGACGCTGCCCAGTTCAGGGGGGGGGGGGTCGGTGAAGCGAGGGGGACCAGCGGGGGAGGCTGCAGGGACCGGCGGCAGGCTCCGTATGCAAAGGAGCACGCAGGCGTTTTGTGCGCGCGTGCCCCTGGCGGTAGCTGGCGTGATTCTCTCGCCAGCACCTGCAAAGATGGAGCTCGCTCCATCTGTAGGTACACTTGCACAACATCAGCGATTGTGAAAGATTAAAGTAAGGTTTATGATTAATAAATCATAGTACACGTCAAAATAATCATAATTTTCATGATGTATATAGGTTGAACCGCAGTGATTAACTGAAACAGAAACAGCTGTGTAGGAGGCTTAAAATTAGGTGAGGAACAGCCAAGAACTGCTACAATTGTGAGGTTATGGAAGACCATTTTATGCCAAAGGGCATACACCATGGCTAGACTGAGACACTTATACAGCATCTGCATGGCCTCACCCAAGCAAAGATTTCAAAGCAGGCTGGGGAGTAAAGATGAGCTGTTCAAGCTCTTTTCAAGAAGTAAAAAGAAGTGGACAACGTTGAGGACTGTAGACACAGTGGGCGGACAAGGAACTTAGGGCCTGATTCAGATCGGTTTGCTAGGCTTTGTATGTTCACCGATCCCTGCTTGTTCCCACCACCAAGTTTCCAGGCACCGGGGGCTGCCGCTGGTCTCCGCAGCCAGGTTCCCAGGCACTGGGCCTGCCATATGCGCAGTACCAGTGGGTGTGCTCAAGCCTAGCTTCTAAGGGCTGCGGCGGTTGCAGCCCATAGAAGCCGGCTAGGGCTGCACGGTAAGGGAGAGTGTGGCTTCCTACAGGAAGCCAGCTCTTTGACTATTGCAGCCTGGACTGGCAGAGCCAGAAGCAGAGTCCACCTCTTAATAGGACTGTCTATCATGCGGGTGACTGGCAGGTGCTGCAGGTTACTGCCATTCACAGTGAAACCACTGAATTCACTAACACTGAGGAGGTGTCAGGTTTTTTTTTACCTGAGAGGGGGGGGGGGGGGGGTAAAAACTCTGCCACTGTTCATTCACTTTGCATTTTCTTTTTCAAAGAAAATGAACCTGATCCTATTACTCACATTTATATAATCATTTTTCTAACCCCTGATGTGATTACTCCGAATTGTAACATCACCCCACTAGGTAGGATGCCCAAAGTTGCCCAACTCTCCTGCGGTCTGTGAGAACTCCTGAAGATGCAGAAGTTTCCTAGACACTCTGGGAGAGAAGGCAAGTACGTACTGTATGCATTTGGCAGACCAACATAATGTGGTTGTATAATAGGGTCAGAGGTCAGGTTGTGCGGGACTTCAGGTGAGAGTGCCCATATTTTAAAGTGGCAATAAATGACAAGGTAAAACCAACCTGGTTTTACCTCAATAAGTGTTCTGGGTAACAAACTGACACAATCTAACACCCAGAACTTGGTGGTGTCTGAATGTTGAGATTATTGTGATCAATGAAAGTAGATATTTACATTTGAACTACAGATATTTTGCTAAAGCAGCTCCATAAAGATGGGGTCATTTCCAAATATAAACTATCAAACATAAGGAAAACTAAGTACATGCAAATACTCAAACATGGGGCCTGATTCAGACCTGACTGCAGGGCTGCAAATTGGCACAGCCCAGCGATCAGGTATACGCCTCTCGGCCAGAATGAAGTCCCGCCCTTTGCAAGCCTGCAAATGGGTTAGCACGGCTTGTGAAAAGTAGCTGGATCGGGGATTCACCTGAAAATCCATTAGCAAGCCACTCTCCATCTGATGGTTTTCCCAGTGCGTGTGCAGTCTGTGCATAGCCCTGGACTTACTCGGCAGCTGCGATATATTCTGGCTGATCGTGGCCAGAGCTGACGTCACACACCCTCCCTCCAAATGCCTGGGCACGCCTGCGCTTTCCCTGACACTCATAGAAATGGTGGTTACCACCCCAAACGCCAGCTTCATGTCAATCCCCTTGAGAATGGGCAGCGATTAAAAAAAAGTGCCAGGCTTTCATTGCAGGATGGCCTCGCACCTGCGTACTCCGGACTGCACACATGTGCAGTCTATCAATAGTCATCCGGCAAGCGAATTTGCAGCCGTGCCATGAGGTCTGAATCAGGCCTATGGTAACAGAAGTTACAACGGTAACGGTGTCCTCAGTCCTGAAGTGATGGTCATACAACATAGCGCCAATCAGTATCTCTGGGCCATGGCTGCCAACAGTAAATTGGCAAAGAACTTTGTATGTTGCTCCGACACAGTCTGGTATTAAGTGATCCTATTAGAGTTCTCAAATAACTTTTTTCTGCCCAGACTTTTCCTTTATTATATCATAATCATACCACAGAGCAAAACTGAACTGATGCCATAACCATCTCTGCTCTATTTATAGACTGTAGAGATGGCAGCATGTGGGATTTTCAAATACATTGCAGCATACCATTCTGAGCAAAGGCAAAAGACTGCAGATTTGGAATGTCTGAGAAAAGCCCTATTCTGCTGAAAATTAGATCTTTGCAAAATTCTTCCATAACTTCGCTCAACTCTACATGAGACCAATAACAAGGGCATATGGCTCCTGGAAACCGACTTAATTACAAACTTGTAAAAATAGATGTAACAGTAATGGGCCTGTCAGTTACTATCACTTCTAGTTTGCAGTGAATCTATAAATTGTGGCAGTTGCTGAAATTTCCAGTGAGTCTTCAAGATCTCCTAAGGATATTATTAATCAAATCAAATCAAATAATTAAATAAAGAATGTTGGCGGAAGGGATCACAAAAGGGGGTGGCAGTTGTGGAATCAATCAGGGAACATTATCTTGTATTGGTCACAGAAAACAATACACTCAGCCATTTAAAATTAGCGATAACAGCCAGTAAAGAATAGGCCTGATCATGTATACAGTGGCGCTGAGAGGTGGTGCTGGGGGAGCGGATACTCTTTACTCGGCCTGTTAGAAGCTTTGGCCTGTTAGAAGGGCCCGATGGGGGCCCGGGTACCGCTCCCCTTTCCACTGTTGCAGAGAGCAAGGCAGGGAGAGAATTAACTGCCGCTGCAGCAGCCTCTCTCCCCAGCCCTGTAAATGCTGCTCATTACTGTGTGCTGAGCTGGGGAGAGAGGCAACTGCAGCAGCAGCCTGTCCACTCTCTCCCTTCCTAGATGTGAGATCACACCCACACCCTGCCACCAGCCGCCGGATTAGACACCGGTGCCCCCTGCGTGGCACGTCTGGCAGTTTGTTTGTTTTTAAGTATAGGAGTCTGGCCATACCTCCTCCATTGGCCACGCCCCATCCCATTGTTCACATCCCGTAATTTTACTGTTGGCGCCCCTGCATGTATTATACATTAAATTCAGACCCACGCAGCAACTACAGTATTCCGTATAAGGGTTTCATTTGTGCTGTGACTACAGAATATTATCAATTTGTTCACAGCTGGTAAGGAAATATACTTTAATATGAAACGGCATATGAAAAAAGTCCCCGTCCGTGCAGTATTACCACTAAGGCAAGGTAAGCACTTGTCTATGGCCCTGCAACTTTCAGGGGCACCGCAACTGATCAAATGGATCAAAATAATATTGATTTGATCTGGAAAGAAAATGACAAACAAACTTTCTTAAATTGCTTCCAAAAGATAGAAAAAAAATAATGAAATAAAAGAAACAAACACTTTACATTAAAGACTTTATAGAGAAAATACTCTATTTGTGTAATGTACCCATTAACAACTTAAGTACCTAAACCATAGAAATCAGATTCACATAACAATTTCCAGATCCTAGACTGTTGGTTGGTAAAAATAAAAACATTTTAGGAGATAATTTGTGAGGGTACCCTGAGAATTCCACACAAATATACGTATTAGGAGATAATTTGTGAGGGTACCCTGAGAATTCCAAACAAATAGTATGCGTATTAGGAGATCATTTGTGAGGGGTACCCCGAGAATGCCACACAAATATATGTATTAGGAGATAATTTGCGATGGGTACCCCAAGAATTCCACACAAATAGTATGTGTATTAGGAGATCATTTGTGAAGGGTACCCCAAGAATTCCACACAACTATGCATATTAGGAGATCATTTGTAAGGGGTACACCTGCCTATGGGCCTTTACAGGGTTTAATACAGCAATGGTCACCGTTATAAAGTAAAGGAAATATTCTTGATTGGTAATCAGATATTTTTTAAGTTATACTCTATGGCATTTAAACTGTAATCTAATTACAGTACACTGTTATATTGTTTGGATTTGTGTAAAAAGGTTCTAAAGAAAAAATATCACATCTTACAGTGTGCCATTATCTGTCACAGACAACAATCTACAGTGTGTGGACACCTAGCATAAACTATCATTAACTGACTGCAACTGTACAATGCATACGCTGCTAGGGAACACTAAGCAGGCTGGAATCATTTTATTGTAGAGCTGCATATTGTGTGGAGTTATGCTGCCCTCTACAGCCTAAAATAATAATACTATTTGGGTGCTCTACATTTAGTTAGAATTTAGGAGATCATTCTGGTTCACACGCAAAGTTGCAAAATTCAAAGCTTTGCATGTGCATTAAACGCCGCCCGCCGCACACACTGAACGTACCCGCACGCATGCGAATGGTTGTTTTGCATAAACATCCATTTGCAGATTGCGTGGGGGGAGAAAATCATTCGATGGTTGCCGACCATCAAATGATTTCTACAGTGCACGCAGATCTAAGACACTCTGTGCCTTCCTGTACGGGAAGAGGGTGGGCAGCTGACATTCGCTGGCGTCAGCAGCATGTCCCTCACACCCGCATTATGGGCGTTCCCATGGGTGCAGTCCCTCACAGCCGCCCCACACCCCCCACTCGAACTGTCACATCTGTTCACCCAGGGACCCTGCACATGTGCATACATCACTATGCGCACGCGCAGACTGAAAGCGTCGCTCTCCTGTGCGAACGCACGGGGGAGCAATTCATTCTGAATGACCCCCTTAGATTTGAAACAACAAAGTACTTGAATATAGCATGTTGTCAATGGTGAAAGAACCCTCATGTCCCATCTGCCACCTGTGCTGAGACTGTCCCTTTACTGAGAGAGTGCAGAATATATGTTTCAGTCTCTTGAGAGACTTTTCTTGAACTTAAATTATCTACCTGCAAAACTGAGATTTATGGGCCTGATTCAGATGCTGCAAACTAGTGGCAGTGCCAAATGTGGGGCTGCAGTGCAGGGAGCCACACCAACTGCCACCCAACCACTATCAAACATCACCAGGCACTACTCACTGGCAGTTGTTGTGGCTCCCATATTTGAATTTTGCACTGTGTCGCCCATCTCTGCAACTGCCATTAAACCCTACTTTTTGGCTTTTGAGCCTTTATTGGCAGTCTGCACACACATCAAAGGTACACTGGTCATTGGCCATGCCAGGTTAGTCACAGAGAGGATTTGTATGCAAAGTGACAGTCAGGGACCAATTGGGTAATGAGAAAGTGGTGGAAAAATACAGGCATATCGTTACTATTTTAGGGGTTTGAGATGAGATGAGATTCACTTTATTATCATTACCCCATGATAGGGCAACAAAATTAAGTTTTAACATCTTCCGTATCAGTGTATGGCGGCGACAAACTTAATCACAGTACATAAAAACAATAATACAATCAGCACACACACTACCTAGAATTTAAAGCTAAAACTGCTGTAGGAAAAAAACTATTCCTCAGTCTGCTTGTCCTATTTTTAAAACACCTGAAACGCCTACCAGAAGGCAAAAGTGTGAATAGACCCTGCACTGGGTGAGTCAGATCCTTTATAATATTATTTGCCCGGTGCTTACAGCGTTTCCGCTGAATAGCTTCCACCGCTGGAAGTGAGGTCCCTACAATCCACTGGGCCGTTTTAACAACCCTCTGAAGCATCTTTCGGTCTGCAACTGTGCAATTTCCATACCATACTGTAACACAGTTGGTTAGAATACTCTCTATGGCACATCGGTAAAAGTTCACCAGAATACTTGATGACAACTGATGTCTTTTTAACACCCTTAAGAAGAAAAGGCGTTTGTGAGCCTTCTTCACTAAACTCTTTGTATTCGTTGACCAAGAGAGGTCCTCCGAAATTAATGTGCCTAGAAATTTAAAACACGGAACCCTTTCAACCTCCATCCCATCTATCTGGATAGGGACAACCTGTTTACTTTTCTCCCTTCTAAAATCAACAATAATCTCTTTTGTTTTGCTGATATTAAGTAACAAGTTTTTATCACAGCACCAAGCAGCAAGAGATTGTATCTCTTCTCTGTAAGCTGTTTCATCATTCTCGCTGATGAGACCTACCAGTGTCGCATCATCAGCGAACTTGATGATAGTTTTTGTTGGATGAACCGGCTTACAATCAGAGGTAAAAACAGAATATAAAAATGGACTTAACACACAGCCCTGCGGTACCCCTGTATTTAGTGTAATAGTGGCCGAACTATTGGCTCCTGATCTGACCACTTGCGGTCTGTCAGACAGAAAATCCATAATCCAGTTACACGTAAAACCATTAATTCCTAGTTCAGATAGTTTGATAACCAACTTCGCCGGAATCACCGTATTGAACGCGGAACTAAAGTCCACAAACAATAGTCTAGCATATGTGTTGTATTTATCCAAATGAGACAGCACTGAATGCAATAACAAGGAGATAGCATCCTCCGTTCTCCTGTTCTTACGATATGCAAACTGGTAAGGATCCAACAGAGGGGAAAGACTATCCTTCAAATGTACCAGCACCAGCCGCTCAAAGCATTTCATGATAATCGGCGTAAGTGCTACAGGACGATAGTCATTTAAACCTTTTGGGCTAGCAATCTTGGGTAACGGAATAATGGCCGTGCTCTTAAAACATGCCGGAACCGTTGCCCTAGATAAAGACAGGTTAAATAAATCTCTAAAAACCACTGCCAATTGCACCGCACATGCCCCAAGAACACGCCCCGGAATACCATCCGGTCCAGCCGACTTGCCAGCATCAATCCGACCCAGCATCAATTCGATGCTGGATCGTTGTTTGTGACTGCTGGAATTGTTTGTGCAATCCCATATGCAGCTACTATGGCTCCAGCATCCGACTTCCTGCAACTATGCTACATGACTATAGGGCTACTCAGAATTTCGATAGTCAACGGAACTGTGACAGACGCTGCGTCTCTCTGTGCAGCCAATGGGATCTGCACAGCCATTAATGCACTTCTCAAAAGAAATCCAGGTAGCAGTGTCATTTCATAGTTGCCTACCCTCCTGCATTCTGCAGGAGACTCTCTGAAGTAGCAGCAATCTCCCTCTCTCCCTCATTAGTCTAGCAATCTCCCTCATTTTCCCTATCCCACATTAAACTGTTACATTTTTGGGGAAAAAAGGAATGCGAGACATTTACAGTGAATCATCAGCACCATTTCCCAGCACATTACCAAGTATAGTAGCTCTTACTAACTGCTCTGGGGCTCATCTACATTTGGATATAAGTCATTTTAAAAGATTCCTCTCAGATGTAGCAGTGCACACCCCCGCTTCCAGGTGCCACGTTCACAATCTGTTTTCACAATCTCTCCATATATGGAACTAGAAACGCCCCTTGGGAGGAGCATGACATGCCTCTTCAATGGGGCGCTGTGCAATATTTTAATACCAACTATAATCTCCCTGAAACTAGTTTTCAAAAGTAGGCAAGTATGTGTCATTTGCATATATTTTCACAGCTGCTGCGTAGAGATTTGCAGCTGTGATGGCATTTGTGTACATCTCTGAATCAGGCTCTATCAGCATTATTTATCAAATAAAGATAACAACATGTGTGTGGCGGGGGGGGGGGGGCTTACAGTTGACAGATAAGGAATAAAATGAAGACCTAATTTATTCCATGTTTGTTAGCTATCACTTGTCCCTATGTTCTGTTGGAGGTAAAATTCTTAAGGTGACTGCCAGATGGCTGTGCCAATGCAGCTTACTGATGGAACCATAACTTTATGTGGTACAGTTCCGTCTCCAGCCAGGCAGCCTACAGTACATCCAAATTCTCCTTCCCTCGCCACAAGCATTAAATCCTACATGCCAGCTGTATACCCTACATTACATGTACATGGGCAATATAAATGGTAAGTCCCTGAGCCACCATACACGTGTGTTTAGCAGCAATACAACAGGAGCTATATGCAGAGGCGTAGGGAGGGCGGATCCACCGGGCGCCAATTGGTCTAATGGGGCCGCCGGCCCGCCCCCCTCCGCAAATGATCGCAGGGAATTCTAGCGCACAAGTTTCATACTTAAAAGTATTAACGGCGGGCAGCGTGAGCGGCGGCTGCTCTGTCCGGCACCTGCCTCCTGCCCTGCTCGCCCGGCGGTCCCTGCCACCAATCGCACTGTCCGGGCGGCTGTCCTCACTCCTCTCTAAATTGCTGCTGCTGCTGCTCGGTCCTGCTTCCGGGCAGCGCAGCAGCACCCCAGACTCCTCCCAGAGTCACCTGCCATTCGCAGAGTGACTCACTCCCTCCTCCCTCGCTACAGCAGCGTCATCAGCCTTCCCAAGCGCTGGCTGTAGCCTGGAGGAGGAGAAGGTATACTGCTGCCGCCCTTGCCACCCGGCCCTGCTGCGCTCAGTTATTATTCAAGGTGAATTTATTATTTATTTATTTTTAAGCTAATTAATGATGTTAATAAACTTAGTAATAAACTTGGGGTTTGGAGGATTCGTGGGGCCCGGGGGAGGGGAGGGGGAGAGTGAATCTATATGGCTTCTGCTGCCGCCCTGCTGTGCTGTACAGTATACACTATACAGTATATCTTTATCTGTATATATATATTTATTTACAGATGTCAGCATCTTATATAGTGCAGCAGATTCCGTTACAGTGTCTTATATAGCGCAGCAGATTCCGTTACAGCGTCTTATATAGTGCAGCAGATTCCGTTACATTGTCTTATATAGCGCAGCAGATTCCGTTACAGTGTCTTATATAGCGCAGCAGATTCCGTTACAGCGTCTTACATAGCGCAGCAGATTCCGTTACAGCGTCTTATATAGTGCAGCAGATTCCGTTACAGCATCTTTTATAGCGCAGCAGATTCCGTTACAGCGTCTTATATAGCGCAGCAGATTCCGTTACAGCGTCTTATATAGCGCAGCAGATTCCGTTACAGCGTCTTATATACCGCAGCAGAATCCGTTACAGTGTCTTATATAGCGCAGCAGATTCTGTTATAGTGTCTTATATAGCGCAGCAGATTCCGTTACAGTGTCTTATATAGCGCAGCAGATTCTGTTACAGTCTCTTATATAGCGCAGCAGATTCCGTTTTTTCTTTTCAAATGTAACATGCCAACACATGTTAGCCACGCCCCCAATTCATTACCATGGGGGGGGGGGGGGCGAAATATGCCCTTGCTCCGGGCAGCATGGCACCTAGCTACACCGCTGGCTATATATGTATTAGCCTAGGGCACCTGGAACCTTTAATCAGGCCCTGGCTATGGGTGTGTGTTGTGATTGGTTTATTTTGTGAATTTCTACTCTACTTGCATATACTACAATTTGGGGAATTTTTTTGCTAATTAATCTATATGGTTGGAGTCAGATACCCTTGTGTAATCCGCATGGTGCTGTCTATGTGTAAAAAAACGAAGACAACACAAAAAGCAGCGCTCACAATCAAAGATGAGTTAATCAGATTTCAAAAATAGTAAATAATTTATTAAAAAACATTATTAAAAAAAATTCATATATAGCAGCATTTTCATAACATGTAAATGGATCATACGCAGATGCAAAAAAATATTATGGATGAATGTACATGAAAAATTATATTAAAAACAGTATAAGGTGACCAGATCTCACGTGTGTATGGATATCCCCATCTGGGGTGGAGGAATGATGGAACCCGCACTGTCCACACTAGGTAGTAGTCCCAATATTATGATGGAGTCCAAAGAACGGCGATTTGTAATCCTGTGGGCACACCGAGGGAGTGGCTGATGTTATGTGAGCCTACCTTCAACCTCGTGGCCGGGTGTCCAGGTTAGTTGAATGATTGAATTGAGCCGTAGACTTCCAATGCTTGTTTGGGGAAGGTGGTAGTCAGACGATTGAGCAGGTGAAACCTCCAAAGTGTTTATCCAGGATCTGGCACCAGTAAACCAACGCGTTTCGCTGTCCAAACGTCAGCTTTGTCAAGCATTGGAAGTCTACGGCTCAATTCAATCATTCAACTAACCTGGACACCCGGCCACGAGGTTGAAGGTAGGCTCACATAACATCAGCCACTCCCTCGGTGTGCCCACAGGATTACAAATCGCCGTTCTTTGGACTCCATCATAATATTGGGACTACTACCTAGTGTGGACAGTGCGGGTTCCATCATTCCTCCACCCCGGATGGGGATATCCATACACACGTGAGATCTGGTCACCTTATACTGTTTTTAATATAATTTTTCATGTACATTCATCCATAATAATTTTTTGTATCTGCGTATGATCCATTTACATGTTATGAAAATGCTGCTATATATGAATTTTTTTTAATAATGTTTTTTAATAAATTGTTTACTATTTTTTAAATCTGATTCACTCATCTTTGATTGTGAGCGCTGCTTTTTGTGTTGTCTTCTGTTTTTTCCATATTGTGTGGGGACTGACCCTCCCCACCCAAGCAGCTGCTCTCATTGAGGCAGCAACTCTTATTTAAAGCGCTCCTAAGAGTATACACAGTAGTGTCTACTCATTCTTTTGGTACACTGTCTATGTGTAAAGCTAACATATTAATTGTTGTAGTGTTATTTTCTGGATCTGCTATTTTAGTGTATCTCATTTGTATGTTTGTTGCTGCTTATTATTGTTTTTTAGTACAGGGGCACTCTGGGTGAAATGCATGCTGGGTTACCGTGTCAATGGAGGTGGATCCCGGCAGGCGCCATTCTGGATGTTACCAGCAGTCTGGCAGGGTCCAACGTTCTGCTAAATGGGGTAACTTATTTATGGTGAGATTGTCTTTTTATATGTATTTATCTATCCTGATGATGGGTTGAGATTAAACCAGAAATGTTGAAAAGTTCAGGACAGGCTTTGGAGTGTCCTTTATTAGTCCAACAAGTGCCGCTATCTTGGACTTATAAATTGGATGTAACATTATAGAAGTGGAATTATCTTTTCATGTTAAAGCAACACTTGCTTATATAGTACTTAGTAAGACCTGAAACAAGAACATTTTAAAGTAAGCTGCATTAAAATATACAGTACAGACTGTAGCTTGGGAAATGACATCTCTAGGAACACTCTAATCAAGGTAATTGAGGGTTCCAAAACACACAACAATTTAAATGTTATATGGATAATGAGAAAGTAGCCTAATTCATTATAACTTTAAGGTATGAATGTGGATTAACAGAACAAGATTTTAGAAGAAAATGATGATAAAAGTTGAAATAAATATTTTAGGTGGCATTGTCTCAATGACTTGGGCTGATGTTACTACATTGTTTTTTTACCATGCACCTTTTACAGGGTCTTCACAATCTCACAAAGTTAGGTTCAAATAGATTTTATGGGGATTTATCCAAATAACATGAAATGACCTGCTCCTTGCACTGCACTAGTTAGCCCAGATATCAGACAAGTACACCCAAAAGTATATATAGACTGTATTTGTTTTAAGTAGGGTGGCCAATCCCGGGATCTGGGATTTGGCCCCCAAAACACTGGGATTCAATCCCGGGATTGGTGTACCCAATCCTGGGATTTCGGGATTAGACTGCGCATGTGCAGTCTAATGCCGGGCAGTGTCTGAGCATCGCTCAGACGCTGCCGACTTCCCCTGTCATGCTGAGCAGGCTGCACAGACAGCCTAAGAAGTTTTCTGAATGTGCTGGCTGGCTCCCGGAGACCCCGCCTACACACCCGACCCCCTGCTCCCGGAGACCCTCCCGCCGACCCCACCTGGCAACCGGCAACATCACCATGCCCAGCCACCCACCGGGCTCCATGTAAGTAAACATGCGGGACATTTTCTTTTTTTTAGGGAAGCCGATCCCGGGATCCCGGGGGAATGCCCCTCCTCTATATATATATATATATATATATATATATATATATATATATATATATATATATATATATATATGTGTGTGTGTGTTCAATACAAATTTACTCAAGTTCTTTCTGTATTTTACCTATTTCAAAGTTACATATATTATTAATGATATATTAACGGTAACACAACTGACTGTACCACGGTGTATACTTTTCATGTAGAACTTGTACAAAGTTTCCCATTCATGTGTAAATCCTCACTGACTCTGGTGAGGGTGAGCGAGGAGATGGTCTTACACATTTTAGAGAGAACACTTTGACAGTTCAAGTCACTTTGAGCTCTAGATATGGAAATTCCTCATCAACACAAATATAGAGCTTGGTATATTACCTTGGAGAATTAAATATCCCAACAAGAGTAAATAAAACAACAGTCTGTAAATAATATAATACTCTGTACCAGCAGTAACAATCAGATATTCTTTTAGCTTAAAACTTTGCTACCTACATTGCCACGGAAAATACATTTCATTTGTACAGTGTTAACAAGTTTTGTTTGGGTTTCCATCTGTTGTTATCTTATGGTTGCTGTTAATAACAATTTTAAAATGAAAACATTGGCTCATAACACATAATGAAAGATTTGCATACAGTAAAATCCTGCAGGATATTGGGCCGTATACCAGCCGATTCCCATTGATACCTCTTTTATACCAAAATACCGGATCGAAACCGGTATTTGGAAAACGGTTCCAAGCCAGGTCTGATTCTGGATTTGCTCTGTTTTCACTGTGGTGTCGACCAGCAGCGTAAACGGGGGCGGTGCTTGGAGATGCCATCATCTCCAAGCGTAAGGATCGGCGATTGCCACGCTGGGGCCCGGGACTGCCACACTGGGGGCAAGCCCAGCACCAAGGTAAGCTGCTGAGCTGCCCCCAGCCTTGCTTTAGAAAATAAGAGATTTAAAGCAAGGCTGTATTATCCATATCAAATTACTCCAATTAGGAAGAAACAGCACAACAGTACAAAAAGAAAAAAACATAATAATATACATATATATCCAGCAACAGTAAAAATAAAAACGAATGGATTAAAGTATAACTCACAACATAGAGATGACTACTTGACTGGATGTCAATTAGATGATTAATATGTAAATTTGAGACTGCAGATCACCAAATGTTTATACAGTAAGTTTACCAAGCTTATAGTATATGAAGTAATGAGTCTGTAAATAAGTATCACACTCCTCATTCCATATTGTTTGTTAGGCAGCATGTAATTAAAGTGAGATCCAGCATGAGAAGGTGCTCAGCGCAATATGGAAATGATCAATGCTATATGGATCTTTGGTGAAGTAATATGAATGTGTAAACGTTTCTCAGTAAGCATCTTACGCTTATAGTATTTGAAATTAAGAATCGGTTTAGTCTGCACTAACACATTTCAAGTCCAGACGTCGCACGGCTGCAGTATACAGAATTGGTTTATCACATGGTGTGCCACTGCTTGCAGGCACACCACCTGGAGTCCAGCACTTGCAGTTAAGCTTTGGCCACATGGCATGCTGTGCATGCTGGGAAGGTCCTGCCTTCACACGGGACCATGGCACCGACTATAAAACTTTTATACCCCGGAAGTCATTCTACCATTTAGCGCAATGGCCCCTATAATTTAATACCATAGATGTGGCATATTAAGTTAGTTTTAATATTAGTAGTGTTCATTCTAGCACCAGCCATCTTTGAAAACCCATGCAGTTCCTGTTCCCTGCCTGGGGTGTCGCTGTCTGCTGTGGTGCTAGCACAGGTCTGGTATATAGTCCACACTGTGCTAGAAGCACTACAGCAGACAGCAACACCCCAGGCAGGGAAGAGAAACTGCATGAGTTTTCAAAGATGGCGAATGCTAGAATGAACACTATATTAGTCCATATGCTGGAAATTAAATGACTCTCGGTTGGTATGCGTTCCAGACTGGACCCCATAAGATCATTGTGAAGCCTTATTCAGTTATTGCTGACAGATTTCATAAAGGGGCTCTGGTACGTTTATTATACACTATATATACAAAAGTGATTGGACATTAACAGCAAAAACTGTAGACCAATAAGATTTTATTGACATCAGTATTTTGAAGGTCCACAACATGCAGACACCCTTTCTGGCAAACTGTCCACAAGTTCCTGGACAAAAGCAGGTGGTATGTTTGCTATTCTGCCTCAAGTACAGTGACCAACTGTGACAGTGAAGAAGGTCAAGTCAGCCTAGACTGCATCCATCACTCCAAATGATCCAAAAGAGGTACTCAATGGGGTTAAGATCTGGACTCTGAGCTGGCTACTCCATCTGGGTTACTAAATTTCCTGTAAAACTAGCTGAAACAGCCCCACAGCATAACACCACTACCTTCATGCTCTACTGTATCTACTGTTCACCCTGGTAATTGCCAAACATGTCCACCTGATCTGAAAAGTGTAATACGTTCATGAACTTGTGTCTGCTACAAGAGCACAATATTCCGCTCCGTATCACTTTTGTCTATATAGTATATGTCTTCTGCTTGATGGTTGCAGCAGACTAAAACATTGACCCTGTCATTGCCGATGGCTGATTGGTAATATACAATAAACACTGGATACTCCTGAAGCCTGGTGACATGCACACTGGTAATTTAGATGCACTATTAATCACTTCCCCCAGCATTACTGTGGAGGAATAAAAGGTGAACCTTGGAGATGGTAATCAGTGGAATAGAAAACCAAAGTACTTTACTAGAGGAAAGGAACACACACTATTAAAGGAATCTCTTTCCTAAGATACGGCGATAGTGGCGGTTTTCTACTGCAACATTCAGTATAGCCCAGAGAGAAAACCACCAATCACCACAGTTTATTGTTAAGATATTGGCCTAGAGGGTATGCGGTAAGAGGTCAACAGTAACCATGTCGAAATGTCAGCACCAAAATGTTTACATCAGAATGCTGCCATAGATCAAACTGTTGACAAGCACCATGTTGACATCCTCAAACTGTTGACAGTCAATATCTGAAAGGCTGCCATGTGAAGTGTTGATATTCTGAGGATGCCAATGGTTAGAGTTAGCTACCGTTGGGATAGGCTGTTGGAGGGGGGTGTTAGGAATAGCCAGCCAGGAAGGGTAATTAGAGCTAGGGTGTACCACTGTCGGTATTGTAACTGTCAGGTTGCTCACTACATCCATAATAAAACTGCTTTATTTTCAAATGCATTATTTAATTGGTTTTATTCTACTATCACAAATCACAAGATGAGAAAGAATGAAACAGGATAGATGTAGTACATGTACCTCAATCATCCTTAAATGCATAGCAACACCTGGCAAATCAGTTACCAGTGCTTACCCGTATATAGGGTGAAGGAAGTGATTGTTGGACATGAAAACTCAGACATGAATTTTTTTTTAAATATTTTGTTACATATTTGTGTTACATATTTGTTTATGTTTATGTAATTGCTTAATAATGTAATGTAAAAAATGTGACTAAACAGTCATGTCGTTTTTACATAAAACCATCTGATTATATGATTTGGTTATTGGGGCTTTGTTTAGGAATCGGGAATTGGGAAACTCCTCTAGAAGTGCGGGGAATGCACCTGGCATAGCTGCTGGGATTACTGACATCTCTATACGAAGACAGAACATAACACTTAAAAACGTCCTCATTTTATTGTCAGTTTAAACTTACTGGGGAAAAAACTTTTATCCCTTCCATATGAACAGTATGTCAAAGTGATATTTAAAGGTCTGAAGGCCACAACGTGCTCCAGGAAACATTGTGATTTACAGTGTTTCGAAGGATTTATTTTAATCTAGAAATTGGTGGGATTATTTATCTAGTTAAAGCCACATGTGTTTGTGCCAGGTTAGTTCTGCACATAAAACACATCTAACCAAAGGACTTTGTATTGACTTCACGCAGCATAAAGCAATATTTTTACTAGTGTAACAAACAGAAATTAAAATGAAACCAACCACACACTTCCATGATTTCTTATTGATTTAGAAGAACGCATGACCAACATTACATCATATTTGCATCTATCAAATACAAAACACAATATGACATTCCAGATCTCTATCTTCCTGGATCAATGTCTCTCGTTCCCTCTGATATTTACAACAAATAACTACAATTAAATAACTACAGTAGACGTGCCCTCTGCTTTGCTCGGATCAGTACACAGATGGAAAATATATTTATACCAGTTTCACCGCTGTAAAATGACTTGTAGGAAAAACACAACTTAAAAAAAATGGAATCAGGTCAAGTTTTAAGGTTTTAATTTACCATTTTAAAATAATTAAATCTGTATTTTTAAAACATGACTTTTACCTTTTGTTTTACATATTCTGGTTCATATAGATGGTATAATGAATTTGTTTTAAATTAATAATCTAATAAATCTCTGGTAGCATCATTCCAAGCACATATAATTTCATAGAAACGTACATGTTGCCGTATGTAGTATGACTGGTCTACAATAAAAAGGTCAATACAATAAGGTCATAAATTTCACAGCGTCAATTTACAGTGGCATCACAAAGCGAGTGCATGGGGTTCGGCTTGCACCCGAGTATCACCATCGGAGGAAGTGACACCAAAATGCCATCTTTTCTGCAGTGACAGGAGCTGGGCACTAAAATTGGTGTCCATAATGATTTGGCTAAAGCTATATGGAAAACAATAAGTATAAGTAGTTCATACAAATTGCAGTCCAGCAGTGTTCACAGTTAAATTTATTACATTGGAAAACATACTTATATGCTTAGGGATGGATACACAAAAGGTCAAATTGCATTGCAATTGGAATTTACTGCATTTATTAGGCAGTATTCAATGTTCCAGGGGAACCCTCGCTGTCAGAGGATAGCAAGTATTTCCCCAAACAGCGAGGTTCGCGGCTAATGCAGGGAAAAAGCTTGTGCAGGGGGGGTCAGTTGAATACTGACCGTGCAAGCTGTGACAAAATTCTAATAGGGGAGGCACTGCAACTACCACCAACTGCCATTCCAAACTGACTGGCAGTTGGTGTGGCTTCCTTATTTGAATTTTGGGCTGTGCTGCAGCCCCACCTCTGGAGCCGCCACTGGACACACCCTTTGGGATGAGTGTGAGATGCCCCTTCAATGGCGATACTACTGTAATCTCCATGGTCCTAGTTTTCACAAGTAGGCAAGTATGGATTTCAATCACCCACTGACACTATCATGGACATACAGAATTGTGAAATACAAATGGAATGAAAAATAGATGGATATATTTCACAGATGTATTCACAGCTGTTATGTATTATAAGAGTTATATTTTGTAGTGGTTTATATGGTGTTTGTTCCAATTGTGTACTACATTATTTTAGCCACATCTCTAAGTTGTACAATATCTACAGACTTTGTTAGCGGTTTATATCCTGAGCATTGGATTACGCATTAGATTTGCATTTGCATTGCTTTGGACATATTAGATTTCCTTTGCCTATATTACCCTAGATGGACAAAGATTGTAACTGCTGCATATTACTTCCCTCTAGCACCAGCAAATGTAATAAACACCATGTTCTACATTCCTCCGCAGCATCAAATATGCTTACATGCATGTTTCATAATAGCAACGTCCCCCACACCAAATAGAAAATAAAATTATCTTGTAATTTAATAATAGCAGTAATAACAATAACAAAAAAATGTCAATGGTTGATATCTCTCAGTATTTACAAAGTCATAAAAGAGGAGCAAAGAAAATAGGACTCACAAATTATCAATTATGAAAAATAATCTGTCTAGTGGTGCTGCGCTAATGTGAAAAGATGGATTACTTGGAATAAACCAATAACTCCATTGTTTGCTTAGTCCATATGTATTTTCTTCTACTGGGTAATGTAAAATGATTTTAAAACCACATTATCTTAAAATAAATGCACCTGTCACTCAGGTGAACTCTACAACACAGCACAAAATAATATCATATGCACAAAAGCAAAATGTAGCCACATAAGGAGTTAGGAAAGAAATCAAAGTCCAGAATGATTGCATATATAACAATGTTAAAATTATACCACTTGCACAAAGAGAAAAAAACAGAAAAGAAAGGAAAAGTGGAAAGATGGGCCTTACCAATGTATTATTTATGGACGAATCTTATATTAATTAATAATGTTTGTCTGCAGCTTCGCTCATGTGGATTTCTTCCGGGTAAAAAAAAAAAAAAAAATCTCTCATAAACAGTCCCTATCAATATAGTTCTCTCTAAAATTTATATTTATAAATATATACAGATAGGGGGTTATTCTGATTCACTCAATCACTCTCAGATGGACAAAACCATATGCACTGCAGGTGGGGCTGATGTAACATGTGCAGAGAGAGTTAGATTTGGGTGTTTTATTGTTTCTGTGCAGGGTAAATACTGGCTTCTTTATTTTTACAATGCAATACAGATATCAGTTTGAAGTACAAACCCCACCCAAATCTAACTCTCTCTGCACATGTTAGATCAGCCTCACCTGCAGTGCATTAGGAGAGTGATTGTGCCTTTCCAAGTGAATCAGAATAACCCCCATAGTGCCTGATTCAGACCTGATTGCACGGCTGCAAATTTTCGGAGCACAACTATCAGGTATACACCGCCGCGCCAGAGTGAAATTCCCATCATGCTAGCCTGCGAATTGCTTAGCAGGACTGCAAATATCTGCAAATCCATTCCCAAGCCACTTACCATCTAATGATTTTTACACTGTATGCAATCTGTGCGTAGCCCAGGACTTGGTGGTTGTGCTAGAAACAGGCGGAACGGGGCCAGAGCTGACTTCTCGTAAAATGCCTGGGCATGCCTGTGTTTTTCCTGACACTCGCAGGAAATGGCCGAATACCACCCCCCGAAATGCCGGGGTTCCAGCCAATCATCTGGCGAACAGCCAGCGAACAAAAATAGCCTCACGCAGGCGTACTTTGGGCCGTACTCATGCGCAGTCTATCAATAATCACCTGGCCTGTGAATTTGCAGCTGTGTGATCAGGTCTGAATCAGGCCTATAGTCATTTTGGACCTGGGGAAGCTGCATACTGCATACAACGAGTGTCCATTTATTTTTCTGTAGGCAAATGTAAACAAATAAATCCTTAACAATTCATTCTTTACTTGTTATATAGTTTATGACTACTGAAATTGAATGTGTGGCATGAAATCGCAACACAGGCATACAACTGATTGACTGTGTTTACGTTTCTTTCTATTGATCAGGAATATAATTAGAAAAGTGGGGCCAATAGCGATATGTTAAAGGGGCCTAGAGTTTTCCAAGAAAGGATACCCTTTCCTTCATTCCCAGTCCTCAATTACATTATATATCTGGACCTGCGAAGATTATTCTACCATCTGCAGAGGGGTAAATGGGAAGGGATCATGAAACTTCCCATTTGAGCAGAATTTAATCTAGAAGCCCCAGTATACTGGTACATGTAGTGTACACAATGTGAGGGTTAAATATAAGACACAATGGGGAATAGTCAAGTACCGGTGAAGTGAACATCTGCAATGTCGCTGGTCTTGAGATGGAAGAGAAAAAGGTCAGATCTCTGGATCCTCGCGTCCATGGCCAATAACTTAATATCCCGATAAAAACTTTTGTTTCAGCCTACACAAAAGCTCTCTAGTGCTAAACTGTTTGTATAACTCTTCAAGTCTTGGTTGAAGATTAAATTACATTAATGAAGGGTAAATTAAAAAATAGAAACAAATATTTCAGATGTATTTGATGATGTGATGCTATGAACTAGCCATCTTATTCTCCAGGTGACTATAGATTTTTAACAGGACATAAAAGGAGGGTAATTTGACCACTTACTTTCAGAGAACCAGTGATTTCATGCTCCTGTGCGTCCACCATGTGTGCTGTGCAGACAGACCCCCTTTTATCCAGACTACTTTTAACTAAAATGCTAAACAGGTGTTTGGAGCTGGGTCTGTAACCAAAATATTTCCCCTTATAACCTGTGACTCCGATAAGGCCTCGCTCGGAAATATAGTAGTTACACATTCCTGTTATGCCTTTAACAAACCACTATTTTACCTCAGCCATGTGGCACAATGTAGAGTCTATTTGTACCTCTCCTGTACTAAATTACAGATAAAGTTACAGCAAATTTGTTTTCTCACAAAACCACTGAGGCCTAGGATCCCCAGAGTAATGACAGCCTTGTCTTTCATTTAGAAACAGCATTGGCATACTTTTCTGTCAGGCAAACTCTACTTCCTGTCACAATGGGTCTGTTCTTAAAATTGTGAATGGGATACGGCTCAATTTGCAGGTGTTCAGGTAGAAAGGTAAAAGGGCGTTTGACCCCTGGTGTGCAATTGTTACATTGGAATGTAACTTAAATCTGTTCATGTGGATCATTCCTTCGCATGACACTATAGCCTTACAGCAGTAGGATCCAATCTATTCACAATAACACTGATATAGATACGGAGGTTAAAACCTCTGAATGGTGGTTATACAAACAGAGAAAGAGAAATTTAATAGAACAATAAAAAGTAGTAAGGAAAAATATCTATTGCTATTTATAAAACCAGAATACAATGTACCGCTTTTAATAAAACCAATTTAATAAAGAAAAATGCTTTATACTGTAGTTAATTATAATAATAATTGTGTTACTTTGCTTAATCTTTGTGTATATTTTTTACTACTGGTTCTGGCCTTTATTTTTTGGAGCAGAAAAAAGCATACAGAGGGTATCCGTGGGGGATGTCATGCGTCTACACACTATTTCTAACCCTTTTCTAAATCCAGAACAGGTCTAATAATCTTTTTAGAGTACAAAAAAAAAAAAGGTTAAATGTACTGGTATTAACATAGATATTCTGATAATTACATATACATCCCACCCTATATCTTTAGTCGGGGCCGACTGCTTGTGGCATTCAGGCTCAAATCAGGTCTGACTTGTATTCTTTAGTCTGTGTGTACAGTAAGACTTCCATACATTAGCCCTTTCCCAGGTGCACTGGCTTGGCATTATATGCATTTTGCCATGTGGGTCAGCTGGGATCCGGACGTTTGGTCGACATGCACTTATTCGACATAGACAATAGATCAACACAAGGAAAAGGTTAATATAGTAATGGACAGCATATAATAAAAGGTTGACATTAGTTTTTCACATTTTTTTCATTTTTGAAAGTTTTTGGCACTTTACAATCCACGTGGACTTCGATTGGGAACGGTAAAGTGTGCTTTGAGGAGCGAGGCACTTGGTACATTTATTGAGGGTCTACATGCTCAAATCTACAAATTGAGACCAAAATATGTTAAAACTCCTGTTCACCTGTTCGTGTGTTGACTGTTCCATGTCAAACTTTTGCTTATGTAGACCTTTTTCCCATGTTGGCCTTATGGGGTCAATCTAGACACTTTCAGTCCAAGGCAAATCTATCCAGTAGCTTAAAAACAGAGGGCCTGATTCGAAGGTTGAAAATGTGGTACTATGCAAATGCTAGATTCATCCTTGCCCTTGTGTAATTACATGTGACAGCGGAATGAACAAGCTCTGTAATGTCCACTTTCATTTACAGTGGTTCTAAACAATTCACCATTTGTGAAAGCAACCACTCTACTATGACAATGATTTCTCATGGTTCAGGTTTTATTCTGTAGGGAGTGTGATGTAGATGTGCAATAAGGTGCTAGAATTTTGATAAGTGCCCTGGTTGTTGAGGAATATTACGTTGATTTTTTTTTTTACCCATAGAGAAGCAGTGATGGGGCATGTGCTTTTTCCCTTTGGGTTTTAAATTGCAGCAAGGCTGGTGAAAAACACTTTGGGGCAGATGTATTAAGCCTGTAGAAGAGATAAACTGGAGATAAAATGGAGATAAACTGGAGATAAAATGGAGATAAAGTGGAAGGAGATAATGCACCAGCCAATCAACTCCTACTGGTCATATTTCAAACACAGCTGATTGGCTGATGCGTTATCTCTTTTCACTTTATCTCCACTTTATCTCCAGTTTATCTCTTCTTCAGGCTTAATACATCTGCCCCTTTATACCCTAAATTCAGTTTATATAATAAATTTTTTCGAACACTTTTGGTAAATAGAAAACTGTAGGATTACAGTAAACTGTTGGGATGGAGTGCAGTAAGCACTCCAGCATTAAGGATGCCGGTAGTCACAATACTTGCACTGGCATTCCGACCAGGTAGCACAAGATCGGCGCTGGGATTCTGACATAGAGGTAGATGCTGAAATCCCAAAGATTGTAAGTATGCTTAGCCCGCTGGATGGGTGTGTGTGTGTGTGGGGGGGGGGGGTTAGGTTTAGGCACTATTGAGGAACTTTAGGGTTAGGCTGTGGTGGGGTGGGGTTAGGGATAGACAGTGGGGTAGGAGCTTTGGGGGTGGAGGGGGAAGGTAAGTACACTTTCCTGGCCCCTCCGGGATTCCTTCTATTAGGATGCCGGTTTGTATTCGCCGACATCCCATGCGCTGGTCATCCATATGTATCCCATTGGGATATAGGAATATTAGCATTGTAGAACAAACAGTCATTTTTGAGCAGTGTGTAATATTTTTAGTTAACTAACCAATTTTCCGTTTATCAATTATAGTTGCAGTATTAGTTCTGCTGTAAGTGAATTGTATGTTACTTGTACTTACTCTAGAAACAGTCATTTTTACAAATATCTTTTTAGAGTGGAAACATAACTTATCAGTTGCTTTTAGTGAAACAATTATTTTTCATTACTAATATATCATACATCTTCTTTATATTGCTTTCAATTTAGTGTTATATTTAAAGAATATATTAATTCCATTATATTGTATTTTGCACTCTTCATAGTAATTCTATTTTTGTAATGCCAATTTTACCATGTGTTTTGAGCTGTCATTATAGAATAGAAGGATTTAGCTCTGCTCACACATCGCAATATAACATCATGTTATGAATGATTTTTTTTCAGGTTTTCATTTTTAGATGTAAAACCAGTTACATTTATAGGTGGGAGTTATATTTCTGGTCACAGGGTTCAAGTCATTATGACAATAATGAGCTTATAGGATGGGATAACAATGTTAAGATACGTGAAGCCGACATTTCAGTTGGGTAAGGAAATTTCCCATTTTGGAAGGAAAATGTTGAAAACTACCGGTATATTGCTGCATGTATGCCCGCTGATATAGTATTCCTTATTGGCAATGCTTTTAGATGTGTTCCTTTGTTTTAGGAATTTAACTACTTTAAATCTTTAGCCAAGCTATTGGTTATTTGTTATTATTATTATTATTATTATTATTATTATTATAGTATTATTATCTGTTTTACATTGTCCAATCCTGTTTATATATTTTATGTATCTTATATTTTTTCTATATGCTGAAACAAAGAAAAATAAATATTTTAAGAAATACTTGAAGCTCAGCATAGTCACATAGTATCCTATACTGCAAATATATACAGTAAAGCTGGTAGTCCGGCACTCACAATATCAATTATAGTTGCGCGGGTGCCATCCCATGAAAGACACTGTCACTGTCATACCTGTACATGTACAGTATGGATAGAAGAGCGTCACTCCGGGTCTTTTAACAAAAAATAAGGTGATAAAACTAAATGATTATTGTCTGCAGCATTTCGGGCTTACGCCCATCTTCAGGGTGTACACTGTGCAATTTAAGAGGATAAATATATACTTACAGACCGGGGAACCCAATGACACCGATCCTTCCTCTGCCTGGGGGTTCAACTTCCGGTGTTCTTACCAGAAGTGAGGTATCTGGACTCCAGCCAGGGAGGGGGCGTACTTTGTGGAATAGAACAAATACACACATACAGTAATGCCAAATTGATATAAAGTTACTAAATAAACGTAAATATATAAATACAAAATACAATGTTAAAAAGGTGTGTACATATTTAAGTTTATTTAGTAGCTTTATATCAATTTGGCATTATGTGTGTATTAGTTCTATTCCCCAGAGCACGACCCCTCCCTGATACCTCACTTCCGGTAAGATTACCGAAAGTTGTAACTGAAGAACCGGCATCATGGGGTTCCCCAGTCTGTAGGTATGTATTTATTCACTTTGATTGCACTGTTATTTCACTTATGTGTCCTGTAGACAGGTATAAGCCCGAAACGACGTAGACAATAAACACTTTGTTATTTCACCTTTTTTTTTAAATGACGCTCGCTCTCTATCTATCTATCTATCTATCTATCTATATATCTATCTATATATGCAGAGAAAAAATAATACACAAGGTCATACAATAAACAGCCAGCAACTACAAATTTTTTAAAAAAAAGTGGAGATTAAAGTTGTAAAATTAATAAATAATTGTAATTGGATTAATAGTTAATTGTTTTGGACTGGAAAAACTGTTTATTTTCCTATAGATAATTTAGTAAATCGAACCTAAAATAACAAAACATTTTACTGAGGCTACAATACATACACATTGAAATTCAAATTCGGCATTTAAGATGCGTTTCTACAGTCACTCAAGTTAATTGCATGTAAATGGCTGTGAAAATGAGACTCATTCTACCAAATTAAATTTTTAGTTATATTAACTAATGTTAAGCTGCAGTATGTGTATTTTTCAGTTCTCGTTACAGCTCAGAGAGCCTGTTACGCGTCAATTATGTTTACAACCTCCATTCATCTGAATGGGATTGCATTGAATAAACAAAACAAGTTTACATATGTTTTCACACTTGAGCAATATAATAACTTCCTGCTCTGTCAGAAAAGCATGTTAAAACAAAGAAACTCATAGTGAACCGTATACAGTATACATGCAATGTGTTGTTTTAATTATATATTAACATGTAGTAAAATACTGTAAATACAATTGCGTGTAGCTGGATACAATAATAAATATGTTGGTCATTTTAACTAAATCTCTTTAAAAAAAAAAAAGCAAGTCATTTAAAGAATTAACATCTTTAATACCGTACTAATGGTTTCCGGAACATTCCTTCACATTATTTTGGGATTAAAACATATTCACTTGCAGGTAACAAAAATGTAAGGGGATAAATGTGAAACAACGCTAATTTATTCCTCATTTTCTTGCTATACACTGTAATTGATCTCACCTAATAACAGGCTTTATTATTATTTTATTTTATTGATCCTATTTGATGTTTTTCAGATTAAGCGCGTATCTCTAGTATTAACATTTCAAGAATCTAAATTAGTTTTGAAAAAGAGAAAAATCGAATGCATTAGGGAATTGTTGTTAATATAGCTTGATAATCTTAATCATTATATCTAGGAAATTATATTGTATTTCACACAATAATAATTTGACACTTTTATTAGCTAAAAATCCCCGGGCTAACAATGGTGGGTAAGGGATGTGTTAATTAAGAGCGCCGCAAATATTAAAAGCGCCTGCATACAAATTCTTCAATCATCCTAACAAGGTGTTCTACAGCAAAGGCAGCGTAAAGTATTTCTTCCTGTCCAAGAAAAGCAGTCAAATACAATAAAGTGGTTCATTCCAAAATAAATGACACGCTGGATTATTTTATTCAGCCAATTTGTGTGCTGCTACTAAATTAAACGAACAATGAGTACCATAAATGTAATTGGTCTACTATAAAATATCTGTGCAGGAGACTTTAGTTGAGAGACTGCATGAGCATAAATCATATCTTAATCTAAGCATATTGTAGTATCTTCTCAACAGCCAGGAGTGCTCTTTGTTTGCTACCATGGTTATTAATAAAGTCACTCATTGAAACATGTTGTGGCAGTACAGTTGAGGCGAACTACAAGTCCCAGCATGTTCTACAAAAAAAAAAAGGCTACTAACTGCTGGAGCTAGATGAGGGGCCAGATTCTCTAAGATTCAAAAGTGATAACATGGAGAGTGATAAACAGGCAGCCAATCAGCTCCTACCTGCCATGTCACAGACTGTGTTTGAAAAATGTCAGAGAGGAGCTGATTGGCTGGCTGTTTATCACTCTCCATTTTATCACTTTTGAAGCTTAGAGAATCTAGCCCATTGTCTGAAGTGGGTCCTTATTGTTCTGTTGGGACTGCAAAACTTTAGCTGACCTTTTCTTCTTTACAAGTATACTTCACACAGGTAATACATGCGTATATAGCAATAGAAACGCATTCATAGTCAAGAAAGCCAGCAATGGCTTGTAAATATCAACCACAGTGAGCAAAGCCACATTCTTTAAATTCTGAATTGTGGAACCGAGAGCACAAAGGGTTATGGTGACCTTCTGCATGTCGATCTAGGCACTGTCCACCTATTGTCCACAGTGTCTAGATCTAGATTGACATGCACAAGGTCAACATGTGACAAAGGTCGAAACAATGAAAAGGTCGACATGGAAATAGTCAACACTTGAAAAGGTCAACACAAGTTTTTTTTTTTAATTGCAAATTATAGGTTTTAACACATGATATTTATGTACCATGTTTCAGGTAAGATGCCTCGCTGTACTTGTCACAGACTACCGATCCCGATCTCGTAGTCCACGTGGATGGTGAAGTATGAAGAAGCAACAAAACCTAGTGTTGACTATATTGTCATGTTTACCATTTCAACCTGTTAACATTTTGTCCATGTTGACCATATGCTGGTCAACCATATGGTGTAGACCTACTAACTATTGAGTTTTGACTGTTGAGCTATCATTCGGATACTGCACAAAGTGCTTCTTCTTCATCCCCTTCCAATTGGTCCTACATCCTCCCACATCACAGGAACATACTGTGACATTAACTAGGCTCTGGTTTGCTCTGTTTTGGCAATTCAGGAACTTCAGTTCAGTTGGAAAGAATTTGTATCTAACTGGCATAATATGCGCCGATAGAAGAGGCATTTACTTAGTCTGCAGAGATGTACTTGCGGCTTGTAGTACATGCGCCTGGTTTATGCCAGTAGATGCAATGCTCCAGAGTGATAGTAGTAAATCCTAAAATTATTGTGAACAATACACAATATAGTTCATTTAAATAATAAACACAATTGCCATGTAAAAGAAATGAAGAACCGGTCACAGAGACAAAATATAAGAATTAAGTAAAAAATTCATACCTACACCCATTGCCTTTCTCATTAAAAGATCAAAATGGAATTTTTTTTTTTTTTGCAGCGGAACAATTACAAATGTCATTGCAATATTGCAAATAGGTTGCAAAAGCCACATTGAAAAAGTAATAGTATAAATGGAGAGTAACGAGACTCTTTCAGCCAGTCAGAAGAAGCCATTAATCATCAACATCATTAGCATCAGGGGCGGAGCACCAGCTAGCGTCACACCTCCTCTTTTATGGCCAGCATTGGACAGGTTTGTAACAAATGGTGTTATTCTGGTTGATTCTCAAGGCTGCGAATTTGCAAATCCACCAAACCCCTCCCGGCAAATGCACGGAGGACCGAATGAACTTGAATAACCCCCAAAATCCCGGCAGTCAGTATCCCAATCATGGCATCTTAACATTCAGAATCCCAAAGGATCCCATAAATTATTGTATTGGAGGCTAAATGCAGTTGAAAAATACCTTCCAAAGAAGGCCTTTAGGTAGTAATAGCACGGCGCCCAGCTACGCGTAGCCCAACTCCTGCCTAGCGTAAATAGCGTAGTGACTCCGCGGCAGCCCGGCTCTGTCCCCAGCGTCCATGGTTCTGTCCCCGGCGTCCATGGCAAGCCTAATGAGTGCCTCACACAGCACCGGTAACCGCCAGATCCCCTGCGCTGGGGGACGCAAAATACATGTAAAGTTATCCGCATCGGCTCGCCACGCTTTATAAAATCAACTCCATGCCGACGTGGATAGTGGGGGTATGAACAGGTCGGGGGGATGCGTTATGCGTGCGCTCACCACGCTTAATATAGCCGCAGTCACACTACGCTGAATCTGACAGGGACGCTGACTACGTTGGCCGCAGGAACACTATGCTACTTCTGACAGGGACTCTAAACGGCCGTGTGAACACTACGCTACTTCTGACTGATTATATGATAACTACGCTGGCCGCGCGAAGACTACGCTGATTCTGACAGGGACGCTACGCTGACTACGTAACGGGCGCCGTGCTAATACACAAGTACCGGCCTTTATAGCTAGGGTTATATATAAGATAGTCTGCTACTGCTGAAAACAACCTCTCATTCTTAAAATTACATTGTTTTAAAGCATAGTAGGGGAACCAGTATGGCTGCTAAACAAAGAAACAGGCTTACAGGCTCTGTGACCACAGAGGTGGTAAAAGGATGGGGAGGATATTACAGTAAAAGCAAAACTGAGGAGAATGCTACTGTACAAGGGATCATGTGACTGAAGGTTGTCAGATTATAGTGTGGACAAATCTGAAGAACGATCAACCATTATCAATAGCAGTCTAAAGAAACAAACTACGTACATTACCACATTGATTCTTAAAGGCTGCCATCTACTGCTTTAAATTAAAAAAAATACAATAAAAATACCACATGGATTCCATGTTAAGCAGCTTTCTTAATACCATCACATGGTCAAAATTCACCACATATATTGCTACCTACTGTCCAGATTTTAGTGTTTTTTTGTCTATTCTGCACCAAACTAATAAAAACAAATTAATATTTGCAAAGAATAACATTCTGCCTAGTTGTGCCATGCTATATAATGGATATCCACAATCACAATATAAACCTCATAAAAAACATTTAATGCTTTATTAATGTGCGCTGTACTTACGCAGCAGTCGCATTAGATTGAAACTTATATTCTGTAATTCTAATTCAGCAAATATAAAATGATCAAAACTAGTCAATTCGCCTATTGGTTACCTCCATACTGCCCAAATCAGTGCCTATGTTATAACCGAATACCACCCCCACCCCCCCAAAAAGTGAAAATTTTTAGACATTTCCCTCCAGTGCTGTACAATTTGAAGTCGTGGCTGTTTTCTGTGATCAAATATCTTTTTTCATAGAACCACTAAACATTGTATAGAATGACATCTTTAGGTCAAAAAAATTTTTACAGAAAGAATATGTGCAAAATTTTAATGACTGGTTTGGTTAAACAAAATGTCAGTGGTTCTGGACCAGATTGGAAATTCAGTGGCTAAATTATAGAAAGACAAATCTTCCCCCTTGGCTGTAAGACTTGAATATAGAGAAGTAGTAAACGGAGCCCTCCAGTGTTTTTGTCTAAGGCAATAATTGCACAGTTTTCATTGATTTCGCCATGACTCTGGGTTCTCAGATATGATGGACTCTCCGAGAAATTACACACTCTCAATCAATCAGAGCAGAGGATCAGTGTTATCTTAATGTGATATATATGGAAGTGCATATATAATGTTGTTAATAATCTGCACGTAATAGTCTTCAGATGGGTTTCTATATGCAAAGGAATCACAGAAAGAACCATTTTTTTCTGATCTTATTGTCAAAGTGTTGCTCTCCAAGTTAAAGGGGAAGACTCATTAACATATAAATAAGTATTAGATTTAACCAGAGAAAGCTTTCTTGCGCTGCTATTTAAAAACAAACAGCATGGCTTTTTTCTCTTCTTGAAATACATTTTAAATCCATAGTAATGCCATAATGGAACTTAATGTATAGAAATATAAGAAAATCTTCATAATAGTCATATTTCTCTTATATTAAATATACGTAACATTACAGTAAACATTGTCATGTGCGTCATTTTCCATAAATGGAATTGAATTGAACTAAATCACTTTAGATTTAAAGATAGAGAAAATAAATCTGGAATCAGTTTCCAAATACATAGACTTAACATTTTTTTCCCCAAGGAGTAACAATATAGGCCCATTCTGTGAAATTATAATATCCATAATGTTGCCATTTCAGGTGACTTGTATCATGCCCAATGCTTTCATAAAAAATAAAAAATAAAATTAACTTGGATAGATTAAATCTTCTTCATGGACTGAATTTTATGATCTGCTAATGTCTGATACTTGGAACACTCCTATATAATTGCTGAACCACTCTTGAATCCTTACCCGATCGTGACATATCTTTTAAGTGCGTACAAACCTTTCATCATGTTTTCTTGGGAGGTAACAGGTCACAACTAAAGATCAGGTTCTATGTGCAGTTACTGTACATGTTATTTATACCCCTTCGACACCTACATGGTGGGTCGCACCAGTAATTTTGTAACCGGCTTGTGACTCCTTTTACACCACCCTCCCCACCCGGTATAATACTTGTCTACTTTCAAAGGGCTATATTCAATGCTGATAAGGTGAGCTACTGTACGACGGCAAGCAGTGATTATTGCTTGCCATCATAGCCTTCCCTCAGTATTCAACTGACCACCTGCTCTCGCCGTTTCCACCTCGTTATTTCTAAAGAGGTTGAAACAGCATGTGCGGCGTACAAAACGGTGAGGCTCGTGGCTATATGCAGCATGCTTCACTGCATTAGTCATGAACCTCGTCATTTGGGAAAATCCTCACTGTCCTCTGATGGTGAGGTTTCCCCGTTATGTAGACTAGGGCAAGCAGCCGGAGGGTGTTTTTATGGCGAGAATGGCTTGTTTTTGGCAATTCTCACCAAAAACAAGCCATCCTCACCATTAAAAACCCCTCGCCGGCCGCAATGAATACATGCCATAGTCTCCTCTCCGGGAGATTGTCAGCAGCACCTTGAAGGTGAGGCCTGATGTAGATGTCATCAAGCCATGACCCCAGTAAGGAGTCATGATTTGCTGTACCTCAATGAGGGGGCAGGGCTGGGTTTTTCCCAGTCGAAAAACCCAGAAATCTTGTTAATTTAATGCTGCATCCGGACAGAATCCAGGAGGATTGCCCACCTTTCTGTGGGGGGGGGGGGGGGAGGGGTTTTTAGGGTCAGGAGGGGACCCTCTCGGCCAATCCAGGAGTGTAGGCAACCCTGCCAGAGATGGTTCCTGAGCCGGCTTTGGGAGATAAGAGCATGGCTCGCTATTGCATTGCAGTGCCGGGTTGCATCGACCTGTTACCCGTTTACACTGGAGGGGAATTAGATTCAATGAGACAATATCAGTCAAAATAAGAAGTGAATATGCACTTTGGTCAGGTCTATCTTTGCGACTTTTCTGCAGATATTTTAGACAGATGAGTTTTATTGATAAAAAGTAAACTTTAAAGGTGTCTGTGCAGGAATTGCCAGTTAGATCGGGGCTTCCGAACATCAGAAAAACTACATTGAAAGTATGGTTATACGGCTCTAACTAACTTTAAAAAGGGGTAGGTTCTTCAATGGTATAACTACCATAGGTGCAGGGAGTGCAGCTGCTATGGGGCCCATAGCTGTGAGGAGCCGACCTTCCCTGTCAAAGTAACATGTGCTATATTAATTTTTCACCATTGGTATATAGGGGCCTTTATAAACTTTTGCTATAGGGCCTAAAAATATTTACAAGTTATGCCACTGGGTCCACTAACTATGGTATCTGATGTATAATCTCGTTGATTTAGTGATTTGTTCAGTTTTAATCAGTGGATAATTTTAAACACACAAGGCTGCATTACATACTGGGAACATTTTTTAGATTTTCCCCTGTATACAGAGTCGGCTGCATCTACATGGTATGACCACCCCAATATCAGTGCACAGCCACCAGGACTACACCTGGTGCAGAAGATCTGTCTGAAATAAGATACAGTATACAGACACCCCTGAATAGTCCACAGTTCCGTCTGTATGACCATGATGACATACCCGGGGAAAACGTATCTTAGAAATGATGCCAGAAGTGGCTGTAACTGTGTTTAACGTTGCATATGTCAGCTATGGATCTTGCACAGTGTCACAAAATGCAAGGGTCTGTAACGGTGAAAACTCCTCTTGTGTAAATTGATCTTATTGGTTTTGCTTTAGTAATTTTAGAAACAGGAGGATTCACACCCATTGCCTTGGATGGTAAGAACTGATATGCATATAATAAGAAAAAAAGAGTTTGGTTGCAGTTGCTAAGCAGTATGAGAGTATTGCTCTTCTGTTTTCTTAATATGCAATTACAGCTAATTAGAAAGTGTCCTACCTGTTGCTACGACTGCACTAATGTACAGGCCATGCTCTGAGATAAATATACACTGAGCAAATGTTCTTCTATTGCAACAACACTGATCAATCATATGCAATGTGTTTTAATTAAAATTCCAGCTCTTCCAGAGCCTCACAGCAGGCTCTCTGTAGAGGAACACTGCCCTCCTGTGTACAGATTCATCACAAATCTGCTTCAGTTTGTAGGGCACATAAAAAAAGAAGGGATAGAAAACAGTGGTTGCTCTGGATTCCTGTGTAAACATGTATTAATATTGTTTATTAATAGCATGCACACTTTTCATAAATAATTAATAATAGTTTTTCGACGCAGAATTCTATTACTGAAATTCCCACAGAGGTCTCCAAATACAAAACTTGCATGACTTGCATTCAGTGACTGAAAGCTGGGTACACACTATAAGATATCTGGAGATCAACTGATCTGCAGATAACCTGCAGCTCTCGTCGGGGTGGGCAGTATCACACACTGCCCGATCCTTTGTAACTGATCCGTGCCTGCCCAGTTGAGCTGTCAATCATCGCCGGTTCCTGGTATGGATGGTCGGCAGATGGCCGGTAAAGCCGGCACCAATGCAACAATCATCAGCTGTGTTGCACAGCCAAGGTGATACTGTATGCCTGTGAATGACATTGTTGGTACACACTGGCCGATTGACCATCGATTGATCACCATTAAATTGAATGGCCGATATATCGGCCAGTGTGTACCCAGCATAAGACTAATGAGATGTGACACACAGAAAGCGGTAAATGACCCATCACTAAGCACACAGTATTGCTAAAATTATATTATAGTATCCCTAGAATGCACTGTCATATGCAAAGCATGTTCTTACTGTGTACTGTATAAAGACTTATTTTGTGTTGTATATTACATAATACTTATTGAAGATAATATTAGGAAAAAAAGTAGAATTTTTTCTAGGCATGTCAAACACCTGCATGCTGTGGGCAGATGGTATAATACCTTATTATACCATACTTGCATACTCCCCCGGTTCCTGCAGGAGGCACAATTTTTTGGGTAGTCCCCCACACCCCCAGGAGAGTTGGTATTTATCCCACATTCTGCCCACTTCCCAGAAAAGTAGGCAGGATGAGGAGTTTAATATGGTAAATCTGTGGTGGCTGCAGATGTAGAGGGCCTAATGACTCAATTATATACACATCACATCATCATCCGCTGTGCAAATATACTCCAATCACAACATTTTTCATGTGGGGGGTGGGGCCTAAAGATGTGATTAGCCGTGTCCCGCCCCATCACCACCCATCTGCTTTTCCTCTCTGGGGATCTCCCAAAGAAGAAATCTTTAATGTAGGTAAGTATGCTTTATGCACATGTATAACATCAGTATGATATTTGCATGTGAAAATGCTAAATATGTAATTGAATGTTTGAAATCAAGATTATAAAAAAGTAAAATACATATTAATATCTCATCTACCTTTCATAGCATTTTTTATTATAACAGTTTAAATAAATTCAACATGTAAAGTTGCTTATGTTCCATATGGAAATAAAGTCACTTGTTCCTGCCAAGGTATTAATATTTATTTTGGTGTCTTACTTTTGCGTCCCAGAGCAATTCAAAAGTAACAGATGTAACTCTCAGATACCATGTTTGTGATCAACATCTGGATTGCTTCAAATATAAAATCAACATAAAGGAGAAAGTTTTAACACAATTGTATATACCACTGGTGAATAAAAATATGAAGTGTATATTTAAATGTAACGGATGTAACCGGGATAGGACATGGTCATTTCTGAATTAAAATACTTGTCTGATATCTCTGAAATTAAAACACATATCTATTCCATAATTTTCGAAATAAGTATAAACCACACAGATTGTTTTAGTACAATTTTCAGGGACGTCATTCTTATTACCTTGTCCATTATTTAATGTAATGTATGTGTAACCATGTCCACTTTGTGTTGAAATTGCCCCCAGCATTATGCACTGAAGCCACTGGGTTAACCTGAGATCATTTATACCACCAATGAAAAACAGACATCTGCTTTATCATACGCAATTAAGGGGCATGTGTAATAAACAAATTTTATAGTGATCACTCAGAATTTGCTTTTCATTTGTGTTTTTGTATGCTACTACTAAAAGTCAATACTTTATTGGTGCAATGGCGCACACCAATGCTGTTTGCATAATACAGTACAAAATATAAATTTCTATTGGGATCGATATTGATTGAAGCAAGGATGTTGATAAAGGATGTCCCTTATGGCATAGTCCCACCCACTCTTATCTCTTTATTCCCCAAGTACAGAGGATTCAAATGATTATTAGGTAAAATCGCATTTTGGCAGGATCAAAAATGTGATATTGCACTCTGTAATGTACATTATATAGATAGTAAAAGCCACTGAGATGTGACCATACAAGGTCACATGAAATCAGAAAAATTGCATTTCTACTTACAACGGACACATTTTCTTTATGAAATGATGACTTTATGAATGAGTCTTTGGGCCAGATGTACTTCTCTTGAAAGTGATACAATAGAGAGTGAAATAGTACCAGGCAATCAGCTCCTAATTGACATGTCCCTGGCTGTGTTTAAAAACTGACAGGTGGGAGCTGATTGGTTGGTGGTTTATCACTCTCTACAAGTTATCACTATTCATGGCTTAGTACGGGTGTGCTATAATACACCTACAGTCGGGATTCCGATAGTCATTAGCCTGATGTCGGAATCCCAACTGTCGGGACTCAGACAGCGAGGCCTGCGCAACAAAGCCCGATGCGCTCTCCACCTATTTTATTCTCCCTCTATTGGGGTCATGGAACCCCACGAGGGAGAATAGCCACTGCCCATCTGTTGGGGTTTTAACAGTCGAGATTCCGACGTCGATGTAATGACTGTTGGAATCCCGACTGGCGGTCAGTAATCTGGCACCCGCTTAGTACATCTTGGCCTTTGTTTTTGCAGATATTATACACATTTGATTTACTGAACTTTGCAAATATATATCAATAGAACTTTCATATTGTCTGTTTCATTTTTGTATATAATATATAAAATAAATATATAAAAAAAACTGGAACTCTTTTATATAAGGTAATACATCTACAACATTTTAAAATGAAAAAAATAGGCATTTCAAACCTCCGATCTGGAAGAGGAACAGTAGAACCCAAATGTAGCAAATAGTACTTAAACAAAATCTTAAAGCAAGACACAGATAAATGTGTACTACAGTATACCAGTACTCTAATGTAGAACAGAGAGAACAGGAGTAATAGAAGCTGAAAAAAGACAGGACATTCAGGTCAATGTTTGCTGCTTTCTGGTGCCAAAGAAGATTTTAATGACATTTATTTAATGGAACCGATCTCTTGAACGCCAAGGTAGAATCTGTTTATTGAACAAGGGCCGTACCGGAGATGTATGAGTGTTTTCTAAAGTACTGAATACATCTTGTTTTGGAAGTAGACAAAAATGCCAGTCAAATCTGTAATTATTATAACTATACCAAGGGTGCTTTGTAAAAGCAATTTATGAATACCAAATCCAGTTAGATTAGTCTCCCCTTCATATTTCATGTTCAATGTTCCTCTAAGTAAAATATGCACTTTCCTCCCTTCATTCAGTTATGAGCGCTACGTAAAAGGCAAGGGCACTTTTTTTTTGATAATGCACATCTTAAACTTTTCATTAAACAACCACATTTAAATTCTACCTTTTTCTGCACTCTGACATTTTTGTCTGGCATTTTCATTAATTTTGCGACATACATAAATGTAGCTGAAATGTTAACTGATCAATACTTTGTCTCTCTCATGTACCACTAGAACACCATTCCCAGAGGAGCACACAGCAGTACAGAAATTAAATGTGTAAAATATCAAATGTTAATGTTAAACACAGCAGCACTTATAACGACTGAAAAGGCTAAAACAATTCAAAATGGACAGATGGTACCACAAATTATCTACAATCACTTTTAAAGATTAAAGTTTGTCCTGCAGAATAATTCATTGACGCATGCTTAAGTGTGTCCTTTTACTGATGGCTCAGTTGTCCAATTATTTTTTGCACTCGTTACTATGAGGAATGAATGCAATGAAAGAAGAGGGGAAAAAGCAAAGAAATCAGAGAAAGAGGGATGATGCTATCTTCTAATGCAAGATTTGATGACGTTAACTAAAACACAGAATGCTTTGTAAGTGGCAGTGTTAATGGTGAAAACTTTGCAGGCTGAACCAGAGCCGGACACAATAATACATTCCTGGAATTTAACCCATGCGTTCATTGCTACTTTTTCATGTTAAACGTGAAACACAATTTCTTTCAATATAAGGCACTAATTACCATTGGAAATAATAAACGAAGAACGTGAGATCACTGAATGATTCTAATTTGCAGGGAAACAGCAAAATACAAAACATAGCAACAATCAGATATCAGAATAGTGCAGACCAGAAAATTAACATTTATGCAATTATCATTACTATATTAGGTCATCCATACAGTATATAATAAACACAGTAACAAAGAGAACTAACAAAGCAACAAACGTTTCATTACTAATCATTAATTACTAACATATAACTGACACCAATACAATTACTGTACATTCCAAACTGTATATTATCTAAAATCCAGGAATAGTAGCTTTCAAAATATTGCAATAATTTGACAAACTCATCGACCATGTCAAGGTTTCCTTATTTGGTAAATACCTACACTGACTCTCAAAAGAGATAGAGGGCCAGATTCTCTAAGCTTCAAAAGTGATAAAATGGAGAGTGATATACAGCCAGCCAATCAGCTCCTACCAGCCATGTCATAGACTGTGTTTGAAAAATGTCAGACAGGAGCTGATTGGCTGGCTATTTATCACTCTCCATTTTATCACTTTTGAAGCTTAGAGAATCTGGCCCAGAGAGAGAGGTATATATATCTGATAGTAAGCGCCTTGAGTCCTGTTGGAGAAAGTGCGCTGTATAAATTAAACGTACTTACTTACTAGTAAGCCTGCTCGAAGCAAAAGCTTCGAAAGATAGTCTGCTACCTTCTGTGTTTGTGCATGGCAGTGCATTGGAGACTCACGGAAACTAGATGGTCACGGAACATCGAATGATTTCTGTAATGCTCACTAATCTGCCCCCTGCCCGCCTTTGTGAGAACCTCGGAGACTAGAAAAGTCTCCTAAGGTACCCGCATTGAATCCCTGCACATGCCCTAAGCGATTATGCATGGTCATTGTTTGCAGAGAAGAGAATGTCTGGCTGACTCGTACTAATATACAGTATACAGTATATATATATATATATATATATATATCTCCTATATATTTGGCTACATCTGTCACTCAAAGTGGGTGTCTGTGTCTATAACGCTCTGTTCCTGGACTTTCCTCTTAATGTGTGATTGCCTTCATCTGTGCTGAACACCTTTCTGAGAAATTAACCTGTTTAAAACAGGTGATGGCAATCATACATTAAGGGGAAGTCTAGAAACAGAGCATTGTGTCCCTCCTGGAGAGGGTCATGTTGGGAGGTATGTGACAGAGAAACAGCCCAGTGAGCCCACAGACAGTGCCAGACACCCACTGCCTTCCCATGTTGCCCAGCACTGCTACTCCACAGCCACCAGGTGAGCGCCCCCCTTCCGCGATTTGCGGCAAAACCCCCCCCCCCCCTCCCGCGATTCGCGGCAAAAACACCCGCTCCCCCGCGACCCCCCCTACCGCGATTCGCAGCAAAAACACCCCCGCGACCCCCCCCTCCCGCGATTCGCTGCAAAAAGAACCCCCCCACGACCCCTCCCGCAGTTCGCGGCATAACCACCACCCCGCGACCCCCCCCTCCCGCGAATCGCGTAAAAAACACCCCCCCCCCGGCGACCTCCCTCCCGCGATTCGCGGCAAAAAGAACCCCCCCGCGACCCCCCCTTGCACGATTGGCGGCACCCCCCCTGCGACACCCCTCCCGCGATTCGCGGCACCCCCCCCCCCCCGCAATTCGCAGCAGCCCCAGAATTAAATTGCACATGGAAAACACTGACATGGCTATGGTCGACAATGAAAAAGGTTGACATGAGTTTTTAAAGATTTATTTTAAATTTTTTTTATTTTTTCATATTCATTGTCATGTGTCGACATGGACACCAATGAAGTGGCAAACTTATGTCAACATTTACATGTGTTGACCTTTCTGTGTGGATTTTTTCTTGTGGCGATTCGCGTCACACACCCCCGCAACCTCCCCTCCCGCGATTCGCGGCACCCCCCGTGACCCCCCACCTCCCGCAATTCGCTGCAACCCCCCACCGGAACCCCTGTGAACCCCGCCCTCCCGAGATTCGCGGCACCCACCCCCGCCACCCCCCCTCCCGCAATTCGCGGCACCTCCCCGTGATTCGCGGCAGCTCCAGAATTAAATTGCACATGGAAAACACTGACATGGCTATGGTCGACAATGAAAAAGGTTGACATGAGTTTTTGAAGTTTTTTTGTCATTTTTTGAATATTTTCATATTCATTCTCATGTGTCGACATGGACACCAATGAAGTGCCACACTTATGTCAACATTTACATGTGTTGACCTTTCTGTGTTGATTTTTTCTTGTGGCGATTTGCGTCACACCCCCCCACCCCACCCCCCCCACAACCCCCACTCCCGCGATTCACGGCACACACACACACACCTCCCCCGCGATTCTCGGCACCCCACCCCGTGACCCCCCTCCCATGATTCGCCGCAACCCCCGCCCCGTAACCCCCCCTCCCGCGATTCGCGGCACCCACCCCCGCGACCCCCCCTCCCGCAATTCGCGGCACCCCCCCGCGATTCGCGGCAGCTCCAGAATTAAATTGCACATGGAAAACACTGACATGGCTATGGTCGACAATGAAAAAGGTTGACATGAGTTTTTGAAGTTTTTTTTTTCATTTTTTGAATGTTTTCATATTCATTCTCATGTGTCGACATGGACACCAATGAAGTGCCACACTTATGTCAACATTTACATGTGTTGACCTTTCTGTGTTGATTATTTCTTGTGGCGATTCGCGTCACACCCCCCCCCACCCCCCCCGCAACCCCCACTCCCGCGATTCACGGCACACACACACCCCCCCGCGATTCTCGGCACCCCCCCTACCATGATTCGCCGCAACCCCCGCCCCGTAACCCCCCTCCCGCGATTTGCGGCAACCCACCCCGCGACCCCCCTCCCGCGATTCTCTGCAATCCCTCCCCTCCCGCGATTCGCAGCATCCACCCCCCCGCAACCCCCCCTCCTGCAATTCGCGGCACCCCCCGCGACCCCCCCTCCTGCCCTGCAATTCGCGGCACCCTCCGCGACCCCCCCTCCCGCGATTCGCGGACACCTAAGTTGCAATACAGGGCATCTTTCATACAATTCTAACCATATTTCTCATATACAAACGTTCACAAATTAAGGGGGCGCAGCCCCTTACGACGGTGTGAAGAGCGCCCGTAGGGCGCAATGAATCACCTAGTATATATATATATATATCTATATATAGAGATACTGTATATATATAAATGTACAGCAGCACTCAACTTGATGCAATGCCTGTGGCATGTTACTGCACTATATATATATATATATAATATATATATATAGCCCGGTGGTATAGAAGTATATACACAAACAGCGGCACTCAGTGGGTTTTTTCCAAAAGGTATATTCAAGCGGTCCGCTTGAATATACCTTTTTGAAAAAACCCACTGAGTGCCGCTGTTTGTGTATATACTTCTATACCACCGGGCTATCTATCTGTATCCTGAAGGCACCTGGGAAGCTGTCCCATTAAGTTGGAGTGCCAAGCCGCAACATTGCTTCTATATATATATATATATATATATATATATATATATATATATATATATATATACATACACACAAACACACACGCGTATTGGGTGGCAAAAAGTAACATATACTGCATGAAGCAAAGTAAACATCACAGCAAACAGAAATGATGTGAGTAAACACAAAGGTACAGTATCGATATTTTTAAAATTTTTCCTACGAGTAAAACTTTAAAAGTTACCATTATCCTTTGTACAGTAATCAAGAATATTGTACAAAAGATATACTGTTGGTTGTCCTTTACATGTATAATATTCCATGATAATATTCAGTTGATAATTATTTTAAAGGCTATAAGCGTGCAGGAAAGAAATGTTTGATCAGAATCAAATGAACATTTCCTTGCTGCATGTGTCACTGCAGGGGTTAAATTCCGGAGGCTCCTAATCAGATGTTTAGTGCTGTATACCTTCTTCCAGAGACAAAGGTGAAGAACACGTACCTACTGCACCACCGCCATGCATAAAATATATCACATAAATTATAAACTACATTTTCTCATTAAAACTTAGTCTCACATTATTTTCTTCAGTGCATACCCAGAGATGACCTTTACCTGCTGCCAGTGAAGACCTGGCATAAGGTACATTATACGCATATGGCACTGATGTTCAATTTCTTCTCTTCAAATTAATTATGATTCTAACAATGTTCCAAGTGAAGGGAAGCCCCATCAGGCATATAGAGATTAAACTTCATTTTTTCAAATACCAAACCAAACCATATTACCTTAAAATGTCCTTGCACACTAGCGAAGTAAAATATTAAAGTAGCAGAGCCTCCCAGATAACAGAAATACAGAATATGCCCTCTGCAGGCTATTTCATCAGTGCCATCGCTGTATATGTATGGCAACACTATAGTCAGTAATCATCTGTAACTGATACTGTATATCATTGATCTTGAAATGACAGATACAACAGTAATATGCTATACTGCATATCCATTCATCTCATATCAATGAATCAAACTCATATCTATCTATCTATATATCTCATATCTGATATCTATCTTATCTCTACCTATTCATCCAACTCATTATCAATCAACTAATCTCATATCTATCTATCTATCTATCTATCTAATATCTACCTATTCATCCATTTCATTATCAATCAACTAATCTCATATCTATCGATCCATCCATCCATCTCATATCTATCAATTAATATATCTATATCTCTATCTATATCTCTATCTCTCTCTCTGCCGATCCATCTAATATCTATCAATTAATGTATCTATCTATCTATCTATCTATTTCTCGATCTCTCTATTTACCGATCTGATACTTATCAACAAATGTATCTATCTGTCTATCTATCCCAAATTATATATCAAACAATCTCTTTATCTCTCTGTATATCTATATCTCTATCTCATATATATTATATATCTATCAGTCTAACTAATTTCTATCTATCTATCTCACGTCTGTCAAATTTGATAGCAATCTATCTATCCATTATATATATTTATATATGTCTATCTATCTATCTATCTATCTATCTATCTATATATATATATATATATATATATATATATATATATTTATATATTTAATCCAGTACAAATGGTCTCACTCCAAGGCTTGGTAAAAAAATTATATTTTCAAATAAACATCAAAAGGTGCAACAATAGAACAACGTTTCCGGGAACGCTCCCCGTTTTCAAGTTGCAGATGAGTGAAATATATATATATATGTCAATCAATATATCTAATGTCTATCTATCTATCGATCGATCTCATATTATCTATCTCAAATTATCCATCCATCTATGTTGTAGCTATGTACAGTACTGTATCTATCATCCTTCTCTCTAACTGCATACTGTATATAACTAAAAACTGTATCTCATAACTTGTGTGGTAATAATTTTACATTTCGCAGATATAGAGAAAGACGTAGTCACACAGACACAATGCTGGCAGTACATATATTGTAACAATGCTCTGAGGGACTAGGAGTTAAAGGATGTGTTAATGTGGACTCTTCATTAATTGTTGTGCACCGAGTTCGGTAGATGACATTTATACCTTACATTCCTCTTAGAACACAGAACAGATGAGATAATTATGTAAGACAGTAGAGGATTATCATACCAAGAAAGCAGCAAGACTCCTTTGGGGTGAGTCCCAATCAAAGCAACTGTTAATGTAGTAGGCAGCATTGATGAGCACCATGGCACAACACTTCATGCGGATAAAGTTCCTCAGCAGTAGCTGTGAGAGAGAGAGAGATGAAAAGATGAAAATATTATCAGAACAATTAAGTCTCACAGTGACCTGGAAGGTTGACAGCTACTTCTAGACAATCATTGTTAAAGGATGTGTTTTAAAGGAAGAGCTTGAAAAGGTTCAACACAGGGATCAGTTTAAATCAATAGAGAAAAGTAACTAGGCTCAAATTACATACTGCTACCTCAAACACATGCTAGCATCGGGATGAACTATTTATAACATAAAATAGACAACGCAAAGTGGAAAAACATCATTATTTTGCTGCTGGAAGTGATGCTTGCTGAGCGTAGATATATTACAGTCATAGGTTACAGAACAATAAAGCACAACCCATAGGACAACCTGGTGGGAAAATCATTTTTAATGATATATTTCAACATAATTCTGGTTCTCATCTGCTAAATGTTAAAGGGCCTACACATCATTTTTCAGGGAGGGAATGACATGAACAAACTTTCTTATCCTTTGTCATCCTTTAAAGTATGCATACCTTACATATTACGTAACAAATAATAAAATATGGGCTGAGCCTGAACCAGACCAGGTGGTTTGTTAGAATAGTATACAGTAGGTTTGCTAACAATGGGGCAGATGTAGTAAGCCTTAACAAGAGATAAATGCAAGGGTGATAAAGAGATATAAACGTCCAGCCAATCACCTGCTAACTGCCATGTTACAGGCTGTGTTTGAAAAAGGTCAGTAAGGAGCTGATTGGCTGGATGTTTATCTCTCTTTATCACCCTTGCATTTATCTCTGGTTAAGGCTTAATACATCTGCCCCAATGATTCAGTAGATAATACTAACCCTAAATGTCCCATTAAACCAGGTTCAATATAGCGTGCTGGCCCGGACAGCAGAAACATTTAGTTTCTTTTTTTCATATCTGACCAGGCATCTGCTGTCTCGCCTGATGTTCACTGGCAATGGCACACGGAACAGAGCAGAAGCACCATTATCAGATTGATTCACACATATTTCTGTATTTATTTATTTACAGTGTCTTATATAGCTCAGCATAATCCGTTGTGCTTTACAATTGGAAACAGTGATTAAACAAATTGGGTAGTAACAAACTGACAGAGGTAGAAGGGCCGTGCTCGCAAGCTTACAATCTATAGAGGTGTATATATTATATCAATGAACATCAGTCAAAACCGATGTGGAGATTCTGGGGCTAAAAACCCCCCAAAAAACCTTCTCCTATATTCAAGAGCACTGCTAACTAGATATGCCATGGATTGGCTCCTTGAACTTAGCTGCACAACCTGGATATTCCCCAGGTGCTCTCCTCCATACTCCCAAACACCAGATCTCAATAGACATTTATTCCTACATATTCTTTAGAAACACCTATGAGGTGTGGTGGTCTTTTTGTAAAACCCTCGGAAGGAATCATATAAGATCTGACTGGCTTCCAGTATTTAGTAACCCAATGTTTCTCCCAGGACTGAATAGCACTACTTTAAATGCCTTCATCAAAAAGGTCTCAAACTCACCTCGCAGGTTTTTGACCCAGATGGCAAGCTCATGTTTTTCAACCAGATTCGCTCCACTTTCGGTTTACCCAGCCATAGCTTCTTTTTAATTATACAATTGTCTCATTATGTCATGTCTTTGCCTGCCACCTATCTTATTCATTCCCCAGTAGACCCCATATGCTCTATCATTAGTAAATTCCTTCTGAAGACTTTTAAAACTACAGTAAATTGGTTTATAGGGAACTTCTTAAACCCCTAATTTCCAAGCTGTGGGCCCCCTGTTGCTACATGAGGATAAATTATTCAGAAACTATGATAGCACACTCCGCATTCTCCGCTCTTCCTCCCTGCAGGAAACACACGTTAAGACCATAAATCGGGCTTATGTGTCCCAAGGGCAACGCAGACATTTTGTACTAGAGGAAGGAGACAGGCAAATGTCCGAAAAGTGGTTTTCCCTCAACTACTCTGATTCACAATCTGTGGACTTGTGGTAATTTTAAGAAATTCTGGCCTAAAATTATTAACTTTATTAATAGTATTTTTAATGTACGTATCACCCTAACTTTGATTCCTGGCTCCTTCCAGCATCTCACCTTTTTTAACCATATGGGTCACAGCTGCAAAAAAAGAATTCTCACATTATGGATCTCGAGGAGGACCCCTACGCTAGACAACCTATTATGTCTACTCTCGAAACTCATGTCTTTTGACAATTATGATGCCTCATTACATTCTAAAATTGTACTGGTTTTACCAAGCGATGTAGCCCCTTCGAAGACATGCAACATTGTACATATCTGCTATGACTAATTGTAGTAATTGCTCATGCCCCTCAATTACTGATTTCATGTTTTATCTCACCTATTTGATATTGTGAACTATTTGATTGAACTCCTACTGTCCGTGCACTTCACCAGGCTATTCTCTGTTGATACCCCTCATTTATGCAAAGAGCTGCACCCCCCCTCCTCTTCCTTGTTGTGCCCCCCATTTCTTGTTATATATCCATAATATCTTTTATATTATATTTTTCTAGAGATTAAGTACTTACTCCAGTACTTGTGCCTACCCTTAATAATGATCTGATTTCTTATTGTTAACACTATTTTGAATATGTCAACCCTTTGCCTCTGAAATGTCTTTTGTCTACTTATGTCATGATAATTTCTATGTATACATTTCCGTGTATATTTATATTGATGGGGTTGCCACTATAACCTCTGATTCATTACCCATGTTTTTTGCTGGCTTTTTAAACCCTCACCCGTGTATGTGATCCTTTCTAACCTATTTCATTGATCGTAACATAGGGAAGAAGAATGGAGTGGCCAGTGCAATCACCAGATCTCAATCCCACTGAGCTGATGTGGGAGCAGCTTGACTGTATGGTACTATGGTACACAAGAAGTGACCATCAAGCCAATCCAACCTGTGGGAGATGCTTCAGGAAGCGTGGGGTGAATTTCTTCAGATTACCTCAACAAATTAACAGCTAGAATGCCAAAGGTCTGCAATGCTGTAATTGCTGCAAAAGGAGCATTCTTTGATGAAAGCAAAGTTTGAAGGACAAAACTATTATTTCAAATAAAAATCAATATTTCTAGTCTTGCCAATGTCTTCACTACAGTATATGTCCTATTCATTTTACAATTCATTTGACAAATAAGTCAGTTTTCATGTAAAACACAAAATTGTCTGGATGATCCCAAACTTTTGGATGGTAGTGTATATATAAAAATTATTTAAGATGCCCCCATCAATAGTACACCAATTTGTTATCTATGCACAACAGTCCCAAACTATACACATTAGACATTTCCCTTTTAAAATGTAGTGATAGCGAATACATTTTACCAATTCACATTAATTTTTTTAACATAATTGGCTTCTGCTTCCAATTTTCTAGTCTATTCAGTATAGGAGGAACATGCTATAGACTGATTTGCAAAAGATTGCTGTCCATCATGTTCTCAGCAGGTGCAAACCATGGTACACCTTGCTTGGGGCTGATTTGCGAGGTGGCTTGCTTCTACACTGTTGGCTCTCTTAATTGCCAAGGTTAAAGGATGGAAATGAGTGAGATGTGACATTTCTGGGACAAAAATTCTTGTATAACCCCTTGTATGCTGCAATGTCAGGGAGCATTGTGATACTGATTTTAAGCTTATATTCTCCAGTATACCAGTAGCTAAATAAGCATATATAACCACCTAAACGGATCCTTCTGTATCCAGCTGTAGATAACATTCACACTATCTGCTGCAACATTGTTGCCAAGAGTAAATATAAGGTAATGAAACGATATGTAATGAGGAGTGCATTATTAATTCACGTTAGCATTATTATAAATATTACAGCAGTTATGCAAATGATATAAATATGCATATGGACTCTTTATGTTTAGTGTTAGTATTAGTGCAGAGAACAACAATATATTATGCATTTATCATTCTGAGATCTACTAATAACATGAAATGAAGATTCTTGCAGGAAGGAAATAAAAATACATTTCTATTAATTTCCAATATTTCACTGTTCCCAAGTCACACCAAAGTCACACCCATATACACAAAAAGTGAAATGTACATTCAATATCTACTAATTTTACATATGGTCATTTGAAAATAGCTTTAATCAACTGAGGTCAATTTAAATGCAAATAGTAACGTCTATTAGATGCAGATGCCTCCTGCTTCTGTAGTGATCCGAGCTGCGTTCTATGATGCAGGCATCGGATCACTGACACACAATAGGGTGGCTTGTGACACTCATGGGGATGCCTGGCCTTTGCCCTCCTCCTAAACGGCAACAATACTCCTTCATTTTGGGAAATGGAGGCTGTTGCCACCCCCTCCCCATCTCCCAAATAGTAGCAGACTGTTATCACGTGCCCGGCCCGTACACAAACGCAGGTCCTGTACATGTGCAAAATACTGTACATAATATAAACGGCATGCAGTTACAATCCTGACGGTCGGGATCCCGGCGTTCAGAATCCCGACGCCGGAATCCCGACCGCCGAAATGCCGACACATTCTCCCTCCGTGGGTGTCCACGACACCCCTGGAGGGAGAATAAATTAGTGTGCCGAGCGTAGCGAGGCACCGGGCCCGCTGCGTGGCAAGCGCAGCGAGCCCGCAAGGGGGGGCGATCCACGTCCCCCCCTTGTCGGCATTTCGGCTGTCGGGATTCCGGTGTCAGGATTCTGAACGCCAGGATCCCGACCGCCGGGATTCAATACTGAATCCATATAAACATACTGACTGTAACATTATAAATGACCTGTAGAACTTGTCTGCCGATGCTGCTGCTTTTCCCTGCTCTGTTGCATGTACATAACAGCATTAAACATGTCAGGTGCTGTAATTGTCAAGCCAGTCCTGTGTCTGTACCCTGCCACATCCCATTCTCTCCTCCTAGTCAACCACAGACAGTGAGAGAAGCTTTGCCTCACAAGAAGAGCCAAGAAGCTGGCAGTTGAGTGGAGAGCTCATTTTCTTAATGGTGATGTGGTCACTAAAGCTGTTTGTACTTTATGGTGGGCACAAATGCTATCTGTATTAGCTTGCAGCCAATTATGCTGTCCTTAGGGTGCTCACTTGGTATATGGTGCTCAATAACATAGACATGGGCACAGGGTGTGCCAGGAGTGCAAAAACACACCCTAATGCACACGCCCTGCACTGCCCACAACTATAACCACACCATCCGCCGCATCGTGACAACTGACTCCCAGCTGCCGTTGACCTGTCACTCACATGATAGATGCTGCTTATTGCCGCCCAGCTGATCCCCCCCCCGGCGTGTCATGGCAACTGGGAATGGACTAAGGGCCCGATTTAGACCTGATAGCATGGCTTCGAATTTGCACAGCAAGCAATTATGAATACACTGCCCATGCGTATGGTTCGCATGTGCGAGGCCATTCTGCGATGTTCGCTGGCTATTCCCAAGGTGATTGACAGGAAGTGGGTCGAAGGTGGAAACCTTTGGAAGTGCTTTGGGAGTGCTAAGAAAAACGCAGGTCCGTGCCTAAATGAACGCTGGGAGTGTCGGGGAAAATGAAGGTGCCTGCGATAACTTGTGCCCAAAGAAAAAACATTTGATGATCAGCCTGTTACAAAGGATTTTGGACATATTCACATGGGTGTGAACGGATGTGCACCTATACCATTCTCACAGCGGGCACATTAATTCGCAAGGCGGGATTTCACTAAGTAGGGCAGTATGATAACTGATAGCTGGCTGCAGCGAATCCGCCGCCGTGCAATCAGGTCTGAATCAGGCCCTAAGTCACTGAGAGTCACTGAGACAATTGGGAAAGAGTCTGAAGGTCCGTTCAGCTCCGCCTCCTTATAACCGCATTGTGTGCAGTGTGGCGCAATGTAATGCTACATTACACATCATCACACCTGCCCATGCGACCACTAATGGTCGAAAGTCACTAGGTTTGCACCTAAGAATGGTTTACATACCCTAAGTCAACACTGACAGATGCCCAGTAGGCAGTGATAGTTTGGTGGTCACCCAGACAATTTCATGCTTTACATGAAAACTGATTTTTATTTATCAAATGGGTTGCAAAATGAATAGGACATACAGTCAAGACATTTGAAATAATAATTTTGCTTTGGTCAAAGAATTCTCCTTTTGCAGCAATTACAGCAATGCAGACCTTTGGCATTCTAGCTGTTAATTAGTTGAGGTAATCTGAAGAATTTCACCCCACACTTCCTGAAGCACCTCCCACGGGTTGGATTGGCTTGATGGGTACTTCTTGCGTACCATACGGCCAAGCTGCTCACACAACAGCTCAATGGGGTTGAGATCTGGTGACTATGAATCCCGAGCTGAATCACACAGGTGCTGCTGTACATAGATAGAGAGGCGATGTCCGGCATGTACATAGATAGAGAGGCGATGTCCAGCATGTACATGGAGAGCGAGGCGATGTCCGGCATGTACATAGATAGAGAGGCGATGTCCGGCATGTACATAGACAGCGAGGCGATGTCCGGCATGTACATAGATAGAGAGGCGATGTCCGGCATGTACATAGATAGAGAGGCGATGTCCGGCATGTACATAGACAGCGAGGCGATGTCCGGCATGTACATAGATAGAGAGGCGATGTCCGGCATGTACATAGATAGCGAGGCGATGTCCGGCATGTACATAGATAGCGAGGCGATGTCCGGCATGTACATAGATAGCGAGGCGATGTCCGGCATGTACATAGACAGCGAGGCGATGTCCGGCATGTACATAGATAGAGAGGCGATGTCCGGCATGTACATAGATAGGGAGGCGATGTCCGGCATGTACATAAATAGCGAGGCGATGTCCAGCATGTACATAGATAGAGAGGCGATGTCCAGCATGTACATAGAGAGCGAGGCGATGTCCGGCATGTACATAGAGAGCGAGGCGATGTCCGGCATGTACATAGACAGCGAGGCAATGTCCGGCATGTACATAGATAGCGAGGCGATGTACGGCATGTACATAGATAGAGAGGCGATGTCCAATATGTACATAGATAGCGAGGCGATGTCCGGCATGTACAGTACATAGACAGCGAGGCGATGTCCGGCATGTACATAGACAGCGAGGCGATGTCCGGCATGTACATAGATAGAGAGGCGATGTCCGGCATGTACATAGATAGCGAGGTGATGTCCGGCATGTACATAGACAGCGAGGCGATGTCCGGCATGTACATAGATATCGAGGCGATGTCCAGCATGTACATAGATAGAGAGGCGATGTCCAATATGTACATAGATAGCGAGGCGATGTCCGGCATGTACATAGACAGCGAGGCGATGTCCGGCATGTACATAGATAGCGAGGCGATGTCCGGCATGTACATAGATAGCGAGGCGATGTCCGGCATGTACATAGATAGCGAGGCGATGTCCGGCATGTACATAGATAGAGGGGCGACGTCCAATATGTACACAGATAGCGAGGCGATGTCCGGCATGTACATAGATAGCGAGGCGATGTCCGGCATGTACATAGATAGCGAGGCGATGTCCGGCATGTACATAGATAGCGAGGCGATGTACGGCATGTACATAGATAGAGAGGCGATGTCCAATATGTACATAGATAGCGAGGCGATGTCCGGCATGTACATAGACAGCGAGGCGATGTCCGGCATGTACATAGATAGCGAGGCGATGTCCGGCATGTACATAGATAGCGAGGTGATGTCCGGCATGTACATAGACAGCGAGGCGATGTCCGGCATGTACATAGATAGCGAGGCGATGTACGGCATGTACATAGATAGAGAGGCGATGTCCAACATGTACATAGAGAGCGAGGCGATGTCCGGCATGTACATAGATAGCGAGGTGATGTCCGGCATGTACATAGACAGCGAGGTGATGTCCGGCATGTACATAGATAGCGAGGCGATGTACGGCATGTACATAGATAGAGAGGCGATGTCCAACATGTACATAGAGAGCGAGGCGATGTCCGGCATGTACATAGATAGCGAGGTGATGTCCGGCATGTACATAGATAGCGAGGTGATGTCCGGCATGTATGGGGAGTGTTTTTTTTTTTTTTTAACTGCTGTAATGTCTACTGGACAAGAGGACTCAATAGCACCAGGGACAAGGTGAGCATAGTGTAAGCATATATATTAAATTTTTACTTTGCAATGTATTGTGTCTATTTTAATATTTCTTCAACGGGAACATTAAGTAACAGCAGGCCCTTAATGCCCTACATTCTTATACTTGTGACTCTCCAATATCGGTATCGGGATGCAGGGGAGGCTTTCAGGGACCTGTAGTCCTCTTGCAAAAGACAATGGGCCAGATGCACTAAGCTTCAAAAGTGATAATATGGAGAGTGATAAACAGCCAGCCAATCAGCTCCCACCTGCCATGTCATAGACTGTGTTTGAAAAATGTCAGGCTGGAGCTGATTGGTTGGCTGTTTATTACTCCCCGCTTTACTGTCGCGGGAATTCGTTATTGCTCGGCTCTCATACGGGATAGGCCTGTGTTAATATACCTAAACCTTCCTCGAGAATTGCTGTACATAATAGTGAAAACTGCTAAAAATTTTATCCAGTGGATTTCGAGATTACCATGTTCAGACAGACACACAGATGCGCTTCAGGTTTTTATTTTATGCTATGTAAGGATATATATATATATTTATTGTCTTTGCTGATAACGGAAATACTCACATGTCCACATTGACACAAAAAAACTTGAAAAACTCATGTTGACCTTTTTGTGTTGACCATTGCCACTGTACCTTTTGTCATTGTCGCACTTTGCAAGTAAAGCATTTTTTACTTTTGACCTTGTGCATGTCGACCTGTTGACTGTCTATCTAGACCCTGTTGACCCTTTCATCCAGAACCACTCTCTTGAGTTCCAGGATATTAATTTTGTGATTTGGTGGCATAAATGAAACTAAATTCCTACTGTCTGGCTCCTGACAGTCGGAATTCCAATGTCCGAGAAATGGCCATTGGAATCCCAACAGTCGGTGAGTCATTCGGGACACCCGTTTGAATAAGTTACTGTCCAAAAATCAATCACTGATCCATTGTCAACTACGTTCTGTATTTCATCTACTGTACCACATGACACTGAACTGTGTTGTCTATCATTTTGTCACTGAGTAGCTGGCAAATCCAATAAAGAGTATATTACTATGTATAATATAAAAATACTAATAAGCCCGCTCAAAGCAAATGCTTCGAAAGCTAGTAAGGTAGCTAATGTGAGAGAGAAAGAGATGTAGTTTCACTTGTTGCCAACAGATGGCAGTGTTTTGGTGACATGCAGACAATAGAAAGATCGATCGATCGATAGATAGATAGATAGATAGATAGATGACCAGCCTTCATTCTCTAGAATTCTGTCATCAAACCTTTCCCTTTTCTAGGTTTCTGTGTACAGTATGTTTTTAAATCCTGCTGCTGCTTGTCCATCAAAAACAATAGTTCAACTATAAACTATGGAAAAAGTAAAAATTTCTAAATAATTTTTCCGGACAGCGCTAGATTTTCTGGATTTAAAGTGAAGTAGATGTTATATATGTCTCAATTACAATCCTTCTTTCACTCCAGCATCCAAATATGTTTTGTGTTTTTAATGGAGCTGTTTCAGAAAGTAATATTTAGGGCAGTATTCAATGAGAAAAATTCGCTGTGATTTCTGGAGAGTTTGTGCTTTTCACGCGGTGGAGAGAGGTTTTTTTTCTCCAAAGGCGAGCCACCCTATTCAATGTGAAATATTCTCCGTCTTTCTAAGTGATTCTCGCCGTCTCTCTCCGTGTAGAAATTCTCCATCTTTTGATGGAGAGCAGGATTGTGAACTTTTAAACTAAAAGGGTGTTTTTTTTAATTTTGGTGTAAAAAAATCAGGTTTTTTTTTCTGTGAAGGGCCATGTTATTTTTATTCATGTGCCTATAGCACATGAATATATATTTAATTAAAAAAAAAATATTTTTTTACATTTTTTTTTTTTTTACACAGTGCAGCCAGCAGGGGGCCGGAGCGCTCAAGCCGCTCATTAGATATTCATATATTCACTGCACCCGATGCACGTTCGGGTACAGTGAATACTGGGTCCCCCGCTGGCTATAGGGGGGGCAGCCTGTGCTGCCTGGGTCCAGGGGAGCCCTGCTCCCCTCCCCATATCCCCTGCAGCAGCCAAGAGAGACTTTAATCTCTCTTTGCTGCTACCTCCCCCGGCTCCCTGACAGCTCCCTGCCGCGGACGCTCGTCCGCTGCAGGTGTTAAGACTCGCCGCGAGTGGCGGCGAGTCTTTAACACGTTGAATAGGGGGAGCAGGAGGCTCCGGAACACGGAGAGTGCATAGCGAGAGAAAAAATCTCTCGCCATGCACGGAGAAAATTTCACATTGAATACTGCCCTTTGAATGTAATAAAATTGGGACATACTTTTTAAGAAAGAGAGACTTCCGTTGTTTATATTTGGATGCTGGAGTGAAAGAAGGATTGTAATTGAGACATATATAACATCTAGTTCACTTTAAATCCAGAAAATCTAGCGCCGTGAGAAGTCTGGAAAAATTATTTTGAAAAAGGTACAGTCATGTCTTCACCTCTCCCACTTTGATATGTGTTACCTAAAGGTTCTTGCTACTAGTTTTCATCTAATCATTTTCCCTTGGTCAATTAAACTCTCTTTACTTCAATTTAATATTAATCTGGCAACACTGAAAGCATTGCTGCTTAATCCTTCTATAAAATCATTTGCATCCCTATCTACAAGCCTGAATGTTCATGTGGTACCTAGAACTGTCCAGCAATTAGTAGTCTATTTACTAAGCCCTTGAGAGAGATAAAAAGGACAGAGCTAAAGTAGCAGCCAATCAGGTCCTAACTGCCATATTACAAGCTGTGTTTAAAAAATGAGAGGAGTGGACTTGTTGGTACTTTATCTCCGCCCACTTTACCAAGGCTTTGTAAATAGACCTTGTTGCCCTATTTATAGCATCAAACTCAGTTAATGTCCTTTAATTTCCCATCACATAACCTTTACCAAAGGAACACTGCCTAGCTGCCATCTTTCATATAGTATTCCGTCCATTTTAGATTTATATCCAATTTCTAAATAAGGGGTATATGTACTAAGCCTTGGAGAGTAACAAAGTGGAGAGAGGTAATCTACCAACCAACAGTTACAAGCTGATTGGTTGGTAGTTTATTTCTCTCCACTTTATCTTCAAGGCTTAGTACATTTGCTCCAAAACCTCGCCAGTTTCATCTCAGCAACAATTCTGAAGTAATTCTCTCAATCATAACGCCATGCCGTGAATACTCTATAGTGAATAAATAGTAAATATTTCATTATTATTAAAACTTACAAAAGCAATATAAACATAGTACTGTATATAATAATCCACATCATTATGAAATCAGTGATCATTTTCTAATTAAATAAGTCATAAATTGCATTTTTGATTCATAAATAACTTCCTTCAAGTTTAAAGAATCAAGACCACATTTAGGTTCTATTGTGAGATCATCCGGGTTATTCTAAACCTGATCTTCCCAATAGGATATTTGTCCTTATGACAACCTCCCAGCCCCCCAGCGTCAGATGGTTCTATACAATTCTGTTATTTACGCAGTCTGACACAAGCATAATTTAAGTTATGATTGAGGTACATTGTCAGGATGGTGTTGAAAAGACCTGCTCCCTTGTGTATCGCTTCATCTCTCTCATATTCTTATTATATTTTCACACAACATGTGCAAAGAGAAGCCTTATTAAAAGAAATGCATAAACGCTAACCAGGATTCACTGCAAATATATTATGTTTTAGAAATGCTAATGATCGCTAAGTTATTATATAAAAAGTCGTTTCAAACTTGTATCTCTGCAAGGAGCTCAGAATATTTTGTCAATTTAATAATTAACTTGAATGGATGGTGATATGCTCAGAACCATGAGAATTTAATATTAGAATCGATTATTAGTTTGTTTGTTGCAAAATTAGTATAACGTAGCATCAAAAAGGTATATAAGCTACAAAACAATAAAACAGCTGCATTAACTATAAAAGTTAAATAAGTTTTTCTTGTTAGAACAATCTAGAACACTATAAAACTGCAATAAATTAAGTTTTTCATTTAGAACAATCCATAACCCTATAAAAATCTATTAAATTAAGTTTTTATCTGTTAGAACAATCTAGAACACTATAAACAATCTATTAAAATAAGTTTTTTTTCTGTTAGAACAATCTAGAACACTATACAAATCAAATAAATATACTTTTTTATTTGTAACTGTTCCCTCCTCCAGGATGGCGCAAGCGTACAAATATTGCTATATACAGTAACCTCTGTGACTTCTGCCTTGTTTACCTGTTTAGAAAGTCTGGGCTCATCCTCAATGTATTTCTGTTCTTTTGGCATAAGTGTAGCCAGGCTGGCTTTTACCTGCAGATAATAATACATATTTGTAAAAGGCAACTTGTACAAACGATCATTTTTCCATCTTAATTGTAATCTGTGACCGGCACATGCACCCTCATTAAAAATTCACAAAAGCGAACGGTATAAAGGACATAAATGTATAATACCAAGGGAGGGTAACTCGTATGCATACTTAGCAGGAGCAGTGTCACTGGTAGAAACAACAGCTGAATAGCAATATGTGGGGAGGGTACGCCATGCCCTGGCTGCATTGTTCCCTTCACTTGCGTAGAGGTTAAAATAAAATGAATGATAACATATACTTTATAGATCCGGGACAAAAGCCTTCAAGGAACTGAGCTCTTTAGTAGCGACGTGAAAGAAGAAAAAAAAAAAAAGAGGCAAAGTTTAGACTTACAGCATTAAAAATCACATCTATTTCAAGATAGATGACCCCCTTTGTTGGCCCTGTCAGCTGCTTGTTTTTCAAGACGTAGGCTTTCTGTTCTCCATTTTGAATCTGTGGGAAGAAAGACATGACAGCCGTCTGTCTCGTGGTCTCTACTGAATACACCCCCCCGTCCACCTCTGACCCCCAGCTGCTGAAACTGACAGGGAGCCCAAAACAACTGTGGCAATTCTGACAAGTACCTGTTCATTACCAGCACCGAGCCTGTCAGGAGAAATTAACTACCGTGGGATTCAACATGGTCGTGGACTGAGGGTGTTAAATTTTATTATTATTTTTTTCTTTTTGTGTGTGTGTGTGTGAGTCTGTGTGTGAGAGTCTATGTTTTTGTGTGTGACATTTCAAATCTAGGTGGAGAATTGAGTGACATTGAACAGAGATTTTTTTTTTCTTCGTGGGTTGAGATAAACAGAGAGATGTATGGCAGGTGAATGAGACTTACAGACAGCAAGGGTATAGCAACTTTGCCCAGAAAGTCAGCACTTCGGTCTCGATCTTCATCATAGACTGTCACTTCAAGGACTGAGTGGATATCATTGACATTGCTTTATGGAGAAGGCATAGGGAGAAGAAAATAATGCAGTGTTAATTATATGGTCGATACTGAACAAAGCCAATAAACCGTTTGTCATTCACAACATTTATTTCATGGGTATCACTGCTCTTTCTTTAATACGTTAAAAAGGTTTCATGCTGGCAGGTTATTTTAATTTATTTTAGATTTTATTATTATTTATTGGTACATGTCATCCTTCTACTTGTATTAAATATATTGCTTTACAGTCCTGCCTTCAGTTGTTGTTTTCACAGTTGTTTATTTTCATCGCCCTTGGATAAGACACAAAGCTGCTTTATAGGTACAATCATGTCCACTGCACAGATCTGACCTGAGTCATAACCAAGGGCAAAAATAATAAACTACTCTGACAGGATAATGTATAGAAACTAGAAACATAAAGCAATGTATTTACTAAATGTTTTAGCAGGGGATTTATGAGAGAAGAAACTCAAGTAATAAGAAAGACAAAAGATAGTGAATAATGTGAATTTTTTGGTAGTCATGTTTATGTGTCTTAAGTAATTTATAGCAATGGTTCACAGCTACTTTGATGCCATGAACCAGTTGACTACCCTGGTAAATCAGCTGTCATGAACCTAAGAAATGTGTGCAAAATGAACAGTATTTTAAGGGCAAGAAGTAAACATTGTAAAGAATTAAGTAGTCACAAAGTTTTTTGAATGCAGCTTTGTCAATATGTCACTGAACTTTACCTATGAGGCAGATGTACTAAGCCTTAGAGCAGTGATTTTCAACCTTTTTACCTTTTGGCAAACTAAATAAGATTTTAAAATTGCCAAGGCACACTATGATATCCCCACAGGGAAAAACACATTGGCCCCCATAGGAAAAAAAACAAAACCTATTGGCCTCCATATAAAAAACAATAACACTGGTCCCCACAGGTAAAAAAACTAAAAAACATTGGCCCTTTACATGAAAAGAAGATAAAAGTAAATATCAGTTGGACTGGTGGTGGCTGTAAACTGGTTTGGGCATCTCTAGATCTGGGGGCACACTTGAGAGCAGTTCAAGGCACACTAGTGTGCCATGGCACAGTGGTTGAAAAACACTGCCTTGGAGAGTCCAACCCCCATTTCACTCCTCTCCGGGCTTCTCCAGGAGAGGAGTTTTAAAAAGTCGGCATGTATGACCAGCAGGTACTATACCAACCATTAGAATGCAGACAGCGTTTCCTGACCGACAAAATCATGACTGATTCCGGTAAGTATCTTAACCCTAACCCAACCCTACCCCCCCCCCCCCCGCCCCAGCCTAAACCCAATTTCCTCCCCCACAGAGGCAAAATAGAAATTACAATTGTCAGGTCTAAAACCTGATAATTTATAAATAGGCCACTTTCACGATTTCTTTGAATCCAATGTTAACACTGCTCCACAGATATTAACTGACTTGAGTACAATATCAATACATCCTCGCTTGCCGAAATGATAGCTAAGGTTTATTGGATCACGGCCTCACATAATACTATTTAGTAATACCACTTCAGAGGTTTTAATTTGTTGGATTCAGTTTACAGTCTAAATTCTCTACTGCACACACAAACTGGGGTCCACTTTTGATAACAGGCAATTTTAACACACTGCACCAGTATGTTTTGTACAGTGGGTGTCCAAAGGAAACCCATGTAAACTCCACAAGGTAAAGTCTTGGTGTAAATGTCACCTGACTTGTCACCAATCACCTAATATCACCCATGGTCCCAGCGGCCAGCACAGTAACAGAGCAATGATATCTAGTGCTATTCATTCTATCACTAAGCAGCAAGGTTCTGTATGTTGTAGTTGTTTGAACTCTTACCTGGATACTGAAATCAGTTGTTCTGCAAGAGAGCATTTTATTACCGTAAGTTCTTATAAGCTTGTATGCACAAGTACAGTATACAGAGAAGTGGCAGCTACATCATCAGGGGTTTATATTTGGGATCTGACATTATTTATTGTAAGTCGGCATATTTATTATTTAATACTTTTAGTAGCAATCAATATTTTTCATCAATAGGGACATTCATTATTATAACCAGAGGCCCTTATTATTTTTTTAATAGGGAGGACATGATTTATTTATAAATATATATGATGTTTGTATTTGATCTATTTATTAAAATTGAGGGCAAGATTTTTTTTTGTCAAAGCCCTCTTCTCTTCACATGTCACTCACAGCTCTCCTATACTCAAACACTCAGTGACCATCTTCGTCCGCCCATCATTGGCCTCAAGCCTCTAGTTGTACAGTTGTACAGTATGTTAATTGAGTCCTCACTACTTATATTTAAGCTGTAATGTGTATTGAACTGTGGCGCTCTTTATTTGTACTCTATTTTTGTTATTTATTCAATGTTATGCCAAGTTTTGTCTCCCTGTATTGTTCCTTTGTACGGCGCTGCGAAACACTTGTGGCGCCTTCGAAATAAAATTATAATAACAATAATTATAATAATAGTATTCATGTACAGCATACATATAAAATAAAAAACAAGCAACAACATCATTCAGCATGGGCTAACTATTCCAATTAGATGGTCTTCCCAACACCCATGTCCTATGAGCTTTGGATTAATAAATAGCTGCAAGTAAGAAATCACTAGTACTAATCCTATAACGCCCTGTTTGGGCAGTCAGTCTAATAGGGTCTTTGTTGATTGTCATCATACAGTGTAATAAATAGAATTGCTAAATAATAAATTAGTGTTGTTTTAAATGTCAGTAAACTCCAAAGTGCATTGATACTATATGATGATTCTGGATGGACCAGGGCACACTAATGCCCCTTTCAGACCGCACTTTTTACCCATTATTTTACCATTTTTTACCGTTTTAAAACGATAATTTGTGCAGTCTAAAAAGTGCAGAGTGAATTTACCAGTTCTATTGAACTGGTATTTCTAAATGGTAATAAAGCAGGGTCCTACCCGTTTCAGACCCATTTTTTTTCATCCACTGTTTTCTATGGGTTGAAACGGGTTCAGTGTTGTCAAGGAATAAAAACTGCATTGAAATACCGTTTAAGGACAAAAACTGCACTGAAATACTGTTTAAAGACATGTGGTGTGAAAGGGGTTTTAGCTGGCAGACCCGTTTTTAGAAACATTTTAAAATACCTGGTCAAAGCCAGTTTTGCATTCTGAAAGCAGCACAAGTGATCACAGTGACTGGTGGAAGAGGCACTACAGCAGTACAATATATGGAAAAATTATATGAATTATATTAAAATTATATTAAAAAATTTTTGGTGTCCATGTTGACACAGGTCAACATGGACCCCCAATTAGGGTAAAGCATACCCTCGCATGGCTCGCTTTGCTCGTCATGCTTCTGACCTAGTACCTCACTTGGCACACTTTAACATTCTTAATTGTTACCATTGTGGATGGTAAAGTATGAAAAAGTCCAAAACTCACATCGACCTTTTCATGTGTCTACTTTTCTAATTGTGACCATTTGAACATGTTGACCTTTTGACTGTGTTGACCGTTTTCACATCGACCTTTTGAACCTGTCGACCTATTGCATGTCAACTTTTGGTGTCGACCTATTGACAAACTATCTAGACACTGTAGACCAGGTATGGCCAAACTATGGCCCTCCAGCTGTTGTGAAACTACAAGTCCCATCATGCCTTGACAGTTTTGCCATTAAGGAATGCTAAAACTATGGCAAGGCATGCTGGGATGTGTAATTTCACAACAGCAGAAGGGCCACAGTTTGGCCATGCCTGCTGTAGACATATCAACCAGAATTACAGTTTATAGTGCCTTTCCTGTTGCATAGGGCCAGGAAGTGGCTTCACTGTTAACCATTGCCACCGGCAGTCACTGTATTACAGCGGGTAGCAGAATAGCTGCTGCTGGCAGTGGCAGGTGGATGTGATCTTTGGTTCCCAGCTATGGTTGATGTGGGGATGCAGAGGATTCTCCACCCACTGGCAGGGCCGGATTAGGGGGGGGGGGGGCAAAAGGAGTCAGTACCCCTGGGCCTTCTCTATCTAGGGGCGCCTGTGGTTGGCATGTATTTAAAAAAAATAACTTTACCCAAAGGTATTGTGCATGGAAGTGGGGTAGTGCTGCAGCTTCACCTATCTACCAATGATTAATGGTGCTGAGCATCGGGAGCCAAGGCACACTGACTGCACAAGTGTGCAGTGCATTACTGGTTTACTTGTGCAAGAGATCAGAGGCTGAGAGGCTTGTGCTAAGCTCTGCTTGATGGAGCTCATCATATGCTTCTCATGCCCATGGAGGACAGCAGCAGCAGTGGCCTCATCATGGGAGGGTTTTCAATTAGAGATAGCGCTGAGCCTGTCAGGGCTCCTACAGAGTAAAGTACAGAGAGGCTTTTCATGTGGTATTTTATGTATAATACCACATGAAATGTGGTCACAATTAATATAAACATAAATATATATATATATATGTTTATATTAATCCCCCCCCCTGCAGTTACTCATTGACCAAGTCTATACTGCCTTTACTCTGTGTTGTGACATTCTCCTGTGCAGTTTGCGGCCAGTAATGACAAGTGGAAGGGGGCTCCTCTGTCTAAAGTGACCCCGGGCCCCCCAAAAGCTTAATCCGGCCCTGCCCACAGGGCATATGCACTGGGCACTACCCTTACAGCCTTGATCTTTGCCAACTTAATTGCCAGCTTTGGTTTCAGCCAGAGCACCATGTATCCAATGTATCATACATCAAAGTGCACAGGATGTTACGGACTTTAGACATCAATTAGTAAGAACATAATACAAAGGTGCATTTGGGAAAACTTTGCTTTGAATTTACACCCATATGTTTCTCTCACAATGTAAAGTACAATAAAAACCCCTTCAGGCTCGCAATTTGTGCGGACAGAATGCTGCATGACATACAGTAGCTGTGCAAATCCGGTTCTCATTCAGTAGCTATACGCTGATGAAAACTTATTTTACAGTATGACTGATGGGAATATTTAATCTCTGCTTTTTTATATGAGTGAATATTTGATTTCCAGAACTTCAGGTTGGTGAAACATAACATCCACTCTCTTTTACAGCAAGCAATAAGTAAGCAAAATCATATTAAAGGCTTCCCGTTAGAGGCAGTAAATCTGAATTAGTCTTGTGACTCATTTAATACCGCTAAATAGGATATCTGAATGCTTTTGACGAGTTCTCTCCTGGAGTTAATCTTAAAATCTTATACCTTTAAAATAAACACTACACTACATAAACAAATGAAGGAATAAGGCAGAATTTACACACATTTACTGAGCTTTTGAAAGTTAAATAGAGGTGATATAAAATATAAAGCACATAGGGATTGGCTAATAAGATGTTATTGCTAAACATTTTCATCACACCAACTTCAGCATTATAGCGTGTCTGCAGCAATCAAGGAAAGTAAGATTCAAGGATTTTTTTCCTTTCCACTTAAACACCAGTTTCAAATGTATTTCAGGCCTCACAAGACTACAGGAAAGGTTGCAGTGACATTGTTTCCGTGCCTCTGAGAAGTTATCAGAAATGCCACAAATGGAAATGAAGAAACCTGTAGGTGAAAGTAGCAACTGAGATTTCAACCTTGGATATACAGATCCAAGATTATTATATGGAATGTATTAACATTGTCAACAATTCCATCTATGTCAGTGGGTGAGATGTATAAAACCTTCAACAGTGATAAAGCCAATCAGCTTACAACAGGCTGCAGTTGTAACATGACAGTTGTTTATTGGCTCAGAGGCTTAGAGGGCCCAAGACCCAAGTCATATACTGTAGTTGTCCACCAATTTACGGAATTGGCTGCTAAGCACATGAATCCCGGCCTTAAAAGGGGTACGTCTCAGTGGTCATATAGGGGACTCTTAGAAAAAATCTACACTGATATCCACTTACCACCACACAGGGGCGGATTGGCCCACCTGGAAACCGGGCCATTTCCCGGTGGGCCTGTACATAACGCCTGAAAAATGGTCCGGCCGCGCTCGCCCCTGGACTGGCAGGGCCGTGGCACTTTGCCCACAGCCAAAATGGGCACGGGAGGGCTTCTGCACATGCGCAACAGCGCACAGCACCTCCCATGGACCGTCATGTGCGGAGGCGGCAGTGGGCTCCCAGCTCCCGTTCCCCCATCTAGAAGCTGCAGAACGGAGCAGATGAGCCCCCCGCCCCGCATTACAAACACCGCCAACGTCCCGCCCCCTGCATTACATCAGCGGCCGCCACCCCCCACATTACATAGGACGCCGCCTACCCCCCTCCATGACATACGCCCGACTGCCAGCACCTATCCCCCCCCCCCCGAGCAGTCTAATACATAAGCTCCGCCACCAGCACCCCCCCCCCCCCGGCTGCTACAAAATGTGTCTCTTCCGGGCTGGATTGCAGTCCCAATCCGTCCCTGCCACCACACATGCAATGCTGAGATAATCACCACTAGCACTGTTAGATAGTAGGTACTGTATATCCCAGATTACAGCTATTGTGGACTAAGCGGCGGGGTAGGGATGTAGTTCAGCGATTAGCAGTGAGATTTGGGGGAAATTTACTAAAAAAAAAGTTGTGGAAAAAAAATCGTATTTTCGTACGAAAATACAATTTTTTTTGGTGTATACGTATTTTTGGCATTTACTATGCCAAAAAACCGTATTTTCGTATTCTGAATGATGGGACATTCGTATTTGTATTTACAAATACGAATGTCTACACCATCGATAGAATACGACAGGAATCACCATTCAAAAGAATGGTGGCTCCTGATTTACTAAGCAGCCGTATTGATAATACGGCTGCTAATTGCCGTGAAACAGCCACGAAAATATGGCAGGAAAATACAGGTACACCTTATTTTCCTGTCATATTTGCTTTTAGCCTGCACGGATCAGTCAGATCCGTGCAGGCTTTAGTGGAAAAAAATTGAGAAATAAATAAAAAAACGGCGTGGGGTCCCCCCCACAGCTGTAACCAGCACCAGGCTGAAAGAGCCGGGGCCGGTAATTAAGAACCAGGAAACCCGACAAATAGGGGTTCCCCGTTTTTTAACAACCAGCCCCAGGCTCCAGGTCCGGGGCTGGTTCCCAAAATATGGGGGACAAAATGAGTAGGGGTCCCCCGTATTTTAAGAACCAGCCCCAGACCAAACCAGCCAGCAGGGTAATGCCACAGCCGGGGGGGGGGAGACTTTTTATACAAGTCCCCCCGGCCAAAGCATTAACCCCCTGACCAGTCAGCCTGGCCAGGGGCCCTGGGGGAGTGGGGACCCCCCCAATAAAGGGTGTCCCCCCTCCAGGACTTACCTGACCAGGCTGAAGCCTGGTGCTGTCCTCGATGCCCCTGGGCGGTGGGCATCGAGCTGATTGTGTGTAAAAAAATAGATGTAACAACTATTGTTTTAAACTGTGGAACTAGGAGTCCCAGCAAGCCTCCCCCGCAAGCTGGGACTTGGAGAAGGCATTGCGGGGCATTAAAGGGCCCACTGGCACTTGTAGTTCCACAGTAAAAAAAAAAAAGTTAAATAAACACACACTGACACATGAAAAGAAAAATAAAACTTTAATACATACATTACACATAGGGTGGCCAATCCCGGGATCGGGATCGGCGGGATCCCGGGATTTGGCCCCCAAAACGCCGGGATTTCAATCCCGGGATTGGAGTTTCCAATCCCGGGATTTCGGGATTAGACTGCGCTTGCGATTAGACTTCTCCCGGCAGCACTGTGTGCAGCGTGACCTCTCAGCGTGAGATGAGGTCACGCTGCGCAGGCAGAGGTCGCGCCCGGCATTGTAATGCCGCGCCACCCGCCCAGCCAGCGCGCCCTCCCGTCCAGCCAGCGTGCCCGCCCTGCCAGCGTGCCCAGCCGCCTGCCCGCCCAGCCAGCGTGCCCAGCCGCCCGCTCGCCCAGCCAGTGTGCCCAGCCCAAGCGCCCAGCCAGCATGCCCAGCCCAAGCGCCCAGCCAGCCAGCGCGCCCACCCGCTCACCCAGCCAGCGCGAAGCCAGCATGCCAGCAGCATGGACGACCCGTCCCCCCACCAGGCAACCATCAAATGTAAGTAATTACATTGTAATTACTGACTGGGGCAGTAATTGTGGGGCAGTTTTTTTATTAGGAAAACTAATCCCGGGATCCCGGGAATCCCGGGATTGAGCATTTTTCAATCCCGAATCCCGGGATTGAAAAAATGCCCCGGGATTGGCTTCCCTAATTACACACATACTGATACTTACCTATCTTGATCCCGTAGGTAGGTCCCAGGGTCTTAATCCGGTGCCTTGTCCTGCTCCATGTCGGCGGTGGGCTCCATGTCGACAGCGTCTGTGTTGACGGCGTTTGTGTCATCGGCGTCTGACAGCATCCATCTGGTCCGAAGAAATCCATGGCGGACCTGTTGAAGGAAATCCTACTCACCCAGGTCCTCCATGGAAGCTCTGAAGTCTTGATCCGACATAGTCCTGGTCTTCTGTCACCTTCTGTGACACTCCGGCAACTCCATCGGCTTCCCACAGCGGACTGTCAGAGAGGCGCAGAGATCCTTCATCCTCCGCGCCTCTCTATAGAATGATTCTATTGGCCGCTAGGCGGCCAACCTGGAGCTGAGAAAGTCGGCTCCTGATGAGATGACACAGTATGAGCAGAATGTTGTCTGAAAAAAGAGCAATTTTAGAGATGTTCCTGATGTGCAAGCCCTGGATGCAAGGATTACACTGGAAAAGAAAGAGCACATGCTCAATTATTAGGGCACAGGTTAAAGTGCCTGGTTCCACTGGAGATGGAAAAGGAATCAGACAGAACCCCATAGATAAAAACGGTACTTGTGTAGTTTCACGGCACCAGCATGGCGCCGTGCGTCTGAGTCCCCTTGCGGGGCTCGCTTCGCTCGCCCACGCTGCGGGCTCGGTGGCTCGCTACGCTCGCCACGCTATTTAAAATCAACTCCATGCCAACATGGATAGTAGAGGTATGAACTATCCATGTTGGCATGGAGTTAAGTTGTTTTTTTGGACATATTTCGTGGCGAGCGTACACCCGGAAGTAGCACGGCGCCATGCTGGCGCCGTGAAACTACAGAAGTACCATAAAAACTTCAGCAGAAGGTCCAGAGTAAAGGGCCACAGAGTGTGAGACATAAAACTCCAGGATAATGTCAAATGTTTTTTTGTTTTTTTTTTTAGCATCAAGAGGGATAATGATAGCTTGGGATCTCCTAGAATTTATAATAAGAATCACATTCAGCGTCCTGCAGGAATTACCCATGCTTGATGTCTTGATGTAAAACCAACTTGGTCATAGTGAATCAATAAAGGGAGGACCAGATTGGGCCCATTGGCTAAGATTTTCATGGAAATTTCAACATCCAGATGCACAAGAAAAATGGGATGGTACAGTAGCTAAAGAAGACATTTAGGTCTTTGCCCTCTTTAGTCATTACTGAGGCAGTCTAATGCTTAGTGGGACATTTGAGGGAGAGGAGCATCAGCAAGGAAGTTTGGATAGTTGTGTTAGTACTGTAGGTTGGGCAGAGGTAGGACTGCAGGTTATTCAACCTGTGTTGTTAAAACAGGAGATAAAGCGCCGGACGGTAGAAAACTTTCAGGAGAAAGGTGCTGTGTCAGGAGATCATTTACGCTGGGTCTCTAGCTGTTTGAGTTCAACAGCTTTATTAACTTATTTATGTATCTTAATACAGTACTGCTTTTTTTAAACCTTTTTTTGCTATTCTAATGTTGTTCACTTATTGTTGTGTATCTTTGTTTGATTTCCTGCTGATTTTTATCCAGCTGCTGCTTTTCTTGTACGGAATTATTGTACACAAACCTCTGAAACCAATATTCTCATTAAAAACAGAAATAGGAAAAATATATTCTCTTTCTTTAGATTTCTATTATTATCCCTTTCTGTCAGAAGGTGGTATGGTTATTTTCATCAGCGGACAGCATCAACAGCCTGACCTGCTGCTCTGGGGCTAAGGGGGTAATTCAGTGAATATTTCAAAAGCAAAATCTCTACTGTATAATGTGCACTGCAGGTGGGGCAAATGTAACATGTGCAAAGGAAAGAGTTAGATGTTGGCGAGATATTTAGGGGGAGATTCTCTAAGAATCTCCGCCCCCCCTTCGCCGCCCATCGCATATTTAATTATCGCATATGTTGTAACATATGCGATAATTAAGGCAAAGGACAGCTCTTGCGTTAAGAGCTGTCCTTTGCGGTGAGAGTCGCCGGGTCCCAGCAGGTCCCGGCGGCTGCCCCCTCCCTCACACACCCGGCGCTGCTGCTGCTGCGCCGGGCTCTCCTCCTCCCTGCACCCGGAAGAGGATCAGTGCAGGGAGGAGGTCCGGGCAGCACAGCTCTGTGCTGCCCGGACACAGGTGAGGGAGCAATGCGGGGCGGCGGGGGTCGGCGCGGGGCGGCGGTGGGATGCGGTAGAAGCCCATTGGCTTCTATGGGGCATCGCCAGATTTTTCTGGCGATGCCCCCCGCCGCGTTAACCCGGCGGGGGATGCTTACAGCATCCCAAAATGCGGTAAAAACCCGATAACAGGGTTTTTACCGCATTTCTTGCATAGAGAATCTCCCCCTTAGTCTCTGTGCAGGAGAAAGATTTTGCTTTGCGATCCTTACTGAATTACCTCCAAGTCTCAGCCTTCAGTGCCAGTGTTTGGTTTTCTAGCAATGGCTACAGTGGGTTTGGTTACTCTTGTTCAGCCAAAAAGGGGGTGGGCCTAATGGGAAGAGGTGGGGCCTCATGATAAGTCCCTCCACTGCACCACTAGGTTGTGGCCTTGTTAAAACCCCATAGTTACCTCATTTTAGGGCATGCCCAGCATCCCCAGGTATGCTTGGTCATGTCACTGCAAAGGAGCCGGTATTTTAGGGTTACCCCCTGGAAAGGTGACATCTGGGTGCAGTCCTCACTCTCCATGTGAGGCCTCTGCCTTGGAAGGCCAGATGGCCAACTGTTACCTATAATTTACTTTGTCTTTTGATTTTTTTACCATATCAGGAGGCTATGGAAAGCCGTCCACCCTGTCCCCCATCTACTCATCTAGGTTTTTAAAAGTAGGAGATAGCTGAATCTGCAGGTGGCTTAGGGAAGTCAAAATGTATGTCATTTTATTATTTAGACTGGAGTCAGTACTTGTTTTGAAAAAAAAGTCTGGTTACGGATTATAAAAAAAATACTATTGATTGGACCTAACCTTTTAACCATATTTTTGTTGCACTTTCTTTCCCCAAAACAAGGCAAGAAGGAACATTCATGACAAGATACACTGCAGACTATTTCCAAAAGTTGAAAGGAGTGCGGTGCAGAGCGTCCCCAGCATATGTAAGTTATGCAGGGGCATAGGGAGGGCGGAGCCCGAGCTCTGGGCGCCAAATTTTCCCAGGGCGCCGGAGCCATGCTACTCAAGCTCTGCCACCGGGTCCTCCCTCTGCTCACCTGCTCCCCCAGCTCGCCCACTCTCCGCTGCGAGTCTCCCTCTGCGGCACAGCCTTTTGCACAGGCTGACAGAGAGCTCTGACGCTCCTGTCAGCGGTCCAGCTGGAGACTTATGAATTGAAAATAGCAGCGGGGAGCCAAAGAGCTGGGTGGGCGAAACATGCCCTTGCTCCGGGCACCTAGCTACACCATTGAAGTTATGTAACGTGTACATATGGGGTTTTTATGTTCCCATGAATCACTGTGTTTATGTGAGTAGAACACGCCAGCAACTGTTGATGGGTAAGCATATGCACTGTTTACATGCACTGGATATTCATGCTGTGTTATGCATTAGGCCACATTATCCTCACATCACTGCTTCGTGAGCAATGGATTTTAACCAAAGGAATGCGCTAGTCACAAAGCTCTCTCAGGGAGATGGTACAGGGACTGATGGATGACCAAAAAGTAACGCTGTCAATCAGAAACAAGAGATGACAACAGCTAGTCCATTCACAGCTCCCACCTCCTGCAAGTAAGATTGCTAGTCAAGTGTAAAGATCACTAGGACCAATATAAAAATCACTCTAAAGTACAACATGTTATTTTCTCTTCAACATTTAATGTATATCCAAAACAAATGTACATTTCCTGTGTGTTTCTATAAGTGCTTAATAAAAAGAACTTTGAAAAAAAAAAATCACTCTAAATAAATAGGATGTAAGGTGTATGTGGAGGTGTAAAAGGATAATGGATGGAGTTAGTGGGAACCAGAAATGAAAGGCCCACAGCAAACAACAAAAACAGGCTAGAACTAGAATACAATAATATTTTCCAAGCAATAAGCTTTAATCAGCAGTCACTTTCAGATAAGCAGAGTGCAGAGTGCTGTCAGACTTACTGGAAGGTGAATGTGCGGTTGAGAAATACATTCTCAAGTTATTTTGAATAGATAGATAGATAGATAGATATGGAAATCCGCACTCCCGTCCGGTGTATGTTGACAGTGGGGTGCTCCACTTGGTAACACATGAAGTGTACCGTATATAAATCCAGGTATAGACTGCTATAATCTGAATAGAGGGCACTCACAAAGTTTCTGAAGTTTTGAAATAATTCATCGCCAAAGAGTCGACATTTCGGACCTGAATCGGTCCTTTTTCAAGACAAGCAGAGAGACAACCAAGCAGCAGTGTAGAGGGTAGTGTATATATATATATATATATATATATATATATATATATATATATATTAGGGAAAGGCAGTTTCAGAGTGCGCTAACAACAAATACACAAAATACATAAATTAATAATATTTAATAAAAATTCAATATATTTGATGAACAATTTGCATTCGTTCTTCCAGAGAATGTAGCGAGCCCAACGTGTTTTGTCACCAAAATGACTTCATCAGGGGCGAAAGAAGCAATTTGTAACAGAGTACAATTGTGCGTAGATCATCAAAAGGAAAAAAGCATAATTTGTGCTGCGATTGTGTATTAATGGTCCCAAAAGGTAGAATTAGTAAAAGTTGAAGGCAATCGCCATAAATTTGATTACAAATCAAGCTGGATAAAGCAAAGCAGGGGTTCACAACTGGTTTGAAAATATTGGCCCTCAATACCATAGGCAATCAACAATGGGGATATAGAACCGGATGTGCAATCTAGGGATCCAAAAACAAATTTTTGTTTTTGGATCCCTAGAGTGCACCAGCACCTTGATAAAAAAAAGCCTGTGGGCTTTGAAATGTCGGCACCACATTTGCCTGCTGTTCTGTCCTTTTTTTCGAGTGCTGCCACCCCACACACAGCATACTCAGTGGGTGACGTTGCTCACCCCACTTAAGGAGGGCTCCTGATCTTACAGCTACTTGGGTGGATACCCATCATTAACCTAGAGTGCCATCCTAAGGATATATATATATATATATATATATATATATATATATATATATATATAAAGAGAGAGAGAGAGAGAGAGAGAGTTCAGGCTGTGTCCAGCTTTCTTTAAAAGCAGAAAAGTTTAAAGCATCATAGTGATGACATGTAATGAGGCTGTTAGCAGTCATGTGTGTATCTATGGGCGGGTACACGCACTGTCAAACACGCTGGTCATGGAACAACTGGTAGATTAAGATGATCTAGGGCTCTGGAATTTATGTCACGGGCTGGAAAAGTGACATGACAAAAGTACATGTTGCAAATCATGTAGCATATGTGTATCATTGTCCATGCTGTGGAGGGGTGACATCACCATCTTGCCCACCACTGTAGCAGGGATTATTTGTGAGTTAGGGCCAGATGTATCAAGCTTCAAAAAGTGATAAAATAAAGAGTGATAAACCACCAACCAATCAGCTCCTACCTGTTATTTTTAAAACACAGCCTGTAATATGGCAGGTAGGAGCTAATTGGCATGTGGTTTATCACTCTCCATTCTATAACTTTTCAAGTTTAGTACATCTGGCCCTATATCTGATTGGCATGCTTGTCTAGATGTGCCAGGGAGGTGGGTGACCTTTATCACTGTCTTTGAAATTGTCCAGTGGTCCAGGGCTTCTGGAGGCAGGTAAGATGGAAAACTGAGACCCACCAGCTTAATTGTGTCCCTTTTTAATGGGCCATTCTTGGAAATTACTGCTTGTTTAAGTGCTGCGACATAAAAGACCACTTTACATGGATACACCCAAACCTTTTTTTTTCAATTACAGTATATAGGGAGATACTTTCATTTTTCGAATGGACTCGGTAGAGGCTGTTGATAATGAGAACATTTTTTTAAGACATGGGAAGTTTTATTGCAACTTTGCCAACCTCAATGCAATCCCAGATATATAATGGCATGCATCTGATCCAGGGGCACGAATCTCGCATTCTTTTGGTGAACTTCCTATTACGTTGTATGACAAGTGAGCGCCAGGCACCCTTTTTTTACCTTTTGTATCTCATTTACACTTATATTCAAGCATTATGTACAGTACAGTATGTGTTTTTGTTATACAAACTCCTATACGTTATATTGTAGTGGATGCTCATGGAAGTATGCTGGAATATGTTTTGTTATACAGTAACTTGCTCTTCACAGTGTATAATGTTTTATTTGACCAACTCATGGCTATGCCTTGCAAAATTGCATACAGTGTTTTTGCTTTAATAAAATAATAAAAAAATGTATTCTAATTGTTGGGGACTTACAACGTAAAGACTTTTTTCCATTCTGGGTTTAGGTTCTTGTACACAGTGTGAGTCATCAGTCTGTCATTGTTCAACTCGACTACACAGAATGGATCACTTTTACCTGCAGAGAGCAAAAGAAAAGCAACAAGTGAGAACGTAATAACAATTGCAAAACATATACACATACATACATATACACCTTTTGGGTGAGATTTAATAGGATGAGAGATTCAGAAAGTGAGAGATCTGGGAAGAAATCTCCAGGTTTTTTTAAAGCGGCAATCATTTACACTGCAAAATCAAACTAGTTTTGCAGTGTAAATGATTGCCACTTTAAAAAAAAACCTGGAGATTTCTTCCCAGATCTCTCACTTTCTGAATCTCTCATCCTATTAAATCTCACCCTTTATGTCTTATGTTTCCTATTTTTTTGTTACATTCAGAGAGATTTTTCTGGAGCAACATAGCAGAATGCTGTTTCAGAAGTTACTCAACCTCTGAGATTACCTCCACCATGGATGTGTCCTGATGACAGAGGTGGAACTACCATAGGTGCAGCAGGTGCAGTGCACTGGGGCCACTGAGAACTAATGGGTCCACTGCTGCCCTTGTCACCCTCTTCCTTTCACCCACTGTTCTTTCACACTATGCCTCCCCCTACCTCTCCCTGTCACCCACTGGCATGCTGCATATAGTGACCTTGGGTTGGGGTGGGGGAGGGTGCCCACATTTTATTTTTGCACCTGGGCTCAACGCAGTTCCACCACTGCGTGATGAGCCTGCCACCACTAAGGCTGAGCTTCTGCCATCATTCTGGTCCCTAATTCATCTGGTCTAGCTCCCTCACTCACCTATCTGCCCTCTCTTCCACACAAATCCTCCTCCCAACACTCAGTATTGCTCTCACTCTGACAACTACCACTAACTGCCAATCTCCCACAACTCAATCTCCAAACTGACATGGACCTCTCCTTGATCCCACTACTGGTCTCTTGCCTGCTTTGAACCTTCCTAAAATGCTTTGAATCGCCTTCTCAGTACGGCCCGCACTTGCCTGCCCTCTCTTTTCCAACAATGCCATCTGTAAACTCAGCTAGACTAATCTTCATGCCATCTGACGTCAGTTGAATGCAATACAGCAGGGGTGGCCAAACCGGTCCTCGAGATCTACCAATGGTCCATGTTTTCCAGATCTCCTAGCTGGTGCACAGCTGTAGTCAATACTAACTGTCACATTTTCAAACCTGCTGCATTCATTCCTACTATAGATCTTCAGGTTGCCTGGAAAACATGCACCGTTGGTAGATCTTGAGGACAGGTTTGGCCATCCCTGCAATACAGTATATCTGCATTTAAATGGGTTTCCTAGATAATCATAATCTAATATAAAAACTAGAAAAAAACTGGACCAGACCCTCCATGTATTCCTGGACCTACATTTGTACATTATTAATATTACTGTATGCAATGCAACATTTCATTGGATCATATATAAAATATGTCCAAATCACAAGAACAGCCATTAGTAACAATTAGTAACCATTATAACAGCCATTAGTGTCTATTAGTAACCATTATAACAGCCATTAGTATCAATTTTAAAGAACTATAGAAATATGTGCATTTTATTTAAATACTAAAAGAAACAAAGTGATAGAGGAGTTAAATCACAACAGCATTGTGTGTCATGTTCCAGTGGCAGAAGGAAGCCATGGGCATCGACTGTTGCTTCTGGAAAAAACAACCTCTATGTTCCTCTGAGTGATATATTTACCACCACCTCAGGCAACATGGATGGTGTAATGGTCAGCATTACTGCCTCACAGCACTGAGGTCATGGGTTCAATTCCCAACTGTCCCTAACTGTCTGGAGTTTATATATTTACCCTGCGCTTGCATGGGTTTACTCCTGGTACTCCAGTTTCTGCCCAATATCCAAAAAATATACTGATAACTTAATAGTCTTCCAACAAAATTAACCCTAGAATGAATGTGTGTGCGTGGTTGGGAATATAGATGGAAAGCTCCAATGTGGCAGGGACTGATGTGAATGTTTAAAAATGCTCTGTAACAGTGCTGTAAAATATGTGTGCCCTAAATAAATAACTTAATAATAATAATAATAATAATTAGTACGTATCTGCATTGACTGAAAAAATCTCTAATGAAGTCACATCACCTCATAACTGTGGAGCAAGTAAAATCTGAAATACCAAATTGACAATTAATCATCCATGCCCACCAAGTTCATGACACCTGAGGGCAGGTACGACTTCCTCTGAACATTGCACAGAAGGAATACCCTTGTGAAATTGTTGTGGATGACATCCTCATTTGTGGTCACAAAAGTACACAACATGCACCTCTGTATGGTCCCCAAAGAATATGAGAAATCACCATGCCGGTAAACCCTGACACATACCAGGTTTCTGGATGCAGAAAAGTATTATGTTTACAAAAAAGTGAACATTACATTTGTTTTGCCAGAGTAGTCTATGCAAAGTTGCATACATTCAAGCCATTTGGTGAAGCAGCTGGACCAGTCCAAAGCAGGTACTATATGTATTCTACATGCTGGATGAAGGCCATCACTGTAGTTTCCAGTACCTGAATATAAATCCCACACATATTGCACTTGATTTGTGGGAACATTAAAAAGGCGTGGGGAGCCAGGATGAGTTCATGAGTCAGAAATTCCATTACTTTCCTGGACTTGTGGGTAGGGTTATTGTCGTGTCTGTGAAGGGTACTGCAAGTTCAAGTTCTTGGATGGCATCTGAAAATGCCTTACAGTACTTGTGGCAGGCAGTGGAGTGGGATGTAGCTACAGATAGAGCCGGGCTCTTCTTTGCAGGGGATGGCGATGGCGACACCATCCCCCGCCACCTGTATTTGCGAAAGGGGACGCGCGCGCACGAACTTGTCCTCTTCCGACGGCTTCCCCCGGGTCCCTGCCGGCTTGTCGGCGGTCACCCGTGGTCCCCACCGCCTCCCCGCACCCCCCCCCTAACCCTGCCCGTCTCCCTGAAGCGGAGACGGACAGGGTCCCGTTGCCCCGGCGCACGAACACTGAGACGCGGTGATGTTCCGGCGATTCGCCAGCAAAGATGAGCCCGGCCCCATCTGTACATGACCATTCTTGACCACATTGGGCTAACGTCAGAATGTCTGTGCCTGTGCATGTTCAACTGGGATCTACTGAGCAGACTGTTATTTAGGGGGAAATTTACTAAAGGAAATTTGTAAAAAAATAGGTGTACAGGTTGAGTATCCCCTATCCGTGCATCCCCTATCCGAATTATTCCAAAAACCGTGGTTTTTGGAATCATTCGAATTTTTTATTTTTTTTGTTAACCCCCCTAACCCTCTTTTCATACTTACCAAGTCCCAGGGCGTCCACAGCAGGCCTCCGGCATCTTCTCCAGCGGTCCCAGGAATGCATTGCGCGAGTGTGCGCGCGCGCGCCGGTGACGTCACCGGTGCGCGCGTACACTCGCGCAATGCATTCCTGGGACCGCTGGAGACCAGGAGAAGTTTCCGGAGGCCTACTGTGGACGCCCGGGGACTGCGCGGACGCCGAGGGACCACCGGACACCATCAGGGGACAGGTAAGTTTGGCTACAAAAATTTATTCCAAAAACCGGAAAATTCCCCTATCCAGAATGCTCGTGGTCCCGAGCATTTCGGATAGGGGATACTCAACCTGTATTTGTATCCAGAAATACACTTATTTTTTAAATTTACTATCCTGAAAATACGGCAATTCGTATTCGTATTGATAGCACTATCAATACGAATTGCCGTATTTTCGGGATAGTAAATGTCATAAATAAGTGTATTTCTGGATACAAATACACCTATTTTTTACAAATTTCCTTTAGTAAATTTCCCCCTTAATGTCAGGGTCAAAATTGTAAAACCAAGATTTACCGCTACTGATGATCTCCAAGACAGAGTTTGAGCAAATCCTATCAAACCTGGCCAGCATGTTGCAGCACCAAGTCCTCCAAGCCTCCCTTTGCTCTTGACTCAGCTGATGAGTCACCCATTGTGCAAAATCCTTGCTCAGGCCAAGCTCTTTGTGGAATGTCAAGTGGATGTATCCTTATGAGATGCTAATCCCATTGACAAACTGGACCGAGGTCACACTTGCATCCATCTTAACTACTACCCGCATGGCAGCAACATTGTCCTTGGTGATGGTGCATACAGTACAGGTCAGCCACAGCACTTCTCATCTTCTAGGGCACTCCTCATCTTCTCCCATGCCGAAATTCTGCATCCCATGCCAAAATTCTGCAAAGCACTCAAGTACAGTGGTTTGGGACAGTGCTTCCACCCCAAAATCACCATGCAGTCAGTCAAAACTTCTCATGCTGTTGCAGATGACTCTTGTAATCGCAGACCTTCGTGGCTGTCCAGGGCCCACTGTTGAGCTCCATAATGAGTGAAGGAAGTGAAAATGCTGACTTTATGGGTGTTCAGCTATGCCTATTTACAGTTCTATGCCTTGAAATTTCAAAGAACTTTAGTCAGAGATTACAGTTGACAACCAGATAGTCATAATGTGGCTACTCTACTTATGCACTGCAGATCATATTGTTTCAGAGTCCCTGTGGTTCTGTATGTTGGCCACCTGCTAACTTCAGTGGGTGTTAACATTGATCCTGCCAAGACACAGGCTATCCAAGATTGTCACAAACCTGGGATTTTGTTCTTCCATTCTCCAGTTTCTACAAGGTCTTTCAGTGTATTCTGCCTGGCTTTATTCAGCCTGCACCTATGCTGCAATCACTGTGTGTGTGAAACTATAGTCAGATTTCCCTAATTAGAGACCTGACTGACTCTAGCCCAGAGTTCTGACAGCTGTAACCCCTTAGCTCCCTGCTAGCAGTAGTTCTGCATTTCTCTATTTGAACTCTCATTGAATTCCTCCATGAGTAATTATTACAGCCTTGGTGCAGACCTTGATAAATCTGGAAATCAGCACTTACAGTAGTATCCGGATCTGAAAGCCAGCATTCCCTGTGCATGTTAGGAGTTAGGCGTCAGTGTTTTAAGGCCTACTAGGCTTCTCTCCAATTCAAAGCCTACCTGGAGTACTGACATCACAGGGTCTGAACATCTGACCATGAATCATCCAATCCTGTGTCAGCCTGGGCCTCTCTGAATCACCTGTCTCCAGTCATCAATCACCTAGGTATAAATAGAGAGATCTGGGGCTCAAAGGATATCAGTTCCTCAAGTTACACAGCTCAGTATCAGAGCTGCCTGTGTGAATAGACTGGCTACCCTAGCTCTTGTGAAGTCCTGCTTTTGTAACTCAGCTGTTTCAAAGCCACTATCCGGTATCCAGCGCCAGTGTTCACCGGTACAGTCCGGTACAGCCATATCTGGTATTCAGTCACATCTCGTATCCTGTCTCTGTCAGTCGCATCCCGCACCCAGTCTACGTCAGTTGCACCCAGAACTTAGAGCCTTATTCTGATTGACTCGCAAGGCTGCAAAATTCGCAGCCTTGCAAGTCCATCAGACACTGCCCTCCGCCTGCAGTGCCGGCCACCCCACCTCACACGCAGTACCCCCCCCCCGCACGGCTGCGAATGGATGATTTACATAATCATCCATTCGCAGACGGGGAAGTCATTCGATGGACGCCGACCATTGAATGAATTTTCCCTTGCACGCAATTCAGAGTGACCAATATAGTCACCGTAAACTACGGGCGCCCCGTGCAAGGATGACATTATGTCAGGTTGCAGCTATTCATGATAAAACATCTCATTTCTTGAGACCATTGTCCCCTGGGCAGAATTTCCACATCAAAACCCCTGCCTGGTTTAACAGAGATGCAACTGTGCAGGAATCCTTCAACAGGTCTAACGGGGGTGATCCACGCCCCCCCCCCCCCCCCTTATCGGCATTGCGGCGCTCGGGATTCCGACCGCCGGGATTTCATACTGATCACGGCCTATCAGCTATGGAGCGCAATCTAACAAGAACCACCTCCTGGAGGTGAATGAGCCTTACCTGAATACATCAGGTGTTCTGACATAATCAGATGAGATGCCTGATTATGGCAGAACACCCACCATCATAGCCAATGACTCCTTTCAAGGAACATCTCTGGTGGTGCAGGAGAGTCCTATACCCTGCCCAATGGTGAACCTGTTCAGACACTAGCCACACCACTAGCCACTTTCTTTGTCATTAGGTCTGGGAGTATTTCCAGGTCTTATTCAACATTCCAGGACTATGGGCCTTATTCTGGTCGGTGCGGCCGGATCTGATTATGCGGCCAGGACCGTGCGTGCGAAACCCCGCCTTCCATACGGATCGCCAACTCAGTCCGTATGCGGTAAGAAGCTGGCCGAACGGACCGCACGTGTATTTTACACGGAATACGCCTCCTCCATCTAAGGGAACCTCCCCCATCATTCGATGGTCGCAGACCATCGAATGCAGGACCGAGTGCTCCACCAGCTCCCGCAACCTCAGACCACACGGACATTTCTCCGTGCAAAAGCAGGGATCTGGGCGGGCAGCTGACATCCGGCGATGTCATATGTCCGCCCCCTACACGTGCGTCACGGCCGCATTACCATACGTACGCCCAGCATTTGCATGGGAACGCCCATGAAACGCGGGGCGTATGCATATGGTAATGAGCCCAAAAAGCCCTTCACGCCCCTCTCCACCCCCTGTTCCGAGTGTTCACATATCATGCGGGATTTGGCCGTACGCCCCGCTCGCACAGACGCCTCTGCACATGCGCAGACACAAAACATCGGCGGGCTGAACGCACGCGGATATATCCGCACAGACCAGAATAAGGGCCTATGTTACTAACTCAAACACCTGATTATTCTGCTGTTTGAGAAAAAGTGGGATTTACAGTACAGTGTATATACTGTATTCTGTATGTGGATTGCGTCACTGCTATCCACGTGTCATACAGCAAGTGCTGTTGTACCTATTGTTCACTGTGCCTTGCAGCTAGCAATGTTACACTTCTGCGCTTCTCCAGAGTCCTGTAGTGATTTGTAAACAGACCACTATACAGATTCAATTAACAGCAAATGTTGCAAGCATGACTTCCAGTGGTTTCATGGGATATATCCTCAGAGGCTTATTTCTGCTAGCTTCCTATGGAGGTATGAGCAGAGATCAGCACATCATAATTACACTAATACATTCAGCAATAGTTGCCTCTCGAAAGCTTGTAACTTTTTGAATCAGCCCCGTAGTGTTTATTATACATTGTCTGAATCACCTGCCCATACAGTATAAATGTTTTCTTACATACCCATATGGCAGGGCAAATTTATAAAAAAATGTCAATAGGAAGAAGACGTGCACACGCTTGTGCCTCACATCGAGTAGAAGGGCTTACAATACCAAACACAAGAACAATCAGAATAGCTCCCTGGGCGCTGGATGTAAGTTCCTCTCTCCTTTTTCCAGGGGAATGTGGACCCAAAAAAAGAGAGACGAAGAAAACAAAATAGTGTGATATTGTAACTTAATCATCAAATTCTATTTTCAATAAAATTTGTGCCTCGTACCAATCCAATATGTCTACTCAGATTAGCAGACATGTAAGCTCAAACGGAGGGACTTAGGAGGTTATTCTGATCGTAGCGGCCAAACGTGCGTACGTTCGCTATTAACGTACGCTATCCGTACGCGGCCGTTGGGGTTAAGTCCACCCACAACTCAGCCGCATTCGTACGGCCAGAAACATCGGCAAAGGGGAGTGGCGTACAATTGAGCGTACGCCAACGTACACGGACGGGCCAGCCCTTACACTCCGACAACTGGCGTACAATCGAGCGTACACCACCGTTTACGGACGTCTCTCGGCCGTCTTCCCACCGACTTCTTGCGGCTATCTGAGCGTACGCCAGCTTGCACGGACGGGTCCCTATTGTTTTCAATAGAAAAGTCAGCTTATGTCACCGCTCGTGAGAGTGAGCGTACGCTGACATACCCTTCACATATATGGACCTGCAAATCTTGCCTTTCAACTATAATTATGAAAATTAATTAATTGATTGAATTAATTAATGTGAAAAATAGTGGCCATGGGCTTAAAACATTGCTGAAACATCCTTTGTAGGTGTTAGATGTGGTTTATGTTATTGTATCATAAATACAAAACCTATGTTTGTATTAGAGTGAACACGTTGACACATGTCGACTTGTGTAGATTGAGTGTGCTACTGTGTAAAGTCTATGAAAGCACGTAGTGAATGTGTCTAACTGTTTAACAAATACCTACCTTAGCATATATAAGCAGGTCTTACAAAGATTCTTACCTTAAATTAAACAAACCTTTAAATGTAGAGAAGTATAGAAAGATAAGCTTCCAATGTGTTTGAGTGCTGTGTGTGGCTTGCAGGTAGTGAAATCATGGTTTGGACTTAATAGACTGCAGCATTAGTTATTACATTCAGGTGTATGTGTTTGGTAGTAATCAGCGTAAATTAGCTAACCCAGGCGCACGCTGGCATGCGGTATCTGTAGGGGTGGTTTGAGATGGCGGTTGGCGGCCGCCTGTTTTGTGTCCGAAATGAACGGTGCTTTAGTCGATCGTGCGGTAGTAGCACCGCTCATTTTTGGTGCACACCCCTGTGTACGCCCATATTTACGCCCATTTTCCCTCATTATTTCGGCCGCTCCCCTCATCACGCCCCTATGCCGCCCCCAATGCCCGTACACTCGCGTACAGGTTTTTTCGCACGTAGAGACCCGTCCATAAGCGTTGTGGAGTGTTCGCGCCTGCGCATTAGCGAATGTACGCATGCGCAGATCATTAAAAACCCCGGGACGTACGCGTACGGCCCGGCCGCACCAACCAGAATAAGGCCCTTAGTGCGTCACCAAACGATCTTTCACTTCCCGTCTTCTTTAAGTGGATCACTCAAAAAAAGGGGATAGGAAAAACACAATAGTGCAGATAACCTTTTTTATTTTAAAAGCATAAAATTGTAACAACCAGATTCTGAATCAAAGGACTCTCACCATGTGGTTTTGTCCACAAGAAATGTAGACAAAATGGCGTAAGTGTGTAAAACCAAACAGGCGTCCCCGGGTGCTGGTCCACAATGGGTGTCCTTCAGAAACGTCCTCTGCCTTCCCAAACCGACCGGTTTCGATACTGGATGTATCTTTCTCAAGGTGTGGAAGGTAAGTGTGCAGTGCCGGGTATTTATACCCATAATCCTTGTGAGGATGGCTAGGCCTATTTCCAGACATAGATTACCTAACAAGCTGGATCCTATATACAACTTCAGTGAAAGTCCATGGGGAATAGTCCATTTCATCTATTCTGATGATGCTGCAATGCTGGATATTCCCGCCTTTTTTCACCGGAGCTGTTCTTCCGGGAAATATGTCCCCTCGCACATTGGAGACTCAGGAAAGGTTCCCTGTGATGTTATTCCAATGGAGTAGAAGGGCTGCCAATCCCTCCGTATATGTATTAAACTAAAGAGCATAATGTTAACATACACAAGAGAACCCTTTAAATGCTGTAAATATCAAAGAGGCGGTCCAATTAATCCCATCATAACAAACAGTGCTGGCACTTTTTTGTTTAGTCTAAATTGTAATTCTTAGAACTAATTGTGGAAACAAAATTAAATCAGTGAAATCATATACACTAAGTGGCAAAGGAATGTGGACATCCTTCTGATTAGTGTACCGCCAGTGCCCCTTGATAAGGAACCCGGCAATGGTGCACTGTGACAATGGTCTACTTACCCAAAAGGGGGTATGGATCATTAGGTCTACAAGAGGATGGTCGACAAGCATTGGGTCAATACCATTAGGTCGACGTGCAAAAAGGGCGACATGGGTCTAGGTCGACATAGGTCTAGGTCGATAGGTCATTAGGTTGACACAAGCATTAGATCGATATGGGCAAGGTCGACAATCAAATAGTTGACATGGTTTTTTCATTTTATTTTACCCAAATATCGACACAGTCCGTAGATGCTTCGGGTACACTATTTCATTCTCCCACCGCGCCCTAGTGGATGGTAGGGCATGAAATACTGCCTGTCAGCACGTCGGCTCAAAAAAACAGTGAAAAACTCCATGTTGACCTTTTGACTGTTGATCTTGCCCATGTCGACCTAATGCTTGTGTTGATCTAATGACCTGTCGACCAAGACCCATGTCAACCTTTCTGCATGTCGATCTAATGGCATCGACCCAATGCTTGTCGACCTAATGACCGTGTCCCCCGAAAGGAAGATTGTCCCTTTGTAATGTGGTAAATAGCCAGAAATGTATCCCCAATGCTAAATGGAATAAGAAGAGTTTGAAGAAAACCCATTGGGGAGTTGTATGGAATTTAGTTTCGGGACAGAATGATATAATAGTGTTTTCTCTCAGTTGATCGAGACTGTAAAGCCCACATAGGTTAAGATTAGGAATTAAAGGGAGTATGTAATAGTTTCACTTTACCAGGAAGAGAAGTGGAAAGATGAATTAAGCCTGAGATTCGAAGAAGGCACCTACAAGCTTCTAGATGGTGGGATCATGCCATCTTCACATATTGCTACTACAACCAACTAGATACAGGCTACTAAGGGCCTGATTCAGAGGTGGGTACAAGAAATACATTAGACGCAAACACCCAATGATTTCCTGATGTGCAAGTGTGTGCAGAGGACAGCATTTGTCCCATTGGTCACCACTTGCAGATGCAGCTCGGAATTGCTTGCAGATTAATGCTGGTCTCATAGGTGTTTCCTGGTGGTGAAATGAAAGTTAGCTCAAGTTTGTAGTTGTGTTGACGAGCATGTTTGGGATGAAGTACCTCTAACACCAGTAGCCCAATGCCAATGGACATTCTGAACAACCATGGGGTTACTCAGAAGTCAAATGGTGTGGTCGTTGTCTTTGCAGCACTGCTGGTTAGTGCTGCAGCCCCTGGGCATCACAACGGGAAGCCCATTGGCTGCAGCATTAGCATCATTTGCCATTAGCAGCTGCGACACTATACCGCTTTCAGATCGCAAATGCAGGGTCGCACCTGGAATTTGAGATGGTTCAGTCCCGGTGCGACTCTGCATGTGCGGTCTGTTCAGAACGCCTCTGCGAACCGGCATGTGGGGGAACGGCGGAGCGTCGGCGCGTCATCAGGGGCGGGGAAGGAGGCAGTGCTTAGAGCTGGCACTGTTCCAAGCGCTTCCTCCTCCATAGTGTGACCGGGGAACGGGTTACTCAACCAGTTTAACCTGTTCAAACTGCACAGCAACACGGCAATGAACTGGTAAGAACTCTGCTTTTTACTCGGTTCAGATTGCCATGTTGCTACCGGTTAGCTGTAACTGGAAACCCTTTTCACATCGCACTAATTACCGTGTCGAACCGGCAAGAAACCGGCTTGTACCCGGTACAATGTGAAAGGGGTATAGATGTTCATTCAATATCAGAAAAAAAAATCTCTTCCCAGCCATCAAATAATGCATTAGTTACACTACTAAACGATAACAGTTTAAAAAGTAAAGTGTTATATTTTGCTTTTTGGAATCCCTCTATGCTAATCAGTTCAGTGACACATAGAGGCCACACTGCAGGGTATATCATTCATAGAAACATACATTTCTTCTGTATAACGTCTACAGATGAGGTAACGTAAATATACTCTCCTGAGATAAGTGTCAGCACAATTTTTCACCACGGGAAACCCTTTTATCCTGTGTGTATTTGTCCAGTGTGTGCCATTTTCCCGACATTTCTATAAAACGCCTCCTTTCACAGGACTCCCTTACACTACATGCACCATTACTTACTAACCGCTCAAGCGTGACTTCCAATTTCCCCTGAATGGACAATGTGTGGGTCTACTGCGAGACACACATATAATTTGCTCTTTTGGGGCAAAGTGTCTGGGGGGCTCCAATAATTTTAAAACATTACAATTTTCTCCAAAACTGCTGGAGCCGAAACATCAATTATTAAAAGGGAAGATTGAAGCGCGCTGTCTTTAGTTAAATCTTTTTTTGGGTCGTTTGAAATACTAGGTTTAGACAATAATAGTAACTTCTTTTTCCTCTCTGTGCAGTTCACCATCTGTTTGATTGGTAGAAAAGAAGTGGATCCTGCTGTGTTTATTGACTCCTCAATGGGTAATTTAAAAGTAAAGTGCAGCATTTCTTTGTATATCTGTAGGGGTGCATTGCTGTGGCACCACCATATTAATGCCAAATCGCAGAACTAAATCATGCCCTCATGGCCTCGGAAAACTGCTAGCCTGCTGCACGCAATTTGACATTAGCAGCTACGCGGCATGAGAGCTGTCGTTATATTCAAGGCGAGGGATATGAAAGTTATTGAAATCTGCAACTTGGCTCCATTAAGATAATATCTAACACACTCTGCAATTGTATGCTGTCAGTTGTTCAATATGTTACTGATGCCATTTGCAGAGCACGTTGGGATGTGCAATCGATTATACATCTCTGTTCGCAGAAGAGCAGGTTTGAACCCTTTGATTTGTGGTGGAAGGAGAGCTGCTGAAATGAAAGCATTTTATAAAGTGGTGACTGCAGGGGGGCGACCATGAATAAAGCAAAATCTAATATTAAATTGGAAATCTGTGTAGTCGCTAAGTCTACACTCATTTATTTTGTTTACAAAATGTCATTTGCCTCCAGAGTCATTAAAGCCCACGGTTAACTAACTCGCTGCGGCAGTCCCTGGGACGTGCTGCTATAATGTAGTGTGCGCCGCAGATCTCTCTGGCACTGAATGGGTAAATGATCCCCGCTATTCCTGCAGGAAATGTATTATGTTTGTTAAACCAACAATATCGTTTAAGCTGCTGAGCAACACATTGCACTAAAAAAATGACCAATTTAAGTGCGTAAAAAGAAAAAAGTCACTTATTTATTGTAGGTATGTCTGTATGTATGGCATTTGCAGATATACAGTATAATGAAACATCTCTCAGTGGCCGAAGGAATGGGTATCTTATTAATCCTAGTTTGCATCGTTATATAATGAAAATACAGTAAATCAACTCTATAATGAAAAGCAGAAAATTACACAGTGCGCAGAGAAATTAAAATAAAACATTTTTTTAGGACTGTACACTGTGCTAGTGATCCTTATAGTGTAGCTCTAAAACTCTTGGCTCAAGTGCCTAATGGGAAATTCACCACTGCTTTGCTTTTAACCCTAGTGTGTCATTGTGTGTGTCTACATGTGGTAGAGAATTCAGGGGTAGATTTATTAAGCTCGGTGAAGTGATAAACTGTCTGGTTTTTATCACCGGCCAATCAGCTCCTACCTGTCATTTTTCAAACCAAGCCTGTAACTTCACAGTTAGGAGCTGATTGGCCGGTGATAAAAAACAGACACTTTATCACTTCACCGAGCTTAATAAATCTGCCCCATAGTGCCAAATTCAGTATGAGTGAAACTTCGCAAAACTGCAACTCCCGGTGGCAGACAATGGTTTTTTTTTTTAAATATAATTTTTATTGAAGCAGTAAAAATTTTGACATTGCATAACAGGTTCAATAAACATCTCATCACGGGTACATTTCACATAGAAAACATCGGCACTTGGGTTAACATGGACCACAGTACAAAGTTATAGATAGTGATCTGAAGACAATATAGAATGTATCGTATTTCTCAGTGACGTTAGGGTTTAAAAGGGAGGTTTCCCGGTCTCCAAGACAGTCATATTGTACCAGGTGGACAAGTATACAGTCTTTCTGATAATGTCTCGTTCTGAGGCAGAAAGCGTAAGTATATAAGGCAACCATATATCAAAAAACTTGGATGCCCGGGATTCCACATCTAGTACACATTCAACCCAATCCATCTGATACATATAAATCAATCTGGGCATAGTGTTATTGACAAATGATCTGATTTTTTTACTTTTTTTTTGCCAACTTGTACCAACCTAGTGGTGTTGACCTAATGCTGGTTGACCTAGCTGCTGTCTATCCAATGATCCATACCGAGCACAACTTTCACCCATTATAGATCCGTCACTGTATTGTACACTGTAAACTGATGGGTATTGCCATGGACTGACAGAGTTCGATGTCCAAAATACAGTATTTGCTAAAGGTATGAACAGATTCTCATTAGTTTGTCAAGTCCTGAGATCCCGCTGCAGACACCTGTACAGGTTACTGAAAAATTAAAACATAAAATAAAAAAATAAAAAAAAGGCCCTCCCCCAAATTGCTAACAAGCCTTTAAGATAACCAGATCACCGTGAATAAAGTAATACAGAAGAAAGCCAGCCGTAGTGATCCTTTACCATTTCACAGGTGCTCCATGAGTAGCAAAAGGCACGCACATGCTGCTGTGTGTGTCCATCAAAGTTGCAAATACTGTATATTAGCCGGCAGCCTGGCGCAACGCGGAACTCTGACAAACGGGCAATAGGGCCATATGGCAGCCACGATAAGTGTGGCTACATCTGTATATGCCATGTTAAAATAATAATAATAATGCAAATATGTTACAAATACATTAATTTAAAAAAAATCAGAAGTATAATGAATAACTGAGTGATTAAATGGACATTAAAAAATGTGAAATATAAAAGAAAATGATAAGGAAATGGATCAATACATTATATAATTTGTATTGTGCTGACTTGCATTTTAGAATGTCTCAATCTATGTTAAAGCAATTAATAAGGCTTCAGGCTTACACTGACATTGAACTTATTAATGTAATACATTTAAAAAATATTTACTGTAACTATATATTTGGATTCCTTAATATTTCTTGGATCACTTAATATACAGCATATTTTAATATCTGTATACATTTACAACTTCTACAAAGAGCTGACCTTTTCTAGAGCACATCAATGCCAGATTACCAGGTAGTTCATCTTGCATGCTACCTGACCTTATCATCTAAGCAACAAGACATCAGGACTGCAATTAAAAGACACTTGCTTTTGTCATTGTACCCATCAGCGAACACATCCCTAAGAAACGGCTCTATCTATTTTGTCCAAGTCGTATCCAAAAATATATGCATTTTCAAATTATAAATCATTTAAACATAGATCAGTCCTAATGTAACTGCTGTTAGTTTAGTGTAATGGTAAATTAATTTACTGTATTACTGAATGTGATGTATATTAACTTAAATAACCAGTAATGGGAGCTAATTAAGAATAATGCTGAAGTTACGATAATTTTCAACAGCAATAGAAGCGCTTCACCTAGATTACCAATTTATGGTGAATTCAATATGTGGAGGTAAATGGATAATTTCTACAGGACTGCCAGCATGATCCATGTCAACAGTAATGTTACTGTCTGGACTGAGGCAGCGGCTGTTCAGGCGTCTTTGTTACCAGCGGTCTATTAACTGTTTATACCGCTGGTGGCTAAAGGAGGCCACACACGCACCGATGCGGGCGGTGCGATGCTGTACGATGGGGTGCGCGCTCCCGCGGCACCTCATCGTACAGTACAAAAAGTATGTGCTGCACATACTTTTTGTACTAGCTTTTTCTAGCACAGCATCGCATCGCATGCACATCGTATGCACAAGGCATACGATGCGATGCTGTGTGTGCTAGTTAAGCCCACAACGCACGCCGGGATCGCTGCGTGTGTGGGCTGCATTAGACAATTTTTACTTTCTCTGTTAAATTATAGATTGTATGTACTATGGAGTGATCTGTCTGTATTCACTGTATGTGATTATATTCTTACTTCTCTAATAAAAACAGAGAGGGTAATCGCCTCCCAGCCAGAGTGAAATCTCGCCATATGCAGACTGGGGAAAAGCTTGGGAAAATATCACAGCCCTGCGATTAGCAGCAAATCCATTCACAACTCACTCGCCATTGAATGACATTTCCAGTTTGTGCAGTCTGTGCGTAACCTACTTGACTACTGCAATAGAAACAGGCTCATCGGGGCTGGAGCTGACATTATGTGTGTGTTACCCTCCGTGAAAATGCTTGGACATGCCTACATTTTTCCTGACACTCCCGGTAAGTGGCCAGGTGACACCCACTATCAGCCGCTTCCTGTCAACTTGCTTACGGTGATTAAAACAGAAGCTGGATTTTATTGCAGGATCGCTTCACACGTGTGTACTGCGAGCCATACGCATGCGTGGTAGTTCGATAATAGCAAAGCCTGCAAATCCACAGCCATGCGAACAGATCTGAATAACCCCAGAATACATACGTTGACAAAAACTCAGACATTCTATACAAATAGAAAATTGGAAACTGTACCTGTAGTCAACTGGGTGATTTTTGAAAAAAAAAATTAATCTAAAACTATCACCTAAAAAAATACTACAGATTAAAGTTCTTGTAAATGTTCTAACCCCCTAAGGAAGACTCGGAGGAGCTGGGGATACAGTCATAAACGGAGGAATCCACCCCAAACAACGGAGGTCTTTGAAGGAGAAAGCCTGTTTGGTAAACAGTGAGTAACCCACGGTGTGGGCCATCCCCCTCCCCCCCCCTATATGCAATAAACTCCAGAAGGTGAAAAACCCATTTAAACAAAGGAGAAGGAATACACCTCAGAACTTTTTGTTTAAGTGAGCTGTCCTTATAATTTGAGGGCCCTGAGACGTGTGTTCTAGGGTTAAATCAACCTCCGCCACTGTAATAATGGGGAAAACCCAGAATGCAACGGCAGCTAATCGCCTGGCTAAGTTTGCCAGACCACTAGATACACCAACATCTAGCCCCGGAAGGGAGAAAACACTACCTGTTTCGCCTCCAGAGGAGGAATCAGCCAGTCAATTAAAAGTATCTATACAAAAAGTACTGGACGCTGTAGCAGCAAGCGAGGGGAGGCTGACTGAAAAAATTGGGAAAGTCCAAGACGACCTAGACCTAATAAGACAATCGGTCCAGAGAGTAAAGGAAAGGGTCAAGGAAGTTGAAGATCGTACCTCTCTACTGGAGGATAAAGTCAGCCCCTTAGCAAAAAAAGTGGAAGAAATGGGGTCCCAAATAAAAGCAATTACCTTTAAAATGACAGATATGGAGGGGCGTCTGCGCAGGAACAATTTAAGATTCGTGGGCTTCCCAGAGAGGGTGGAGGGAGAGAGTCCAGAACTGTTTTTGCAAAAGTGGCTGATGGCTACACTTGGGCAGGAAAATCTCTCCAATTTATTCGCAATTGAAAGAGCCCACCGGGTACCAGCGAGACCGTCCCCCCCGGGTACACCTCCCCGCACAATTATAGCAAAAATATTACACTTTGCGGATCGGGATGCTATCCTGAAACTTTCTAGGGCAAAAGGCCCACTGCTCTGTAACAACACGAAAATAATGATATTTCCAGATTATGCGGGTGAGGTCCAAAAAGAAAGAGCCCAGTACTTTCACATTAAAAAGAGACTAAGAGAGCTGAATCTACAATACGCTATTCTTTTTCCATCGAAACTTCGCATCATACATGAAGGAAAGGCTAAATTCTTCCCATCGCCAGGAGATGCATCAGAATGGTTGGACAGGAACTTTTCGGCAAACAATACCCCATTGAATACTAATTAAGCAAATGGCAGGAGATAAATGAGGTCTGCTGTAGGGGAAAGGGAAAAAGAGAAAAAAAAAGGAAAGAGAAAGGGATCTGAGAAATATACCAGCTATACTATAGCGGCAATATACAGCGAGGAGGAATGATGCCACAAACTGTCGAATTGAAATTGTGTTTTTTTTTTTTTTCTTTGCGGTATGGAGGAGATATCAGTAATTTAAATAATAAATGCAAAAGCCATCTGGAGGGGCAGAAGGGAACCTCCGGCTCGTAGCCATTATATTGTTTGCCCCTACAAAAGGGGAGAGAGGGAGGGGAAGAGGGGAATGTGCAACCGTAAATGTGATCGGGTTGCTTCTGCCCCATTACCATCTGGGGCTCCCCCTCGTATTTCTCCTGGCTCTCTTTTCTTTTGCTGCTTTTTTAGGGGGAAGGGGGAAGGGAGGGAGGGTGGGGGGGATACAAGGGGGAAGGCATGTCACAGGGACAGGGGGGCATGCAGGGTGGGGGGAGGAGGGGATTGTTAGGTTACTGAAAAATGCACTGAATTTAGTATGTCAATATTATGTGAGAGATTGGTGGAGAAAAAGAAGGAAATGGTACATAGTTAAGAACTGAGATGTCTATAAACTATCGTATCCTCACATGGAATGTGAGAGGAATAAATAATAAAATTAAACGTTCCCTAGTCATGAGGCAAATTAAACAGTACTCAGCAGATATAATCTGCCTACAAGAAACACACTTGGCTGAAGACAGACTACCCTCAATACAGAAAGCATGGATAGGGTGGTCATATCATTCAACACACACCTCAGCATCCAGAGGAGTTTCAGTCCTGATAAGAAAGGGTACCCCATTTCGGGCAGAAAAGGTGCAAACAGACCAATGGGGAAGATATGTTTATTAAATGCAGGGTGGGCCCCCTGGTATTCCTGCTAATGGCAATATATATACCACCGCCTTTTTCTTACGAAATACTGAAAAAAGCGGCAGAATTCATGGCGACCTTCCCTAACTTACCAACTATGGTTTTGGGTGATTTTAACAACATATTGGACCCACTCCTTGATAGGAGAAGTTCAGCTAAATTGAGGGGAACAACTCAAGTAAAAGGTTTCTCGGAGATGATTCACGATATGGGCCTTAGGGACATATGGAGAGAAAGACATATTAAAGAACAACAATTCTCTTGCTACTCTAGCACATATGGGTCTTTCTCTAGAATTGACCTAGCCCTGGTGACGGAGGATTGGTCGCCACGAATTCAAGAGATAAAATATCTCACTAGAGGCATCTCAGACCACGCCCCACTTCTGCTGAAAATAGACCTTAATGAAAAAAAGGGCTACTCGTACTGGAAATTCAACTCATTTTGGCTTACCAGATTGGAAGCAGGGGAAAAACTGGAAGCCGCATGGTCTGATTTCCAAGTAAACAACGAAGGCTCAGCTACAGTGGGCGTTATATGGGATGCCTTTAAGGCAACAGTAAGAGGGGACCTAATAAGAGAGGTAGCTAGCCTAAAAACAGTAGCTAAGAAGGAGGAAAAAAGGCTAGAAGAAAATTGTCATAAGCTAGAACAGGATTATATACGGGACGATTTAGAGGGAAGTAAGAATGCTTGGCTGGAGGCACAAAAATCCTGGTGTGAATGTTTAGAAGAAAAAGTTATGTACAAAGAACTACTTGCAAGTCACGTCAGATACAAGGAAGGGGATAGGCCGGGAAGTTTCCTAGCAACCCTCACTAAAGCTGATAAAGCAAAAATGACCATAGCAGAAATAATAGACGAAACGGGGGAGAGTTTATATCAGACCCCCGATATAGCAGGAAAATTTGTACAATTTTACCAGCAATTATATTCTTCCCATCAAGTATACTCCCCAGAAGAGAACCGTAAATACCTGGAGGGAATTAGACGCCCGATTTTATCCCCTGAGGCTAGGGAAAAACTGGACGAACCCCTGTCCCTATCAGAGATTAAGGAAGCCATAGGGGCTATCCCGGGGGGGAAAGCACCTGGCTTGGACGGGATCCCCCATGAGATATATAAAAAACATAGCAAATTTTTTTTACAATAAATTCCTGGCTTTACTCAATGATCTATACAGGACCAAATCCCTCCCGAAATCCATGTCAGAGGCTTTAATTATAAACATAGCTAAAAAAGATAAAGACCCTAGATTAGTCGAGTCATACAGGCCCATTTCACTACTGACCAACGATACTAAAATACTGGGGAAAATACTGGCCACAAGACTAAATCAAGTCATAGGAGAACTGGTTCATAGGGACCAGACTGGGTTTATTCCGGGCAGATCAACATCATCTAACCTACGGAAACTTCATTTACACCTCCAGTATGGACAGGAGAATAGAGAGGAAGCTGCAGTAATATCGCTGGACGCAGCGAAAGCTTTTGACTTCATTGAGTGGGAGTATCTTTGGTCGGTACTGGAATGGGCAGGTATTGGCCCTAAATTTATTGGATGGGTAAAGCTATTGTATAGTGCCCCGGAAGTAAGGATATCCATTAATAACTACATATCACCTAGTTTTAGAGTAGAAAGAGGCACACGCCAGGGGTGTCCATTATCCCCTGGACTGTTTGCCATCGCCATGGAACCACTGGCATGCATGATCAGAGACAGCTCCATAATACAGGGCTTGACAATAGGGAAATGTGAAGACCGCATCTCTCTGTATGCCGACGATGTTTTATTATTTGTTAGGAACTACCCCACGGCAATTCCAGAAATTATGAAGATAATGGAGGGATTTGGTGGCCATTCAGGTCTCAAAATAAACTGGAGTAAATCCTGTATCCTCCCCCTTAGCGGACCAGATATACCAGATGGAGCAAACCAATCGCCCCTGAGATGGGTGAAAGAATTTGTATACCTGGGGATAAAGGTGTCAATAGACAGTAACAAATTTGAATCACTTAACCTTTCTCCCCAGATAGAATACATTAAGTCCAAAATTCGCTCGTGGGGTAAACTCCCAATTTCTATGTCTGGAAAAGTTAATTTAGTAAAGATGACGTTACTCCCTAAAATATTGTACGTCTTACAAAATTCACCAGTTTACATACCAGTGAAAACTTTTAAGACCATAGAAAGTCTGATATCATCCCTAATATGGGGTAATAAGAGAGTAAGGATAAAGTTAGTAACTCTGACCAGAAGGAAGGAGGAGGGCGGACTGGCCTTGCCAGATTTTCGGAGTTATTATTTGGCTGCCCAATTGACGCAGCTGAGAATCTGGACTCAAGATGGAGATGAAAACAAGACCATCCGAGAACTAATAGATCAACTAGATCCAGGTAACAGCCCACTTGGGGTGCTGCTTGGTGGTCAGCTGCGACAAAATTGGCCCCCAATAATAAAACAAGGTATGATAATATGGAAACAAATGGAGAGAAAACTGGGGAGTCAGGGAATGGACCCGGACACCCCGTTACAGAATGCCCGCTGTTTTGAAGAGCTAAGACAAATTCAGGTCAGGAAGGTATGGCGGGGGAAAGGACTTACGAAAATAGGGCAACTATATGAAGGAGGAATATTTAAAACATTCCAAACCCTTAAGATGGAACTAGACCTCCCAAATAAGTTTATGTTTAGATACCTGCAATTACGACATGCATGTAATAGACAATTTGTTAATAGAATACCCAACTTAAAGGTCTCCTTGACGAAAGAACTATTGAAGAAGTGCCCAGGAAGACATGAAGTTAATTATTTTTATAGAATATTGAACCAAGAGTCACATAAAGATAAACTGATAAATCTTAAATCACAATGGGAAAACGACGTGGGTAGTATAACGGAGGGAGACTGGAGATGCGCATTGAGAGAGATAGGGAGCGCAACGAACCAACTTAAATATCACCAGATACAACTCTATATAATACATAGGGTATATCTAACGCCGGTACGTTTGTATAAATATGGAGGCAGGGGAGATACTTTGTGCCCCAAGTGCCACAACAACGAAGGTACCTTTTGGCATCTCCTTTGGGACTGCCCTAAGGTACAATCCTTTTGGAAAGAGGTAATAAAGGTCTTGACCTCAAAAGGCATTCACAGAGATACATGCACCCCAGTAACATGTATCCTGTCCGCTGGATTTAATCCATCCTTAGGGAAGAACATGAAACAGTTCGTGATCAATGCATGCACACTGGCAAAGGTATGCATTGCCCAAAAATGGTTAGCAAAGGAAGGTCCTGAGGTGGGGGGATGGAAAAACCTAGTGAAGACTACTATAAAACATGAGAAATACGTATATTCAGCAAGAGGGGCAGATAAAAAATTCCATCAAATATGGGACAGGTGGGAAAAGTAGTAGAAGACCAGGGACACAACTAAAAAACAAAGTGGATAATTAAGTAACCTAACAGGGATGGGGTAGGGGGAGGGGGGAGGGTAAAAAGGGGTGAGACAGGAGGGAATGGTAGTTCAAATGGAATACATTACCGATAATGACTGATTAGAGAGAACGCAAACTTGAATATTCTTAAAAGGCCCATTGGATTAACTTGGAAAATAGAGAATTAAGGAAAGTGAGGTAAAAGCTATTCGAAGGAAACTCGCAAACCTAGCTCCAGTATTTCGCAATAGGAGATAAGAGGTAAAATAGAGAGATATTGTATAAGTACACACAATAGGAAAGAGTGGCACAGGTTTATAGGATATCACTGCTAGTGACAGAAATAAATATAATAACATGGTCATGATAGAGGCCCGTATGAGACAGAAGAAGTAAGAAGAAGAATTAATATACACAAAAAAAGACACAATGGTGGGGAAATATATAAAGGTATATATATTATTTAATCTTATAATTTAACTATGGATTATAACAGAAATAGGGATTAATAGAAGGGTGGTAAGAAATAAGTAACAAGAAGTACACGAGTGGGAATCTTACATAGGTAACATAAATACACTCCATATGTAAGTGTGTAAAGAGGTATAATTAAGACAGTAAATTCACTAGAAAACAAGTATGATGATAGATACACATTAATATAGACACGTGAAAGGGTTTAGCGCAAATGAAATGGATGTTGGAGCTGGGTAGGCGATAAAGGAGCAAAAAGTAATAGACCGTAATTGTAGGCCAGTATATCTGAGTAACTGTGGTTGGAAATTTTGTGTTGTTAAATGTATAGAATAATTATATGTCGATTACCGGAATGTACCTGATACAATGTCTGTAACACTACTAACCTCCTGATTTCTGTCTTTTTAAATGTAAGTTGCGAAAATAAAATAAAGTATAAATTAAAAAAAAAAAAAAAATGTTCTTTTATTTTTTGGTACTAACTTGTTGCAGTGGTCCCTGGTTTTCAAGACATACTGGTACTTTTTGTCCTACCAGCTTTATCATGATGTTGCAGCCACTGACTTCTACACATCAGACAGTCTGTACTTCCCATAGGAATTTCTGTATATTGCTGACCAGACTGTGTCTAGTTTCAAATCATGACCAGGAGCCTACAACTTTTGTTCTTCCAGTTTTAGGGCCAGATATAATGTATCAAGCTTCAAAAAGTGTTAAAATGAAGAGTGATAAACAACCAGCCAATCAGCTCCTGTCATTGTTCAAACCCAGCCAGTGACATGGTAGTTAGGATCTGATTGGCTGGTTGTTTATCACTCTCTATTTTATCACTTTTTAAAGCTTGATATATCTGGCCCCTAGTGTGATCAGAAAAGAGGAAAGGAAAGCACTTTTTTTTGTGTGTGTGATCAGCCCAGCCTAAAATAATCAAGTACTAATTACTGTTTTTGAAGAGGGATATCACATTCATTGTCTTCATGATTTAGCAATGGAAAGCTCAGACTATGGGATTGGGGCCATACATTTGAAATTATACACACAAGGCTCTATCACACTAGGTTACACATAGAATACACGCATAATGTATAAATATAGTACATACACATAGCACACTTCCAAACGGGTGCGGTATAGCACACCGACAGACGGGATTCCAACAGACATTAGCCCGACATCGGAATCCCGACTGCCGGACTCAGACAGTGGGGGGGGGGGGGCGCAACAAAGCCCCTTGCGGGCTCGCTGCGCTTGCCACGCTGCGGCCACCTATGCTATTCTCCCTCTATGGGGGTCATGGACCCCCATGACGGAGAATGGACCCCCATGACGGAGAATAGCTGGTGGCTGTCGGGATCCCGAGTGCCGGGGTTTTAACAGGCGGGATTCTGACGTCGGTGTAATGACTGTCGGATCCCGACTGTCTGTCAGTCATACAGTACCACTTTCAAACACCATTACTAAAGCAAATAATCCCACTCACAGCAATCATAGATATCACCCCACCCCACTGCAGTTGCCAAGACATCATAGTGCTCACTGGGCCAGCACACAGTAATGGTCCCCACACTCGTCATTCCCCTGCCCATGCCCCCAGCACCCACAGCAAGGGACACAGACCTGGAGAGTCAGCCTGTCACCCGTCCATTCCAGCAGAATCTCCACCTCTCAGGCAGCCCTGTGTGGTGCAGACAGAGAAGAGCTGCCTGAGAGCCGAGGAGCTGTGCGCTGCATCGCCACCTACAGGTAGATCAGCATTACATACACAGCTTCCTCTCTGCTTTCCCCTCAGCTCCGTTGGAGATAAAAAGAACTGTCAGCTGTCTCGATCAATCTTCCGGCAAGGCACCCTGCGCGTATGTGAGGGTGGCCTTTCAGAAATGGGGGGCCCGGGGATACGTACCCCTAGATCCCCCGCTTTAATCCGGCTTTGGTTAACCACCCGTGGGAACACACATGGAGCATTGAGCATGCACACTAAGCGATATTACAAACTATATCACTCAGAAGGGCCAAAATGAGCAATATTGTTTAAAATATCATTTAATGTGTAAAGGGCTTAAGACAAATTTAGAGAGTGGATTCTGGGCCTTTATCTTTGGCACTTGCATTGAAACTAAATCCTATTTTATGTATTTATCGTTCAATATTTACAGAAACAAAAATATGGGCATAGAGTAGTCTTAAATCTTAAAAATTTTACTGATTAAGTCACAGTTTCCATTAGAATTTTGCAAATCATTAAATACAATATTACAGTTTTTATGATGCAAACATATTATGTGTGAATAAGGCAGGTCCTTAGCATGAAATACTGCATAAATGTCTAGGAAAAAAAAGGTTCAGGGGTCTCTCATTTCTCAGTTCTATTGCAAAGCTTAGTACAAAAATTATCCTAATTAATCTTCTCCCAGTGTGTCTCCATTCTCGCTCACTAATTGCACTCTTGTGCTCTTTATCATTAAAGCTCTCGGAATCATGTCTACCCTAAGATGAATATAGTTATCTCTATTTTCCATGACTTGTAGACCCAGGTTTTTCTTTTTTACCGTATGTTGAATTTGCCTCTTATTTCTTAACCTCATTATCAAACATATCTCATCTTCAGTAGCACAGCTCATCTTTACACTTGCCAAGCCTCACGTATTAAGGTTTATCACTTGTCACGTGTTTACAGACTGGTCCACTTAGCAGAGGGAGGTCACATTAGTGTTTTCTCAGAAATGAAATCTTTGTATTGCGTTGGTTCTGGTGATGGTATGTCCCTTAAGATACATTACTTAGCTCCCACACAACAATAAGTGCACACATATTATTTCCTCAAAACAAAAGAAAGGTATACTAATCGACGTAACCCTATTATGGGAATGGTCACGTGCATTATTCTATGAAGTAATAATAATATAAAGTTAGAAAGGAATGCCAAGTACGACATGTGATGGCAGGGGAAGCGGGGGCGTGTGATGGGACAGGGGTGGTGTTTTGGGGGGGGGGGGGGGGCAGGGTATTTACAGACAACGAAGGACATCGCTAATGACTTGTGGGAGAACACATCATTATCGATTTAGGGTGGTTATTCAATAAGGATCTCTAATGGGCAAAACCATGTGCACAGTAGGTGGGGTAAATGTAATATGTGCAGAGAGAGTAAGATGCCCAAACTTGGCCCTTTAGGACCCCTAACAGTTCATGTTTCCCAGACAACCTGTGGATTTTTAAAATGTGACAGTTGGTGATACACAGTCAGTGCTCCAGAGTCCTGCCAGATGACCTGGAAAACGTGAACCAACTACCGAGTTTGGGAACCACTGCCTGATGCCATGTATTCCCCATATGGGAGTTAAAGTAGGAGGAGCTATGATGAGATTATGGGCCTGATTCAGACCTGTTTGCTAGGCAGCGTGTAATCACTGGCTAGCGTGCAGGTGAATGCTGCACCGCTAAACGCACCCCCCCCCCCCCCATGCGCTGACCGAATACCTGCACCTGGTGCTTCGTCACCCCCCTAAATCCGCCACTGCTCTCAGGTGAAAACACCACTACAACACACAATACTGTATATAAAATAGGCTTAGCAATAAAGAAAATAAGTTGTCCACAAAAAAAAATGTTAGGACACCATTTTGTGGGTGTGAAAAACTTCCACCATTTTTATGTTTTATGAACTGTAGTGTCTGCTAACACTTACTAACTATCCCAATAATAGCATCATGTTGTGCTAAAATAAAAGATCTACAATCTGTATTTCTTGCTTCAGCCACAATTCTACTAGATGTCAAAGAAGTGAAATGGATGAGGGTAAGAAGGTGATCAGTTACGTTTTGAAAAGAAAAGTGAGAAGCAAAGGTTCAAATAAATGTCATCAATAACCAGGTCAATGGATTTCACTGGGAAGAGCATGGTTATTAATGTCAGAAGCTCTTGCTGGGCCTTGTATTACGCACAGGCAACCGTAGGAGGTATGGCAGATATTTTGAAGATTAAAAATACTAAGCTTATTGAACTATGAAGAAAAATGGTTTTATTATCATTTGAAGTACAGTACTGCATCTTGGTAAGGTAGTGTGAACTGTAGGCAGTGTGAATGTACTGCTGGAATGAGAACGCGGGCAGTCATGTACAGGAGAATATTAAACATTTAGATATGAATCTTGGGTGATAAGAGTAGCAGATACATAGATTTATATTGTTTAATAAAACATTTGAAAAAGCAGCCATTAATTTAACTGTACACATTTATGGAAATTGGCAATACAGAGGGGAGGAAGAGAGAGAAATGTGTTAGGACTGGCTTCAATTGGCCTGATTATTTACAGTGGAAGGATTTGGTCATCAGAGCTATTGAATTACAGCATAAAAAAGTTTTTGGTGGTTCCGGTTTTGCAAATGGATCTATGAATACAACGCTATTGTGATGCATTCGCAATGTTGCATGGTGCGTCTTTTCTTTCTGTCTGGTCTGTGGCTTTCTCCTCACAGTCCATTGCGAATTCTCTGATTAGTGATCCATAATCAATTAGCCCCATTGTCCAAAACTGGTAAATTTACAATATTGTGAGCTTTTAGACGTGAGAATTAGATTCGAGCTATTATCCTTTAGAACAGGAGTGGACAAACCAGTCCTCAAGATCTACCAATGGTCCACGTTTTCAAAATCACCTAACTGGTGCACAGCTGTAGTCATTACTAACTGTCACATTTTCCAGCCTGCTGCATTCCTTCCTACTATAAATCCACAGGTGGCCTGAAATACATGAACTGTTGGTAGATCTTGAGGACAGGTTTGGCCACACCTGCTCTAGAAGGTTCTAGATAAATGATACATAGAATCTGATTGGTTGCTTTGGATAGCAAAGCTCACACTTTAGTAAATTAACCCTATAGATTCCAGGATAATTACCCAGAGCTACTGTTATGGCATTTTTGGTGGCTGCAATAAGGGCAGAAAGCCAACTTAAGATGGATTCCTGTTCTAGCCTCAGGTAGAGATAAACAGAAATCTGTGCTACGGTATGTGCAGCCTGCAAAATACCTCTGGCTGTAATTGAGCAGCCTTGGACAATGCATTGCTGCTAATTCCATTCTAGTAGCTATAGTAGCTCAAAGCATCTTTTTTGTCTCTATTTACATTAAAATGCATCTTATTTGCAAAACAATGCAAAGAGGTGTGACTGAGACTATACTTACATTAGGCTGTGGTCCACATAGCAGCCAAACGGGTCCCGTTCAGTGGAGAATGGGACCTGTTTGTTTGGAAGGAGCCTGCACAAATGCTCCTATGCAGTCGTGTACAAATATGCGATTTGGCCACAGCCACCAGGTCCAACCACATGCTGTGGATGGACAGGACGGCGGGATAATCGGATTTCAAGGCAAACACATACAGTTGTTCCTTAGGTTGTGTCTCACCATGGCTAGCCAACACACTATATAGAACAATACAGTAGGGGATTAGCATAGAATTAAGTCTGACAGTTCTAGCTCACTTAATCCTATTAAAGGGCTAGATGAGGATGGCTCTATCTGTACATTTCAATGTAAAGTACATGTTCACAAAGTGTGGCTGTGCCGCAATGTGTTCCCCTTGAAATCTGGTCGGCAGTGGCTAGATCCTGTTCTGCAGGATCCGGCCACAACGTGAAAATCCTTCCTATATGTGTGGGTCAAGCCTTACAGTGTTTTACAAAAGTAAAGCGCATACTCACATTAATCACATAGTGCAATTATAATGTGGTTAAGATGTGGAAATATTACCCATAATCGCAATCTGGTAATAGAATTTGCGTACTACTTGCAGTTATCATTCGGTTTTCAGAACAGAGCTTGTGAGCAAGTCCGGTCAGGTGAAGGATTAGAAGCAAATTGATAGTTTCCACTGTAATTTAGCTTCTTGGTTGTCCATGCCATATACATGCATCTGCACATGTGTCAGTGAGGGGTCGATGGCGAAGGTTCTAGATTTTTCTGGAAATATATACATCCAAAGCAAAGCTATAGGCCTGTCACACATTTCCCTCCCATTCTAAACCCCACCTCATTACTCCAGCAGCTGCCCTCCTTTGAGCTGAACCGTATTAAGCCACTACCTGTATGAAAGGTAAGCTGTAAAAATGACGATGACATTGCTGAAGCTGTGGTAGCAGTACAAATACAGGTAGAGAAGCATTCACAGTTTTTGTTTTAATTTCCTATTTTGTATCCTTGCAGCATATTTCAAAGAGGTTGTTTACACATTTTGTACCGGTTGTTCATTTACTGGTTCTTAATTTACAATATGCACCCACAATATATCGGCCATTGTGTACCAATGATTAAAAATCATTTTAGATACATTTGGGTGCACAATTTGAACTCTGCATTTATTGTGTAGTAATAATAATATACGCATTGCTTCTTACGGGTTGTGTTGGCTGTTGGAGGCTGACGTTCACAATTCTGACATCAGCATCACGATTACCGCCAGGAGAACAGTGACGGAATCATGGGCAGGATGCCAAACTTGACTATGCGGAGGAGGGGTGGTTAGGTTTAGGCACTAGAGGGGTGAATTAGGACTAGGCCGAGGGGTTGGAAGATCAGGGTTAGGCTGCAGAGAGGGAGGGTTATGGTTAGGCAGTTAGAAGGAGGGTTAGGGTTATGCTGCTAGGTGGAAGGGTTAGGTTAAGGTGGCAGGATATGTGGGCTAGGGTTAAACACTAGCGAGGAGGGTTAGTGTCATGCTGCAGGGTGGGAGGGTTAGGGATGGGCTACAGTCAGATTGATCATTAAAGTGACAGCAAATGGATGACATACATACAATCCCTAAATGATGTCTTAAAGGAAGAGCTTAGAAGAAGTTTTGGGGCAACAAAATGGTACGAAGAAGAAAGTGTAAAGGGGAGTAGACCATTTTAAGGAGTAGGAGGGGAGGAAGAAGAAAATATAAAGGGGAGTAGACTGCTTGGGAAGTAGGATAGGAGGAAGGGGGAAGGGAGAGAATATGTCTGTCTGTAATATATGTTATATTTGTTATATCCGTCTGCCAAATACTTGTAATATATGTAAATGTAAATGTTTTTTTGTATTTTGAATAATAAAATAAAAAATAAAAAAGTGACAGCAAATGGTTGCCAGCCCCTGCCACTAATCCATTATTTTAGCCAAATACAGAAATAAAATCAAGTACAGGTTGAGTATCCCGTATCTGAATATCCGTTATCCAAATTATTCCGAAAACCATACATTCCAGAGAGTGAAATTTATTTTTTATTTTTTGCTAAAAACTCACTGGGGACATTTGTAACAGCACTACTGAGGGAATGATATGTAACTGGCACTACTGAGGACATGATATGTAACAGCACTACTGAGGACATGATATGTAACTGCCACTATATATGTACAATAAAATGATTCAAATACAATATCTGAGATAGTACACAAATTTTGTTTCATGTTTTGAAACCTTGTTTTTTGAACAAATAAAATATATGTGTGTGTGCATTTCATGTGGTTGATGTGTTTATACAGCATAAATGCAAGATACTTCAAAATACATCATTGAAATATTAAAATATTCCGAAATACGGAATAATCCGTTATCCAAAATTCTCCTGGTCCCAAACATTTTGGATACGGGATACTCAACCTGTAATAAGAGGGGCATGTAAAGGGAGCCAACAAAGCAAGCATTACAATGGACTTTGAAACTCCTCTGAAAGCAAGTCTTCATAAAGCTTACATACAGTACGTCCATCACTTCCCTGTAACTGGAGCCCTTTCTATTTTCTATGTCTCAGTCTTCGTGGATGCCAGTATAAGAAATCCTTTTTGCTTTTATATTGTGTCACATTAATCTTTATACTGTACTTGAAATAACTTTTATTTCTTTGAGGTGTCAATAAAAGCTAAATTTGTAATTTAATAGCCGCCTATATTTGGTCACTTTTTATAGTACAGTATGTAGTGGAAAATTCCACGTCGCACCTACCGTATCATGATACAGTAGGCTTCCATTGTTGGCCCCGAACAATAGATAAAGCAAAAGTTTTCTATCATCACCTAGGTAACTTTTGCTATAAAGGCCTCTATGGAATTATATCATGATTCTAATGAGTATGCTTTAAGATATATGAATTTATTGGACTTACAGCATATTTATTCATTACCTACAGTATTTTGTTAATTGAATTTGAAATTTTACAACCCAACAGCTTGAAGCTCTTAGTTACATCCAATTTCTTTCCTGTTCAAAGTTGCGCTAATGTGAAAGGGAAGATAGAAATTTCTGTATGGTGCAATACTCAAAGTCAGGCCCATATCTAGGGCAAGGAAAACCATGCAGTTGACCAGTGTCTGCACAGTATTTCTTGTGGTCTTGTTGTCTCTGCCTGCATCGGGTACTGTTGAAGATGTCCCTACCAAAATAGCCACCGGCAGACAGTTGTGAAGGATGCCAGAGGAGGTGGCAGCCATTTTGGGAGAGACATTTACTAGAGTATGTGAAAGGAGCAGGCAAAAACAGCGGTTGTCGAAAGTGCCGGGACCACTGACCCGTGTGCGGAGGACAGGGAGTTTGTAATCAAGATGCTGACTGCAGCTAGAAGGACATACAGTATTGGCATGAAACCTCTGACAGCGAAAAATTTAAAACCTAGAATTTTAAATAAACAAGAATCCAATGCTTTGTTTTTCACTATAATCATCTGAATCGCTGTGAAATATTATTTTCTTCTGCCTCAAAAATGTTCCATTTAGGGGGAAGAAAATACCAAATCACTTCACAGCTCTGCCACTTAATGTTAATGTTCTTTTCTTATTTCTTCTAATATCTTGGTATTTCTTCACCACTTTAATATCTTGGTATTTCTTCACCACTTCATTTACTACACTTTATACTGGATGATATAGATGTAAAATGACATGTTCTACTGGGCCCTGGATACTAGAGCATGCTACCAGTAGTACATGCACAGTAGAGCCAGCATGATCTGGTTACCAGCACGTTTGTACTGTAGCTCTATGTGCCTCACTATGTGCAATTACTTCATGGCGGATATATTTAGCTCCACAATTTACATTTTATAAGCACCTTGATGCATGGCCATAGTGTTATGGTTTCGGGAGTGAACCCGTAGCCGGGACTGCTGTTTAGAACAGCCACAGCGAGACCCTACTCTGCCTCTGTTGACCCCCAAAGTTAGGTAACCGGTTCCTGCTAAAACTAGGCTTCGCCTGTAGCTGCCACGTTTGGAAGGGCAAGTTAAGCCCACCCTAACTCCCGTGCAGCCAGGAGTTACGATGGTACAAGGAACTGGGACCTCCAAAGGGTACGGTCAAGAGGAGATCTGGCTAAGGGGCAAACTAAAAAGTTAATAAAAAATGGCAACTTGCCCAGCTAACTACGCTGCTAAGCGCCAGCGACCTAGTCACCAACCACCAGTGACCGAGTCGCATACACAATAATTAACACCACGCAAAAAGCATACCACGGACAACACGGACACAACACTGAACACAGAATCAGGTGCCGGTACAGCGACACCAATACAAGCAACTGAAACACCAGCGAACCGCTGGAGGCACTTCTCAGTGACTACTGAGGACAGCCCTAGAAACAAAAACCCAATACCCAAAGATGGGCCAAAGATGTAAGAAACAGAGCTGGCCCCTGAAAAGGGGTACTCACGGAGACCAGGAATCAGCAGGCAGAACGAAACCACTACTGGGAACTCCTAGGTGGTTGTTCCCAGAAGCCAGAACGGAAGGGCAGGCAGGTGAAACCACTGTAACAAGTGCTATCACCGGCAAGAGTATGCTGGGCTGGCCTCCTTAAAAGGGATATTGTGGCCAAAGCCCGCCCAGCTAAATGATAAACAGCTGAGCCTGAGTGGTGAAGCATCCACCCACTATTTAGCCCTGCCTGTGGATCTCTGCCGCTGTTTCCGGCGACGTCTGCCGTTGCTAGGCAACGGAGCTGCTGCGCCCGGCTGCCCGCCCCCTCCAGCGTCTGAGGTAGCTAGACACCGTGATGACGGCTGGACGCTGCGCCCGGCCGCCGGATCCCGGGCATCCCTGGTTGCCGAGCAACCAGGCAGCCCGACGCCATGACGGGGAGAACGTGCGGCCTTGGGAAGCTGCCACCCTGTTATGGATGCCGCATACCTCCTGCGTGCAACAGTAACCCCCCCCCCCCCTTGAGGAGGGGTTAACAAACCCCTATAACCAGCCTTATGAGGAAAATCCTGAAAGAATTCCGCTTTGAGTCTTGGGGCATGCAGATCTCTATCCGAGACAAAGGACCTTTCCTCTGGTCCAAATCCCCTCCAATGGACCAGAAAACGAAGAGAACCACGGACAGCCTTGCAATCCAGAATTTTTTCCACCAAAAACTCAGAGTGACCATGGACATCCACAGGAGGTCTACCCCGAGCCATCCTTCGCGGAAACTTCTTCGAAAAAATGGCTGGTTTAAGGAGGGAGGAGTGAAAAGTATTGGCAATCTTTAGAGATCTGGGGATTAGTAACCGAAAGGCTACTGGGTTGACCTTCTTTATGATGATATATGGGCCAATAAACTTTGGACCAAACTTAGCAGACAATTGCCGCAGTTTAATGTTTTGGGTCGACAGCCAGACTATTGCCCACTTTGAAATTACAAGGCCGCCTCGAACGGTCTGAAAATACCTTTTCACGAAAGGCAGCCCCTTTGAGAGCAACATGTACTTGCTTCCAGATAGTTCTAAGCTGAGTTGTCGTCGAAGATGCGACCACTGGACCCTCCGGACCAAGTGCATTGGCCTTGGGATGGACCCCATAGACGGCAAAGAAAGGAGAAGTCCTCATAGAGGAGTGCTGAGCGTTGTTATAGGCAAACTCGTCGATGGGTAGAAACTCTGCCCAATCGTTTTGTGTCTTGGAAACAAACAAGCACAAGTACTGCTTCAGGGACTGGTTAAGCCGTTCTGTTATACCATTAGACTGGGGATAGTAAGCTGAAGTCAGACTAAGCTTAACTTTCAGTGCAGCACAAAAGTGCTTCCAGAAACGTGCAATAAACTGAGGACCCCGGTGTCCGAGGGTAACCCATGGAGTCTAAAGATGTGCAGGAGGAACAATTTAGCCAACCCGTTGGCTGTCAGTAATTGTGGTAACGGAACGAAGTGAGCCATTCTACTAAAACGGTCAATAACTACCCAAATGACCTGGAACCCATGGGACATGGGTAGATCCACCACAAAATCCATGGCAATATGTGACCATGGTCTAGACGGAATGGCTAATGGAACCAGTTGCCCTGTCGGAGCTATCCTAGGAACCTTATGTCTAGCACACTCAGGGCAAGACAAGACAAAGTCTTTAGTGTCTGTGGTGATGTCGGGCCACCAGACACTACGAGAGAGGAGTTCCAAAATCTTCTTGACTCCAGGATGTCCAGCAATTTTACTCTCGTGGAATTCTGCCAACACCTCCTTTCTCAAGGCCTGTGGAACAAATAGGCAACCAGCGGGTTTCTGACTGGGCGCCTCATCCTGAACTTGGAGCAGCAAATCTTTTAAGGTCTGAGTGAGACCGGAATGAATGACTGAGGGTGCAAGACTGGGTACCGGGGGAACCCGTGACTCCTGCCTGGGCAAGAAGCTGCAGGAAAGGGCATCTGCCCGGACGTTCTTAGAGCCCGGCCTATAGGAAATGAGAAAATTAAAGCGTGTAAAAAATACCGCCCACCGAGCCTTTCAAACGCTTAGCAGATTCGAGATATTGCAGGTTCTTATGATCAGTGATCACCAGTATCTGGTGGCTAGCCCCCTCCAACCAGTGTCTCCACTCCTCAAAAGCCCACTTGATCGCCAGCAACTCCCGATTGCCCACATCATAATTGGCCTCTGCTGATGAAAATTTCCTGGACATGTAGGCACATGGGAAAAGGAACGAAGAGTGGGAATCCTTCTGAGATAGGACAGCGCCAGCTCCTACCTCCGAGGCATCTACCTCAACAACGAAGGGTTGTTCCGGATCTGGGTGTCTAAGAATTGGAGCTGCAACAAACCCCTTTTTTGGTGCCGCAAACGCCTGTTCGGCTTGCGGGGACCAATTGGATGGATCCGCTCCTTTCTTAGTGAGAGCCACGATAGGGGCGACCACATCAGAAAAACATCGGATAAACCGTCTGTAATAATTTGCGAACCCCAAGAATCTCTGAATGGCTTTTAAATTGGATGGCCGCACCCACTCTAGAACTGCCTGCAATTTCTTGGGTTCCATGCGAAAACCCTCTGAAGAAATGATATACCCTAAAAAGGATACCTCGGGAACGTCAAATTCGCATTTCTCTAGTTTGGCGAAGAGATGATTTTCGCGGAGTTTCTGCAGGACTTGACTAACCTGGGAACGATGCTCTTCCAGTGTACTGGAATAAATCATGATATCATCCAGGTAGACGACTGCAAATTTCCCCAAGAAGTCCCAGAGGACATCATTAATAAAGTCTTGGAAGACAGCTGGTGCATTGGATAACCCGAAGGGCATTACGAGATACTCATAGTGCCCTGTTTGGGTACTGAAGGCTGCCTTCCACTCATCCCCGGCTCTGACACGTATGAGGTTATATGCTCCCCAAAGATCAATTTTGGAAAAAATCTTGGCGGAGCGTAGCTGGTCGAACAAGACTGAAATTAACGGTGGGGATACGTATTTTTTACAGTCAATTTTATTGAGAGCCCTGTAGTCTATACAGGGCCTCAGCGACCCATCCTTTTTGGCGACAAAAAAGAACCCCACACTCAAAGGGGACTTAGACAGTCTGATAAACCCTTTGGCCAGATTCTCCTGAATGTACTCATTCATGGAACGAGTCTCGGGACCAGACAAGGAGTAGAGTCTGGTCTTTGGGTATTGTACCTCCGGCAGAAGTTCAATGGCACAATCATATGGACGGTGAGGCGGTAATACGTCTGCCTGACCTTTGGAGAAGACGTCTCCAAAATCTGATCAAGGAGTGGGAACCCCCTCCAAGGAGACGGCCGCCACCCGAAGAGGGCACTTAACACAAGACCCAAAACACTGATCACTCCAGCATATTATCTCTCCAGTCTGCCAACTGATGTGGGGATTGTGGTTCTTGAGCCAGGGGTATCCCAAAACTATCGGTACTAGAGGACAGGAAGTTAAATAGAAGGAAATACTCTCCTCGTGAAGGACTCCTACACGAAGCTGTAATGGAGGGGGTCTGACTCGAGATTACCCCACTGGGGAGAGGACCACCATCCAGTCCTCGAATGACGAGCATCCGGTCCAGATCTACCTGGGGAAGCCCCAATTTACTGGCAAATGAGACATCCAGAAAGTTCCCAGCCGCCACAATATCAATGAAAGCGGATACAGAAGTTTCTGTTTCTTTTACCCTCAGACTGGCCGGTACTAGTAGCGCATTACGAGAGGAAATAAACTGAAGACCAAGATGAACCCTTTCACAATTCACTTGGTCCGTGCGTTTCCCGGCTTGTTCGGGCAAGTACGCAGCACATGACCCTTGCTGCCGCAATAGAGGCAGAGGCCAGCAGACATTCTACGGGCTCTTTCATCCGGAGGAATCCGAAAAGCCCCTATCTGCATGGGCTCTTCCTCCTCCTCGGATGCCATATAACCGATTGAGGTCGGCCGAAGAGTAGAGCCTCTCTCCGATTTCCGCTCACGAAGACGCCGGTCTATCTTAATGGAAAGCTCCATAAGTTTATCAAGAGTGTCAGGTGAGGGATACTGGATAAGGCTATCTTTGATCGCCTCCGATAATCCCTGCCGGAACTGACTGCGCAGGGCCGGGTCATTCCAACCACAATCGTTGGACCATCGACGGAATTCCGTACAGTATGCTTCTGCTGGATTCCTTCCTTGTCTTAAAGCCCGCAGATGGCTTTCGGCTGAGGCCTCTCTATCAGGGTCGTCATACAATAGTCCCAGTGACTTAAAGAAAGCATCCACTGACCGAAGAGCCGGATCGTCAGGTTTAAGCCCAAAGGCCCAGGTTTGGGGATCTCCCTGTAGTAACTAAGTTACCAGTCCCACCTGTTGTTGCTCGGAACCAGAAGATTTGGGCCTGAGGCGAAAATAAAGCTTACAGCTTTCTCTAAAATTAAAGAAATCTTTACGATTACTGGAAAAGCGGTTGGGGAGATTCATTTTAGGCTCGGGAACTGTTACTGCGGGACCCCGGGACACCTCCTCCTGGGACTTAACCCGTAAGGACAACTCCTGCACCATTTGGGTAAGATTCTGAACCTGATTGGCAAAAGCCTGAACTGGGTTAGGCGTGGAAGGATTCATGACCTAAACAGGGAGCTACGGGACTAGTATTCCTGGGAGAATTATATCCCCTAAAACTTTCTATTCCCTTCCTGGTTTTCTTGTTTGTTTTTTATGGCCGGTGATAATGTTATGGTTTCGGGAGTGAACCCGTAGCCGGGACTGCAGTTTAGAACAGCCACAGTGAGACCCTACTCTGCCTCTGTTGACCCCCAAAGTTAGGTAACCGGTTCCTGCTAAAACTAGGCTTCGCCTGTAGCCGCCACGTTTGGAAGGGCGAGTTAAGCCCGCCCTAACTCCGGTGCAGCCAGGAGTTACGATGTTACAAGGAACCGGGACCTCCAAAGGGTACGGTCAAGAGGAGATCTGGCTAAGGGGCTAACTAAAAAGTTAACAAAAAATGGCAACTTGCCCAGCTAACTACGCTGATAAGCGCCAGCGACCTAGTCACCAACCACCAGCGACCGAGTCGCATACACAATAATAAACACCACGCAAAAAGCATACCACGGACAACACGGACACAACACTGAACACAGAATCAGGTGCCGGTACAGCGACACCAATACAAGCAACTGAAACACCAGCGAACCGCTGGAGGCACTTCTCAGTGACTACTGAGGACAGCCCTAGAAACAAAAACCCAATACCCAAAGATGGGCCAAAGATGTAAGAAACAGAGCTGGCCCCTGAAAAGGGGTACTCACGGAGACCAGGAATCAGCAGGCAGAACGGAACCACTACTGGGAACTCCTAGGTGGCTGTTCCCAGAAGCCAGAATGGAAGGACAGGCAGGTGAAACCACTGTAACAAGTGCTATCACCGGCAAGAGTATGCTGGGCTGGCCTCCTTAAAAGGGATATTGTGGCCAAAGCCCACCCAGCTAAATGATAAACAGCTGAGCCTGAGTGGTGAAGCATCCACCCACTATTTAGCCCTGCCTGTGGATCTCTGCCGCTGTTCCCGGCGGCGTCTGCGATTGCTAGGCAACGGAGCTGCTGCGACCGGCTGCCTGCCCCCTCCAGCGTCTGAGGTAGCTAGACGCCGTGATGACGGCTGGACGCTCCGCCTGGCCGCCGGATCCCGGGCGTCCCTGGTTGCCGAGCAACCAGGCAGCCCGACGCCATGACGGGGAGAACCGCCCTGTTATGGATGCCGCACGCCTCCTGCGTGCAACACATAGCAGCCACAGATATAGCCCCAGTTCTATTCAGCATTTTTTTACAATTGTATTCTTCTAAGGCACTGGTGGCCAAACTCTGTCCTCTGGGACCCCTAACAGTTCTTTATATGTAGAACTTCTGGCTGCTGCGCAGGTATAATAATTACTAAGTACTGTACTGTAATTTAAAAAAAAATCCACAGATCAGCCGCCAGTGGTGGATTCCCACTAGGTAAGTGAGGCGTTTGCCTAGGGATGCCATTCGCTGGCTGCAGCACAGCAGGTCCACAACATCCTATCAAGGTCATAGCCTGGGAAGAGCACTTGGAAAAAGAGCTCTGGTGTGGGAATTTGCATGGAAGGCAAAGTCAATATTGGACCAGTGTTAGCAATTGTGGTGCAGAAGGTGGTGGTGGTGGTGTGTGTGTGTGTGTGTGGGTGGGTGGGGGGGAGGGGTGTTGAGGTGTCTTGGCAGTCAGAAGGCATCAGTACTGTGCTGGCCTTGATGTAGAGAGAGTGGACCTTGTAGTGACGTGATCTGGAGGGATGGCCGATGTGGGGGTGAGGTTAAGCCAATAATGCTTTACTTAGTGGTGCCCTAACCCCAAAATCTGCTCTGTAGTCTGGGAAACATGAATGGTTATGGATATCTGGGCCAAATTTCCTCACCAGTGCCATATGGAATCCAGCCACTTGCAAACCCCACTGAAGCATTATACAGCACAGTGGCAGCTGGATGCCACCATGCTAGCCCAGTAATAATAGCCTGGTAGAGAATGCCATTGTTTTGTGGGGTGACCCAACAATGCTTGTTCTTAGTGATATTTTTTGCCTAAATAAAAAGTATTGTTAATATGTGGGTGGAAGTGTACATTCTAAAAAAAAAAAGACATTGTATTTTTAATGAAAGAAAAAAACCTGGCGTCTATTGCATCTGGATGCTAATAGACTATAACGTTCAAAGATGGATTTTAATTTATCTATTTTATCTTTTTGTTTAAGGCAATTCTTTTCAGGAATTTGTACTGAGAAATATTAAGGTGTGAGATGATTCAGATAAATGGCTCAATTAATTGAACTGAAACACACTCTATTGCACAGAACCAGAGCTGTGAGCTCTTTATTAAAAGCACTGTTCTGCAGCCCATAACCTTGTTCCTTGACTCCTCTCTAGTTTCCAATTTAAACAAGTCCCCATGCGGCCTGCTCTAAAGGCCTTTGTCTCCCTGTCATTGTTAAAAGAGCCGAGGCATCCTGGAAGTGTGAAATCAGAACTCATGAGTTGAACGGTTCCCCCGGGAACGCTGTACTGCTGAGAAGGTCAAAGTCATGGGCTGGACCATCTAAAAGTGTCTGATCGCCAGTCTGTGACACAGCGGGTGGGGGGGCAAAAGAGCTAGAACTGAACACATCTTAATTAAAGCCCGCAGACAGCAAAACAGACTGTTTTTAAGTGGGCTGTCAAGTAGGACTTAGATGTAACCCTGTTAATGAATGTGAATCTGCTAACTGTTAAACCATAAACTTATAGAGATGCTTATAAGATAATAGTTAAAACACCATTACGCTGTAGCCCTGCGATATCTTATTCCATATTACAACCATATTACAATATGTTTTCATTTCTTATTTTTATTTTGATGGGGTTATAAGACATTCCAAAATAAAAATAACAGATTAAAAAAAATATACATTGAATTGATGAACACGATGAAGTGGACTAGAGTAGAAACATTTGAGCAACCACCCTTGTATGAAGAACTCAGTTGTTTTGGTTGAATTTGGTCAGAAATTATAGCTCCAACTCCATTTGAAGCAGTACACAAACCTTATTTGGCAGTTGGATGCTCAGCATATGGAAACACCAAGGATTTCAACACTTTAGCCTTGGGGACATCAAAAGGGGACATCCAATATATGTATTCAAACTACAAAAACAGAGCAAAGTTTCCTTTGGTAGAAGTTTTGCACCCAGGGCTATCTATGGGTAGTTACTAGGTGTTTGCCAGCGGTGCCTTGCCCACAGTGCATCTGCAAGGTGCATGCACCACTGGCACCCTCCTATCCCTGCTCTGCCTCCTGCTGCTGTCTGGCTGCTGTGGGTAGAGAGGCTGGCGCTAAGGAGCAGAGGAGGGGCGCCGGCTGGGAACATGCTGCAGCAGCATCAGGAAAGCAGGAGAATTCATAAGGGCAGTTGTTGATGGGCAGAGAGCCATGACAGACGGTTCTCTCGGCCAATCGGTGGCTTCCCATTGATTCAATGGGACTTTTAAAGTCTCCTGCTCTCCCGCCACTTCCACAGCATGTTTCGTACCAGCTCCGGAATCTCTCCCCACAGCAGCTGGGCAGCAGCAGGATGGCACTGCTGGAAGCTTTGCACTGCCGACACAACTGCCGCCCACAAGGCTAACACTGCCTTTGACACTGTCGACCACTCTCTTCTCATACAAACACTACAATCCCTAGGTCTTCAGAACACAGCCCTTTCTTGGTTCTCAACCTACCTATCTAATCGCTCTTTCAGTGTTTGAAAACTAATCAACTGTTTTGGATTTCAGTATTATCTGTACACTGATAATACTCAAACCTATGTATCCTCCCCTGAATTGTCACCATCAATATTGCTCCGTGTCTCTTAATGCCTTTCTACCATTTCATCTTGGATGTTATCTCTCCACCTCAAAGTCAACATTTCCCAAACAGACTTAAGCATATTTCCATCAGCCAAGAGTAGTTACCAACCTGATATTCAGGTTGGTAACTACTTGAGGGGTCAACCCCTTGAGGGGTCAATTTACTGTTCATTCAAGACTGCAGAGTATGCTCAAATACGAATGACAATAACAGTAGAACAGACATATAGGATTTAACAGACCATCGACCAAACTTGTCAGGGGTTTCCATAGGCACCACTACAACATGGAAATTTACTGTACCAACATTTGTTTTGGCAACTCTGCCATGAATTTGGCTAAAAATAGAACACCTTTTGGCTGGCATGTTTGGAGAGGCATGCACAGATCAGACAAATCCGTGTAGTGCTTCGGTTTTTAATAGAAGAGTTTAAAAAAATGTAACTTTTGTGGGGTCCCCAATCTAAGCATAACCAGCCTCAGGCCTTTCTATAAATACAGAGGAAAGATTGTGCAGAGTACCCCTGTAAGTAAAGAACCAGCACCAGGCTCTTAGCCCGGTCCAGGTTTCCCCAACTAGTTAGCCCTGGCCATGCTCCTTGGGGAGTGGGGACCCCTCCAATAAAGGTCCCTTCCCCTCCAAGGTACCCAAGGGCAAGGAATTAAGCCTGGTGTTATGCCGATACCCCTCAGCAGGGAATGCCGAGTTCATAGCCATCTAGTGTAACAAAAGAGTTACTGTAATATAGTTTTGTGCCTATGCAACTAATATACAGATGAAGCAGGCTTCTTCTTTGCTGGCGAATCGCCAGAACGTCAGCGCTGGCGATCCGCCAGCAGCCTCGCTAACTGTCTCACGCGCATGCGCGTCTCAATCTCCGTCGGCGGGAACCCTGTCTGTCTCCTCTTGAGGGAGACGGACAGGGTTAGGGGGGGGGGGGGGCGGGCAGGCGGCTGGGACCCCAGGTGACCGCCGACAGTGACCTGGGGGAAGCGCTGGAAGCGCCGTCGCGCGCGTCCCCTTCTCGCTATAGATATGGCGCTGGCGGGGGATGGCGGCTGGCGTCGCCATCGCCATCCCCTGCAAAGATGGGACCTGCCCCATATGTATTAACATATAGCTATTTATTTATTTTATGATATATACAATACTGTGCAAAAGATTAGACAGGTGTGAAAAAATAATGAAGTAAGAATGCTATCAAAAAGAGTTTATTTTTAATAAGTAACAAAATGTAAAGTGAATGAACAGAAGAGAAATCATAATCAATCACATTTTTGGTGCGAGCACCCTCTTTTGAAGGTTTTGCCTTCAAAACAGCATCAATTCTTCTGGGTAGACTTACACAAAGTCAGGAATTTCATAGGATTATAGTCAGGTGTACTGTATGATTAACCAATCATGCAAAATAGGTGATAATGATCATCAGCTTATGTAGGTTGAAACACAAACAGAAAAGCTGTGTAGGAGGCTTAAAACTAGCAAGTCCATCAGACGCCACCCTACACCCGCAGTGCCGGCCGCCCCCCCCCCCCCCCCTCACACGCAGTCCCCCCCCCCCCCTGCATGGCTGCGAATGGATGATTTACATAATCATCCATTCGCAGGCAGGAAAGTCCTTCGACCATTGAATTATTTCTCCCGTGCATGCAGTTCAGAGTGACCTATATAGTCACTCTTAACTGATTCCAGCTTTGGATTTCAGAGCTAACGCACCTAGCTAAGACCACTTTAAATTCCCTTGTGATTGTCTGAAACTTTAAGAACCTACTGCTGGGCTGTTTAATCTGTTCCTGATTGTATGAAGGAATTCACTGTTTTGATGATCATCGATCTGTTTTGAATTTCATATCGGATTCTTGTTTAACTAACTCCTAAGAAGGAGATGCTCCTACTTCCCTTATGGGTATATCCATATTGACATCTCACTAGTATCATTCATTTTGAAACTACTTTTCGCCCCTGATGAAGTCACCTAGTTGACGAAACGCGTTGGGTCACATTCATATGTTTTGATCACATGCTGTGAATGAACCACATACAGGATTCAAACTGAATTGTATTTGTTTGTTTTTATCTTTTGTATATAAAATATTATAAAAGGTAAAACCTGTTATATATAAATATATTTTATATGATATGCATATTAGTATATCATAAGCGCACTCTGTACCCGCTCTTTGTTCATATATATATATATATATATACATACATGGGTAGGTGTGGCACTCTGTTCCTTAGGGTGCAAAAAAACGACAGTACAGTGTAACACTTATGATCAACGTTTCAGTGCTCTTTACTGGCACTATGACGATAGTGCCAGCAAAGAGCACTGAAATGTTGATCACCAGTGTGACACTGTACTGTCGTTTTTTTTGCACCCTAAGGAACCGAGTGCCACACCTACCCATGTATGTATATAGCTTTATTGCTAAAGCTGTGAAGGCACCTGGGCAAGTTATCCCCGTGTTGGGAGTGCCGGTCCCCCTACTATTATATATATATATATATATATATATGTGTGTGTGTGTGTGTGTGTGTGTGTGTGTGTGTATATGATGTCCTGCACGTTCCACAGGCAATAATGCAGTTTCCTCCAACACTAACAAAAGAATATACTGTTAGGTCAATGGCTGCTGACTGGAACACACTGAAGTATACTGTAGGTGCACTTGTGTGTCAGGGAATTTACACTGTAAGCTCCAAACGAGCAGAGACGAGGAAGGACAACTATTCTCTGTACAGCACTGAATAATTGGTGTTCCTATATGAAGGTATCCTGAAAAAACTGCTGCTTATAAGATGCAAAAATCTCCCCCGACCTATTATTGCATGTCAATTGTGACAATTCTGTCAACACAGGAATTTAAAAAAATTCAATGGCCTTAGAGGGAACAAATGGAACATTAGTACATCCCTCACACAGTTATTCTCCAGTATCCACGAAGATTGCCATTACCAAGACATAATTTTAATGATATGTTTCCTTTCCAAGGTGCCTTAATATAAACTGCAAGCCAACCAGTAGTAGCATAGCATGTCATCTCTTCTAATGTAATTGCAATATCGCGTGTGCCCCGGGTGGAAAACCTAACAAATAAATGTCAGCAAAGCACAACAAAACATTTCAATTTTTTTCTACATTTTAATTAACAGCTGTTTGGAGTATATGTTAATTTCCTGACAAGGAATCCCATATAGAGGGTTCATCACTTCTTACCTGTGACATCGGCTGCCATCAATCCCTCTGCTCTTATGACTTTCACTTGAAGAAAGCCCACATCATTAAGATTGCTAAAGGATCTCACAAGGCTCTGCAATAAACAAAAATAAATAGTTACTCAATCAAACGAATGTCATATTCCTTATATAGATTTACAATATGTGAATACGTTATCACTATACAATACTATCGCTAAAACGAGATATACTGTATCATTTATATAATTTATTATATACGTTTTGAATAATATATGTACACATCTGTAGCTAATAATGACAATATAATAAACATAATCAAAAGGAAACAGTACAAATTATTGTTGTAATCTGTGATACTTAAAGACTTCCTAGTCCTGGCCCAATTCGAATTCTCCCATCAGAGAGAGCAAGAAATACCAAAGGGTCAGCCTGTTATACTGTATGGAACTATCTTCCAGAAGAGGTGGTGTCATCAGATGAATACATTTAAAATAAGTTTGGACAAATATGTATTGGGAAAAATAAAAACTTTCAAAAAAGTACAACCCATAATCATTAGTTAGCCCAGTGGTTCCCAAACTGTGGGCCTTATTCTGGTTCACTCTCAGAGGCAGATTCCTTCTCAAATGGACAAAACCATGTGCATTGCAGGTGGGGCAGATGTAACTTGTGCAGAGAGAGTTAGATTTGGGTGGGGTTTTATTAATATTGCAGTGTAAAAATAAAGTAGTCAGTATTTTCCCTGCACAGAAACAAAACAAGTCACGCCCCCCCCCCCTTCAGTGCACATGGTTCTGCCCATTTGAGAAGGAATTTGCCTCTGAGAGTGAACCAGAATAAGGCCCTGTGTGCCGTGGCTCCCTAGGGTGCCTCGGGACACTTGCAGGGGTGCCTTGGATTGGTGGTCCAGTACCAATTCAAATTATTTATGGTCAATGTAAAAGGCAAAATCATTGCTGGTGGGCTGTCAATAATAAAATGGACAAACAGAAGCTAATCCTGTCCCTTAAACCTTTGTATGACAATGTATATAAAACAATTTACTTAATTTTTTTCTGAATTTCTGAATAAGAAACTTTTGGCCTAGGGGTGCCATGAAAGAAATTCTGATGCTCTAGGGCATGGGTCCTCAAACTGCGGCCCTCCAGATGTCGTGAAACTACAAATCCCAGCATGCCTTGCCACAGTTTTAACACTCCCTTATAGCAAAACTGTGGCAAGGCATGCTGGGATTTGTAGTTTTACAACATCTGGAGGGCCGCAGTTTGAGGACCCATGCTCTAGGGTGCCGTGGTTTGAAAAAGTTTGGGAACCACTGAGTTATCCCGACATTGAAACAAAGAAAATAATTCAAAAGGGGATATAACATCTAGAGCAGGGATGGGCAACAAGCGGCCCTCCAGCTGTTAATGAACTACACATCCCAGCGTGCCTTGCATCAGTTTCACCTTGGCCAAATAGCAAAACTAAGGCAAAGCACGCTGGGATGTGTAGTTCATCAACATCTGGAGGGCCGCTTGTTGCCCACCCCTAATCTAGAGCGTACTCTCTAACGGTTCCTCTATAAAGGCTGAACTATATTACTATGCATAAAAGAAGGTTGAGTCTCTGCATGAGAGGGTGTTGGGTCTGCTCCAGAGAAAGAGAGAAAGAGAGAGAGAGAGAGAGAGAGTGGCAGGTTTCTGCCTTTGAAGGTGGTGGGTGTGTGCCCCCAAGAGAGGGACATGAACTGTCTGGAAGGGTGGCAGGTCTCTTTCTAAGAGAGTGTTGAGCCCAGGGCCGCAGAGAGGAGAGGAGGGAGTACTAATTACCCGGGCCCAGGCTTGCTGGAGGGGCCCAGTGGAGGCCATGGTCTGACCCACTTCCCCCTCCGTCCCTCCCTGGCAGCAGCAGCACCTACAGCATGTGCTGTGCTGACAGCAGGCTCAGCATGATCGTCTCACTGACAGCATGAGAGCTCATGCTGAGCCTTCTGTCAGCAAAGCACAAGCTGTAGGTGTGTGCTGCTGCTGAGGGGAGGGGGGGAGAATAACACTTCCCCTCGACTTTAGAGTCTTTTTCACTCTCTTTAAACATTTTGGGGATGTGGCCTAATCATGGGAGGTGGTCAATTAGTCCATGCCCCCAAAATTTGACCAGGGCCCGGCATACCTCTCGGCAGCCCTGGTTGAGCCATTAAAGTAAAAAAAACTGCACTGCTTCTTTCCTAGGAACTCCAAATACAACTGCATAGCAGAATCTAGAGGACTAGAAATTAGAGTTTTGTACATTCAGGCGCAGCACCAGGAAAAAATGAGGGGAAGGGGAGAGTTCAGCAAAAATATTTGTCGTGCTTCCAGAAAAGGAGGAAGAGCGTGACCTTTCCAGTTTAATTAAGTCACTTTGGGCTTTATTCTAGTTCACTCTTTCTGACAAAATCCTTCTTAGATGGACAAAACCATGTGCACTGCGGGTGGGGCAGATGTAACTTGTGCAGAGAGAATTAGATTTGGGTGGGGTTTTTCTTCAAAGTGAGATCTATATTGAAGTGTAAAATCATGCAGTCAGTATTTTCCCTGCACAGAAACAAAATAACTCACCCAAATCTAATTCTCTCTGCACATGTTACATCTGCCCCCCTGCAGTGCACATGGTTTTGTCCATCTAAGAAGGATTTTGTCAGAAAGAATGAACTAGAATAAACCCCCTTGTAGTGTATCCACATCCACTCATGATTTAAGTTCCTTACTAAATTTAATGTCGTCCACAAATATGACAATTTTACTCACTATGTCACTTCCTGTATCATTAATGAATATATTAAACAAGGTGGGTCCCAATATTAAACCTTGCGGGACTTAACTTTGGACATTACCCCAACTGGAACGTATGCCATTTACCACCAATCTCTGTCCCCGATTGTGCAACCAGTTTTTAATCCAATTACAAAATCTTCAAATCCTAAATTACCTAGTTTTATAGATACCCTTTTATGAGGCACCTTGTTACATCAACAGATTTCCCTAAATCCAGTGCCCAGCTGAGTTCCTCATAGAAGCTAATTAAATTAGTCTGACATGATCTATTTTTGATGAACCCATGCTGATCCTTACTTGTCACCTTCTCCTGTTCTAAGAAATTTTGGATGCTCTCTCTTATTATGGTATATAATTTTCAGGGTTAGTTTTGCTACCTTTCTTCCATATTGGTACTGCTTTAGCTATGCACCAGTCCCTTCGTACCATTCCCGAGTTTAATGATTCCTCAAATATCAGATATAATGGTAGTGCTATGACAGAACTCAATTAGTTTAGTATCCTAGGGTGTATTTTGTCCGGGCCAGGGGATTTGTTTCTATTTAGGTTCTGTAAAACCAAAAAGGTGGATTTTTTTGGTCTTCTGCCCAGGCATGGCAATGGCCTTTTGCATCCCACGGACAACAGCTGTCTCGCCCGGTGCCTTTCTTAAGCAAACCACATCCCATCAGCAGCATCCTCCTCGTCAACTTCCTCCTCAGTGCCAGCTACATCCATATCCTCCTCATGGTGTACAACACTGACACCTTCAATATCAAGTTCCTGAAGGGTGATCCTTTCAGCATATACAGAGGGCGTGCTGCAAAAGGTGTAAGGAGCCACCTCTTCCCGTACAGTGATGGGAAAGTCAGGCATTACAACCACCAACACCCTTGGACTCTCCTTGCGGATTTATAAAAGGCACAGTTGTTTGCTGTGTTTTTGATGACAGCTTAACTCTCTTAAAATTTCTAGCTGGGGGAGGAGTAGGGGTTCAAATGTCATGTGAAGCTGAACCACTAGTCCTGAACATAGGTAAGGGCCTTAGACGTTCCTTGCCACTCCATGTTGTAAATGGCATACTCGCAGGCTTACGTTTCTCCTCAAACGATTTACATTTGTTTTTTTTATTCAACTTACTGAACTTTGGCAGTTTGGATTTTACATGCCCTCTACGATGACATTGGGCATCGGCCATGGCAGACGACGTTGATGGCATTATATGTTATGACTAGTGGCAGCCGTTCAGCACTAGGAGGAAGTGGTTCTTGTTCTTTCACTATTTTATCCTCCAAATTTTTGTTCTCCATTATCTTTGTGGAGTTATAATAATATGCGGCACAGGAGAGTATACCCCTAAACCACACACACAGCAAAGCCTGAAAAATTTATACGTATTTAAAAAATAACCCTTTTTTATTTTGGTGTTATAGTATTTCAAAATTAATATATGTGGGTGGCACAGGAGAGTGTACCACACACATGCCAAAACCTGAAAAATTTAGATGGATTAAAATAAATCTTTATTTTTTTGCAGTGTACATTGGACTGTCATAGAATTTGACAGCAGATAAGAACCACTTGGCCCATCTAGTCTGCCCCTTCTTTAAACAGGTTACCTCAAACCATATTTGATCCTTATTTTTTTTGTAAGGATATCAATATGCCACTCATGTTTGTTAACGAGCGTGCCAATGTCGCACCTGTGGCGCCAATGCTGCTTAATGCATTTCTATTAGCCAAGTGGTGATTGTTGTGACTACATCTGTGTGTGATTGATTTTACCTCCTCATTTCACATATTTGTACTTTGCTCAGAAAGTGCTTGACACCATTGTTTGCCAACTTGAGATATATTTTTGGTTTTCCCCTTTTTTTCCCCTACAGTATATTATTCTTCCATTTCCATTTCCAATTACTAGTCTATACAAAAATTATAAAATGTTTTTGTTTTTTTTTTGGGGGGGGGGGACACATTATATTGTAATGCAGTGGTTCACAAACAGTTTGCCTAGGCACCGTAGAGAGCCCGTAGGCCCTTGCAGTGGTGCCTCAGGTTGTTGGCCCAGGAGCAAATCATATTATTTATAGAAACATAGAATTTGACGGCAGATAAGTACCACTTGGCCCTTTTTTAAACATGAAAGGAGAGAAAGCACAGAATGTCTGGGTTGGTGCACCTTGAAAAAATTGTACAGTAAAATGTAACTTTTATTAAGGAATGTTTTAAAAGGTTGCGAAAATGAAAAACACACTAACATACATATACACACAACTGGTGATTTAAAAAGAGGATTAAATCCTCATGCAGTGTGCCCCCAAGTTATTGTGTCAATATCAATAGAATATTTTATAAGTCTCCTGGTGCATGTGCACCTAGAAAAAACCCACTTGGAAGTTGCTGTTTACTAGAAACACAGACAGTTGCGGCTTGTATGTGACCCTTAAATAAGATCTACCATGAGATCGGGTTCATACGTATAGGCTCAATCTGTGTTGCAGGGAGGCTGATTGCCTAGTCCCTACCAACCGCGAGCGCCTGAGGTATGTGCCCGTGCACGGCCTCAGGGGGACCGGATTGCTGCCTTGGTCGGGTGACGGCTGTCAGACCCTGACCTATAAGCAGTGGGGTTCCGTGTACAGCGGAGACCCGTCAAGCGCAACTGGTACATCAATCAAAATACATAGATAAATGGGATTGCTGTTAACTAGAAACAAAGATAATTGCGGCTTGTATGTAACCCTTAAAATGAGATCTACTATGAGATCGGGTTCAAGGTGTAGGCTCGATCTGTACTGCCGGGAGGCTCAAGACTGGTCTGGGTATGCAAGGTAGGACCGTGGTGCTGGGTGTGGAGAGTGTCTCCGTTACCCGCTCATGTAGCGGTCACTGTTACCGCGTCTGAGATTAGTCGCCTAATCCCTGCTAATAGCGAGCGCCTGAGGTATGTGCCCTTGCACGGCCTCAGGGGGACCGGAGTGCTGCTTGGGTCAGGTGACGGCCGTCAGACCCTGACCTGTAAGCAGTGGGGTTCCGTGTACAGCGGAGACCCGTCAAGTGCAACTGGTACAACAATCAAAATACGTGGGGAGCGGGTATGGGGGGACACACTGTGTGCGGTCGGCGCACGCTTCACAAGAGCTTCGTCAGGACCCTGGGTTTTGCCTAGGTGCACATACACCAGGAGACTTATAAAATATTCTATTGATATTGACACAATAACTTGGGGGCACACTGCATCAGGATTTAATCCTCTTTTTAAATCACCAGTTGTGTGTATATGTATGTTAGTGTGTTTTTAATTTTCGCAACCTTTTAAAACATTCCTTAATAAAAGTTCCATTTTACTGTACAATTTTTTCAAGGTGCACCAACCCAGACATTCTGTGCTTTCTCTCCTTTCTCGTTCTCAAATCTAATGTCTTATGGTAGCACACCCTTACTGGTTTACTCTAGTGAATTCCACACAAAACAACCAATATAAGGGTCCACCTGAAAAACGACTGTTACTGTACTTTCCTGTGCGACTGGTACAAACCCCTGCTTTGTTTATACCTTTTTTAAACATGTTACCACAAACCATATCAATATGCCTACCCCAAGAATGTTTAAATTGTACCACTGTATTTGCCTCTACCACATCTGATGGGAGGCTATTCCACTTATCTACTACTCTTTCTGTGAAGTAATTCTTCCTCAAATTTCCCCTGAATCTTCCTCCCTCTAGTTTCAGTGCATGTCCTCTTGTTCTGCTGCTCCTCTTCCTGTGAAGAAAGTCTCCCACCTGTACCTGTCACTGGACTTATAAGGCTGTCAGCTGTACCACTGGACTAGCAGTACCACTGGACTAGACTTATGCAGCAATATCACTGGACTTTACCGGCAGTATTACTGGACTTATGCAGCATGCAGTGGTACCAATGGACTTTCACGTCAGTTCCTATGTACTACAGACTGCATCAGTGACCACAATGTACTACAGATGGCATTAGTGACCCGATGTACTACAGGTGGCATCTGTGACTTCAATGTACTACAGACAGGATCAGTGATCCCAATGTACTACAGATGGCATCAGTGACCCCAATGTACTACAGACAGCATCAGTGATTCCCAATGTACTACAGACAGCATCAGTGACCCCAATGTACTACAGACAGCATCAGTGACCCCAATATACTACAGACAGCATCAGTGATTCCCAATGTACTACAGACAGCATCAGTGATCCCAATGTACTACAGATGGCATCAGTGACCCCAATGTACTACAGATGGCATCAGTGACCCCAATGTACTACAGACAGCATCAGTGACCCCAATGTACTACAGACGGCATCAGTGACCCCAATGTACTACAGACCGCACCAGTGACCCCAATGTACTACAGACGGCATCAGTGACCCCAATGTACTACAGACAGCATCAGTGACCCCAATGTACTACAGACAGCATCAGTGATTCCCAATGTACTACAGACAGCATCAGTGATCCCAATGTACTACAGATGGCATCAGTGACCCCAATGTACTACAGATGGCATCAGTGACCCCAATGTACTACAGACAGCAAGACAGGAATGAGTTTGCTGCTCGCACAGGACCCTCAGACGTGTTGAGGAAAGTGGGTGAACCGCTATTGTGCTTGTGTACACTAATATGTATTACTCACAAGGGGTGTGCTACCACTGGACACAAATAGATATGAACAGATAACAGAAGAGAAAAGTGTGTCCTGGTGTGGTGCACCTAAATAAACTTAACGATTAAAATTTAGCTTTTATTGGTATGTCTTAAAGGCGAAATATAAAAACACACAAACAAAACAAAATGTATGTGGATGTGTTTAAAAAGCGGCGGCTCTTTGACTCCACATCCGTTCTGACTAGAGGTAAGTATCCCCACAGGTATGGTATGCTGACACTTATATTATTGGTAATGCGACAATGCAGTGGGATAGTGTCAATGTAGCTCGAGGTCTTTTCATGCAGATGCGCACATCCTGACACCAGTGCGGTAATCAATATAAATATGAATATAATTTTGCACAGTTGGCTAGTGACCACAACTTAATAGACTATCTTTGTGTCATGTAGGACACCATTGGCTCAAATCTATATAGTTCAGGCTGGAGTTGCCTTTATTGTGGGTGAGCCTCTATGTGAAGAATTCGTCTATCGTAAATAAGAGTATATCAATGTTGAGTCTTATTCATATGGTTGTGCTGAATCGAATAGGCTTATAATTATTTATCAAATATGTAACCAATATAGTGACAGGTGAAAAGTCAACTCAGATACCAATCTACACGGGTGTCAACCGATTCAAAGTGCACCTTGGTTTGTTCAGGACTCTATTGTGCAGGCTAGAATTACCCTCAATATAAGGTAGCCTCGGTGTTGGATAAGATATATCTGTCTACTGATGTAGGTAGACTATATATAGTGCGGGCTAGAATTATCCTCAATATAAGGTAGCCTCAGTTTTTAATAAGGAACACCCGTCTACTATTGTAGGTAGACTAATGTGGGTTGATGTAAAGTACTATCAGAGTCTCTTGTGGTGCAAGGAACGTCAACACATTAATCAGCCAGCAAAAGTGACGACATATGTTAAAATTCCTCCTATTCCTCTTATTTTAGGCTGGAATTGCTCTTAGAGAGGAGAGGAAAAACATGTGCAGCTCTTTTTATCACAAAGAGTTTTTGTTGCCGGTTTTATGTCGACATGCAATTAAGTCTGTGTCAACATGAAATGATATTGACAATCGCTAATTGGTAAATCAGGTTAATGTACTCCGTTGAAACAATGGTAAATCAATAGTGGTTTTGATAAAATTTAGACAGTCAAAAGGAGCACTGCCTGTCAGCACATGGGGGTTTATTCTAGTTCACTCTTTCTGACAAAATCCTTCTTAGATGGACAAAACCATGTGCACTGTAGGGGGGGCAGATGTAACATGTGCAGATAGAATTAGATTTGGGTGAGTTATTTTGTTTCTGTGCAGGGAAAATACTGACTGCTTTATTTTACACTGCAATATAGATCTCACTTTGAAGAAAAACCCCACCCAAATCTAATTCTCTCTGCACAAGTAACATCTGCCCCACCCGCAGTGCACATGGTTTTGTCCATCTAAGAAGAATTTTGTCAGAAAGAATGAACTAGAATAACCCCCATAGTCGTTTTAATAATCACTGGTTTATAAGTGCAGTTTTAATATACTCTTGAAATGCTTGTGAGTTAATTGTATCCAGACACTGTTTGTTTATAATGTTAGGTCAGTGTAGTACAATTAAACAATTTAACAATTTAGCAGGGGCGCTGCCAAAGGTTGGTGGAAAATACTTAATAGTAATCCACCTGTGATATACACAGCTACCAAGATTCAATTAAGGGTAGGGGCACTAATAGCTGTAAATGATGAATGAGTTACAGCGTGCCCTCCTATAGGCAGTATAAACGTGCGGAGTGCAGTAATAGTGCTAAGTTCGATTGCCTTAGATATATAAAGGTCAATCCCTGATTAGCAACAAGTTTCTGCCCCCAGCTAGTTGTTATAGGGTGGTCACAAGTTATCACCAAATGTGTCTATTGCACGGTGATACAACAGTGCGCATAGCAATGAAGAGTTCCTGTGGGTTAAAGCATAAGTCAAAAATACATCCTAGTCAGATGCGAGTCAAGAGAGCGTCACCGCTAGCCGGCGTACGCTTCGCGTTTAGCTTTTTCAAGGCCAACCCGACAGGCCTTTCTGAAGTGTTTAAATACCCTATCAGAGGGTGGGCGTGAGTATCTCGGAATCCACTGGCTAGAGAGTGTCCAATCATTTGCTAGCTCTTTCTACGGAGTGGCGTATGGACGTTCAGTGGGCTTGATTAACTCGTTTAGTGGGCGTGAGTATCTCAGGGTTCAATGGCTAGAGAGTGCTGGGTTAGGTCACGTTGCATATGGAGATTCTTGTAATGTATTGACCAATGGTCGGATCATCCGAACTCGATGGGCGTGGTGAGTACAGATGTGTAACTCTAATTGACAGATCATACGTAGTTGACTCTGTGTGTGTAATTATATTGTACACATGTTTGGAGATCTATGGTCATCTGGAATAAAGCATAAATTGTGTAGGCATTTATAAATTATGCCAGTGTACGCGGCAGCGATATAGGATGAATATCCCAGGAATACTAGAGAGTAAAGGATGATATGCGTAACACTGACATATGTCTTGAATAGTGCATGTGAATGGGGTTTATGCAGTTTCCTCAACTGGTTGTTGGTCATGAACCAGTACAGTATGTGGCAAAATAAAACGTATACTTTGTAACTGTTTGTCTCAGTAGTTCCCCACTGACTGGTACAGATTGTCTCAAGGGAAAGGAGAAAACTGCTTGTATGATCATGTTAATTTAAACTACTTCAAAACCCTTTATATACATCAATTATGATGCGAATATCACACCTATGAGTGAATAAGGATATGTCATGTATGCCTTATTTGATATAATTTTATAATCATATAGGTTAAAAAAAATATATATGGACGTGTTGTGTAATATTATAAATAGAACCAGCATACTGTACATAGAGACAGTGTCTGGTTGTCAATGATAAAAGTGGAATGTGATGAAAAAAGTGTGCATGTCAGGGAGGGTGTGCGTTATGCATATACATTTAATAATTAAATAGTAAGTGTTGTGTGTAGCTGACAGTGTCAGTCTTAATCATAAAATTGTGAACGGTTGATTGTGAAGTTAAATTGAGGTGAAAGTTATAGTCCACATCCATACTAATATAATGGGAGGGAGGTAGTGAAAAAAAAAAACCCACAAAAAACAACAACAAGTGTAACACATTAAGACAAATATGTGAAATAAAACTGTGCGAAACGGGAACAGGGGTTCTGGTCGCCCCCTAATGGTGAGTAGTGTGTGTTGACGAATTAATGGTAAAGAATAACTCGTGAAATGAAATTGGAAGAATTGATGTATTTATTATTTCTTTTGTCGACAGGAATTATGTCGACAATTTGGATTTCATATTGGAATAAAGTGAAGTAAATATGGTATTGTCTCTTGCATTTCTAGGTGTGCAGATTATGAAGAGTAAATCGTTGTTATAGGTTTAGTGAAGGTTTGTCGACAGAGAGTCTACCTCATAATGTCGACAATTTTTGAATTGGAATAGAATTTTTGCAATAAAACATCTATTTCCCATAGATGCACTAAGGAGACATGCGTATAGTTAGAAGGCACGATATTAGGGGAATTATTAGGAGTGTTTAAGTATGTTCCAGGAAAGAGTTGATATTATTGTGTCAACTTTTTCAGAGGTAAGCTGTATATTTATTCTCCTCATTAAGACCATGTGGGAACATGGCATCGAGTAAAAAGATGAGTCTTGTTTCCTGTCTCAGCAGTTCCCTATCTAGATCACCTCTTCTGATCCCCAAGTTGACCTTCAAAAGTCCATATGCTTTTAACCCCGTAGGGTCTTGTTGGTGACAGCGGTCAAAATGACGAGCTACTGGAGTAAGTGTCTTCATAGCTCTTTTGTCTTTCTGAGCATTTTTGATACTGTTGACATGCTCCAGTATGCGTTTTTTGAGGGGCCTGATTGTCTTGCCAATATAAATTCTGTTACATGGGCATTGCAGGTGATATACGACCCCTGCCGTGTCGCAGGTAATGTTATCCCTAATTACCCATGTGTGTTGGAATTTATCCTGATATGTGTCTTTGGTGACCATATACATACAGGCTTTACAGGTGCCACATTTGCGTGAGCCCTTTTTTGTTTTGTCAGGCCCTTTGACCTTGTCCAGATGGCTGTGGACTAATATGTCCCGTAAATTTTTGCTCCTCCTCCAACTGATATCAATTTTATTACCTAGGATGGGAGATAGGTCGGGGTCAGTCTTGAGGATATCAAGATGTTGGTTGAGTATCCCTTGAATGTCACGCCATTCTTGGCAGTATGTTCCTATAAATCTGACCTTTTGGTCTTCTTTTGTGGTTTTATTAGTCGGGATGAGTAAAGATTCTCTTTTGACCCTTTTGGTGTCATTGTAGGCCGCTTTAATAGCTCGATTGCTATATCCCCTTTCTCTAAGACGGTCACCGAGTTCGTCAGCTCTTTTTAGGAATGTTTTATCATGTGAGCAGTTGCGCTAAGTGCGCAAGAACTCTCCCTTTGGTAACCCCTTAATGACAGGGGGGAAGTGGGCGCTTTCGAAATGTAATAATGAGTTTGTGGCCGTCTTTTTTCTGAACATGTCAGAGGAGATAGTTCCATCTTTTTCTATATTTAGACGCAGGTCCAGGTAGTTGACCCCCTCCTGACTCATTTCATAAGTGAGGCGGAGATTGAATCGGTTGGTATTAAGGATATTAATGAAGGTTACAAAAAGGTCCGCATCTCCCTCCCAGATGATTAATAGGTCGTCTATATACCTTAGCCACAAAAGTATGTGGCTGGTATATGGCTCATTTTGTTCGTGAAACACCACCTCCCGTTCCCACCATCCCAGGTACAGGTTCGCGTATGTCGGAGCACACGTGCTCCCCATAGCGGTCCCCCGTACCTGGAGGTAGAAGGCCTCATTACACACAAAATAATTCCGTTCAAGGACGAATCGCAGCAATTGGATAATGATATCATGTAAATCATTTTCTCGGTCCATACTTAGGAAGTACCGTGCTGCGTGGATGCCTTGTTGGTGTGGTATGCTCGTGTAAAGGCTTTCCACGTCACACGTGATCAGCCAAGAGTTGTCATTGAGAACCACATCCTGTAATTTTTTGAGGACATCCATAGTATCCCTGACATAGGAGGGCAGGGTGACTACGTGTTGTCGTAGATGGAAATCGACAAATTCACTAGCCTTTTCCGTCAACCCTCCTATGCCAGAGACAATTGGCCTGCCGGGTGGTATCTGTTCATGTTTGTGAACTTTGGGGAGTAGATACATGGTTGGAATGCGGACATTTTTTACCAGTAGGAATTCATACTGATTTTTAGTGAGGACCCCATTTTTGTATGCTGTGTCTAGCATGAGGGAGTAAGATTTGAGGAAGTCGTCAGTAGGGTTGAATGTTAACCTCTTATAGCAGGTGGCGTCTCCCAACTGTCTATCCAACTCCTGAATATACAGATCCCTAGACCAGAGGACTACATTCCCCCCTTTATCAGAGGGTTTGATGACGGTGTCATTCCAGTTCTTAATTTCACGTATGGCCTTTTGCTCATCTCGGCTCAAATTACTAGAGAAATGACGTGGGCCTTTGTCTCTCTGTAGTTTATCCAGATCTCTGCTAACTACATCAACAAAGGTTTTGACCACTGGACAGATAGAGAAATCTGGGTAGAATGTAGATTTTCTCTTTGGTTGTTGGATGTGTGTGTCTGATCCACTGGGTGTCTCATAGTCAGGGGTCTTGTCTGTATTTTCACGTTGGAGTTCCTCTAACGCTCGTATCGCTAACCTCTCTTCATCAGTATACCACAGATTATATAGAGGTCCTAAGTGGCTAGGGTCAGATGTATGTGGGGATGCCACTTTTATCACTTTTATCATTGACAACCAGACACTGTCTCTATGTACAGTATGCTGGTTCTATTTATAATATTACACAACACGTCCATATATATTTTTTTAACCTATATGATTATAAAATTATATCAAATAAGGCATACATGACATATCCTTATTCACTCATAGGTGTGATATTCGCATCATAATTGATGTATATAAAGGGTTTTGAAGTAGTTTAAATTAACATGATCATACAAGCAGTTTTCTCCTTTCCCTTAAGACAATCTGTACCAGTCAGTGGGGAACTACTGAGACAAACAGTTACAAAGTATACGTTTTATTTTGCCACATACTGTACTGGTTCATGACCAACAACCAGTTGAGGAAACTGCATAAACCCCATTCACATGCACTATTCAAGACATATGTCAGTGTTACGCATATCATCCTTTACTCTCTAGTATTCCTGGGATATTCATCCTATATCGCTGCCGCGTACACTGGCATAATTTATAAATGCCTACACAATTTATGCTTTATTCCAGATGACCATAGATCTCCAAACATGTGTACAATATAATTACACACACAGAGTCAACTACGTATGATCTGTCAATTAGAGTTACACATCTGTACTCACCACGCCCATCGAGTTCGGATGATCCGACCATTGGTCAATACATTACAAGAATCTCCATATGCAACGTGACCTAACCCAGCACTCTCTAGCCATTGAACCCTGAGATACTCACGCCCACTAAACGAGTTAATCAAGCCCACTGAACGTCCATACGCCACTCCGTAGAAAGAGCTAGCAAATGATTGGACACTCTCTAGCCAGTGGATTCCGAGATACTCACGCCCACCCTCTGATAGGGTATTTAAACACTTCAGAAAGGCCTGTCGGGTTGGCCTTGAAAAAGCTAAACGCGAAGCGTACGCCGGCTAGCGGTGACGCTCTCTTGACTCGCATCTGACTAGGATGTATTTTTGACTTATGCTTTAACCCACAGGAACTCTTCATTGCTATGCGCACTGTTGTATCACCGTGCAATAGACACATTTGGTGATAACTTGTGACCACCCTATAACAACTAGCTGGGGGCAGAAACTTGTTGCTAATCAGGGATTGACCTTTATATATCTAAGGCAATCGAACTTAGCACTATTACTGCACTCCGCACGTTTATACTGCCTATAGGAGGGCACGCTGTAACTCATTCATCATTTACAGCTATTAGTGCCCCTACCCTTAATTGAATCTTGGTAGCTGTGTATATCACAGGTGGATTACTATTAAGTATTTTCCACCAACCTTTGGCAGCGCCCCTGCTAAATTGTTAAATTGTTTAATTGTACTACACTGACCTAACATTATAAACAAACAGTGTCTGGATACAATTAACTCACAAGCATTTCAAGAGTATATTAAAACTGCACTTATAAACCAGTGATTATTAAAACGACTATGTGCTGACAGGCAGTGCTCCTTTTGACTGTCTAAATTTTATCAAAACCACTATTGATTTACCATTGTTTCAACGGAGTACATTAACCTGATTTACCAATTAGCGATTGTCAATATCATTTCATGTTGACACAGACTTAATTGCATGTCGACATAAAACCGGCAACAAAAACTCTTTGTGATAAAAAGAGCTGCACATGTTTTTCCTCTCCTCTCTAAGAGCAATTCCAGCCTAAAATAAGAGGAATAGGAGGAATTTTAACATATGTCGTCACTTTTGCTGGCTGATTAATGTGTGGACGTTCCTTGCACCACAAGAGACTCTGATAGTACTTTACATCAACCCACATTAGTCTACCTACAATAGTAGACGGGTGTTCCTTATTAAAAACTGAGGCTACCTTATATTGAGGATAATTCTAGCCCGCACTATATATAGTCTACCTACATCAGTAGACAGATATATCTTATCCAACACCGAGGCTACCTTATATTGAGGGTAATTCTAGCCTGCACAATAGAGTCCTGAACAAACCAAGGTGCACTTTGAATCGGTTGACACCCGTGTAGATTGGTATCTGAGTTGACTTTTCACCTGTCACTATATTGGTTACATATTTGATAAATAATTATAAGCCTATTCGATTCAGCACAACCATATGAATAAGACTCAACATTGATATACTCTTATTTACGATAGACGAATTCTTCACATAGAGGCTCACCCACAATAAAGGCAACTCCAGCCTGAACTATATAGATTTGAGCCAATGGTGTCCTACATGACACAAAGATATGTTTAAGGAAGAGGGGAAAGACTCTCTCTTTGTCGGGGCACTCTTTTTCAAAAAATTAATTTCTTTAAGACAGTTCAAGACAGTATTACGGGTTTAACATCAGGAAGACACAAAGGATCCCAAGAAAATGTTAATTGTTAGAAAGGTTTTTAGTGATACATTACTTGCGTGTATATGTGACAAGATTTAAAAGAATTGCTTTAATGGTTATTCATTAAAAATAAGCACTAGACATAGACAAAACAGTGACACAACCAAAAACAGATACATATAACATATAACATAAAATGATAGCTGAGCTCGTATTGGAAAAGACACTCAGGTAAATGGGGCCAATAGCGGTATGTTCCTCGTGGAACAGTTGGTCCCAAAAGTGGGAAATACCAAAAGTTCCCACGGGGGTCTCGGTCCCCAAATGGAATGCTCTTCCAAGTTTATCGACTCAAGTATCGGTGGTTTTGATAGGGATCAGAAATAATCGTTAGAAGAAATCAATCAATACACCAATATACAATTTCTCAGATGTGAAGTAGCAGTATATTTTATCTATCCAGGTATTACGCCCTCCGAATATCTGCAGTGACGACACACTGCACAGTTATAGGTAACCTGTGTCGACTCTGCTCTGGCACATTGTATGGATATCACTAACTGCTACTTCACATCTGAGAAATTGTATATTGGTGTATTGATTGATTTCTTCTAACGATTATTTCTGATCCCTATCAAAACCACCGATACTTGAGTCGATAAACTTGGAAGAGCATTCCATTTGGGGACCGAGACCCCCGTGGGAACTTTTGGTATTTCCCACTTTTGGGACCAACTGTTCCACGAGGAACATACCGCTATTGGCCCCATTTACCTGAGTGTCTTTTCCAATACGAGCTCAGCTATCATTTTATGTTATATGTTATATGTATCTGTTTTTGGTTGTGTCACTGTTTTGTCTATGTCTAGTGCTTATTTTTAATGAATAACCATTAAAGCAATTCTTTTAAATCTTGTCACATATACACGCAAGTAATGTATCACTAAAAACCTTTCTAACAATTAACATTTTCTTGGGATCCTTTGTGTCTTCCTGATGTTAAACCCGTAATACTGTCTTGAACTGTCTTAAAGAAATTAATTTTTTGAAAAAGAGTGCCCCGACAAAGAGAGAGTCTTTCCCCTCTTCCTTAAACATACTTCTCATACTCTCTAGGGAGCACCTCCACAATCTCTATTTTGTGAAAGGACGCTAGAACTACTAGCCCTAAATACTATATCTTTACTGTGGATACCTGATACCTTTTGCTAGAATTTTTTCTACATTAACCTGTGCACTGGTCTATACCCACGCATCCCCCTCCCCTAAAAAAAGTAAATGACACAAAGATAGTCTATTAAGTTGTGGTCACTAGCCAACTGTGCAAAATTATATTCATATTTATATTGATTACCGCACTGGTGTCAGGATGTGCGCATCTGCATGAAAAGACCTCGAGCTACATTGACACGATCCCACTGCATTGTCGCATTACCAATAATATAAGTGTCAGCATACCATACCTGTGGGGATACTTACCTCTAGTCAGAACGGATGTGGAGTCAAAGAGCCGCCGCTTTTTAAACACATCCACATACATTTTGTTTTGTTTGTGTGTTTTTATATTTCGCCTTTAAGACATACCAATAAAAGCTAAATTTTAATCGTTAAGTTTATTTAGGTGCACCACACCAGGACACACTTTTCTCTTCTGTTATCTGTTACTACAGACAGCATCAGTGACCCCAATGTACTACAGACGGCATCAGTGACCCCAATGTACTACAGACGGCACCAGTGACCCCAATGTACTACAAACGGTATTAGTGACCCCAATGTACTACAGACGGTATTAGTGACCCCAATGTACTACAGACGGTATTAGTGACCCCAATGTACTACAGATGACATCAGTTACCCCAATGTACTACAGACAGTATTAGTGACTCCAATGTACTACAGACGGTATTAGTGACCCCAATGTACTACAGACGGTATTAGTGACTGCATTGTACTACAGACGGTATTAGTGACCGCAATGTACTACAGACGGTATTACTGACCCCAATGTACTACAGACGGTATTAGTGACCCCAATGTACTACAGACGGTATTAGTGATCGCAATGTACTACAGACGGTATTAGCAGGGCCGGCCTTAGGCATAGGCACACTAGGCAATTGCCTAGGGCATTTGGAATGCCTAGGGGCATTAGCAGCTTCTGCTGATTAAAATGATATGCAGCATGCCTATATTCTGTGTGAGTGAGGCTGTATCTGCATATGAAATAGTGTATTCATGGAAATCACTGTAACATAGCATTCCGTATGCAGGTACAGCCACAGTCGCACACAGAATATAGGCATGCTGCATAACATTTTAATCATCGGAAGCTCCTTGTGTGTGCTGGTCATAACAATGCAAATAAGACGAATTTTCAGCAAAAAAGGCAACCAACGTTAGCAGAACTGGCCAGGAGCTGCATGGCCTATTGAGACAAGATGTATGAGGAAACATCTGAATCCAAGCAGAGGTCACAGTGTTAGCGGCTGTGCGAGTGCGGTCTGCAGGTGGGTGGGTTGTGCAATAGTGTTCGGCATATGTGTAAGGGGCATTATGTGTGTCATGTATAAATGCATTAATAATGTGCGACATATGTGTAACAAGCATTATGTGTGTCATGTGTATAAGGGCATTAATAATGTGCGACATGTGTAATGGGCATTTTGTGTGTCATGTGTATAAGGGCATTAATAATGTGAAACATATGTGTAAGGGGCATTATGTGTGTCATGTGTATGAAGGTCATTAATAAAGGTTGGCATAATGTGTAAGGGGCATTACGGTTATAAGGACATAAATAATGTGTGTCATGTGTAAGGGGCATTACTGTGTGGTATTATCAGGGGTGCCGAGAGAAACGGGTAGGGGGTACAAATTACCCAGGCCAAAGCCTGATGGGAGGGCCCAGTGGGGGCCCTGGGCCCCCTCCCCTTAAGTGACAGCAGCAGCTGCAGCTCTTCTCCTCTGCCCAGCACACACTGCTTTGTGCTGGGTTGCAGTGTGGCCATGGAGGTGCTTAAAATACAATATTTTCTCAGGATTTTTTTCTAAGGGTATAATTTGATGAGTAATGTATATAAGGTAAAGTGGTACTACAATGTGATGTAACATGAATAAGGGACACTCTCACATGATATAATGTGAATAAAGTTGCACTACTGTGTGGCATAATTTGAATTTGGGGTAAAATTGTGTGGCCATGCCCCTTCCCAGCAAGAACGCACCCCTATTTGGGCTGCGCACCAAATGTGTGCACTGTTTCTATTTAAAATATTGCAGGTAGGAGCACCAAAATGATGACTGCTATGATGAGGGTTGATGGTGCTGGGAAAGGGGAGCAGTGTCAGAGGTGGAACTAGTGGCGGTGCTAGGGGGCACCAGCCAAAATCTTGCCTAGGGCATCATTTAGGCTAGGGCCGGCTCTGGGTATTAGTGACCACAATGTACTACAGACGGTATTAGTGACCCCAATGTACTACAGATGACATCAGTTACCCCAATGTACTACAGACAGTATTAGTGACCGCAATGTATTACATTCTAAGTTCTAAGCTTCATGCATGTCCTTTACACTGACTGGGTGCACTAAATAACCTGGCATGACTGGCATACAGTAGATAGCCTAAGATTAGTATTCTCGTGCTTACTTACATTTCTGAATCATAATATGTTAACTATGCCATTGTGCCAATGAAAATAGTAGTTTTGGATCATAAAATGATCTATAAAAATGTTATGGATGTAAAGAGCAGCCCATGTTTTTATTAATAATATGAGAAAGCTGACAGTCAGAGCACACCATGATATTAACGTTATATGTCCCAAGTGAATACTCCCTGTTTACAGGAAGATATGACCTTGATTTTCAGAGCTGAGAAATGATTACGCTAGGTATATTCCCATACGTGTATTAATATGATATGTCTTATATAAAAAGTATTTATGAGCCCTATTACCTCAATCTTTTTACATTTGTTTATATTTCAAGCAGTGTCTCAGAGGGGGTTAACTGCCTTCCATGTTAACACAGAAGAGAGGCTTTCCATGCTACAGTAATGACTCTAGAAGTGACTGCCTATGAACAGAACAAAATTGCACATACTAGCTTTCATTTATTATGTCCACAGTGTAGCTACATCATACTTGCCTACTTTTGAAAACTAGTTTCAGGGAGATTATAGTTGGTAGTAGAATTTTGCAAAGCTCCCCATTGAGGGCATACTCCTCCCAAAAGGCGTGTCTAGTTCCATATATGGAGAGATTGTGAACGTGGCACCTAGAAGCGCGGGTGTGCACTGCTACATCTGAGAGGAATCATTTATTATGACTTATATCCAAATGTAGATGAGCCCCAATGCCGTTAGCAAGAGCTACTATACTTGCTAAAGAAAAGTCACTGATGTGTGTCAGGGATTGTTCATCTATTGTGTTTTACACGTGGTTCCATATAAATGGCCACAAGAGATGCATGTAGACATAGAGATCATTGTGTTTTATCACCAATGGTGAAAAATGGTGCTGATGATTCAATGTATGTGTCTCTCATTCCTTTATTTACCAAAAATGTAAGTGTGTAATGTGGGCTAGGTGAAATGAGGGAGATTGCTGAATTAACGAAGGAGAGAGGGAGATTGCTGCTATTTCAGGAAGACTCCTGCAGAATACAGGAGGGTAGGCAAGTATGAGCTACCTGTACAAGCAGCAACAATAGTGTTAAAAACCCATCAAAATGGTGGCTTCTCCAATGTACTTCCACTTTGAGTTGTAACAGTTTTTAGACCACAAAAACCATCTCCACCCCACCCCATATTCTATCTCCTCCTCACTCCAATCTCTGTCTTCACAGCTCCCTCTCTCCATATCCATCAAGTTATAAACAGATCAGTGTCCCTGCAATAAATGATTTCACTCACTTTCTGTTATGACATCTTTTAGCATGAGCTGAGTGTCCTCTAGTGCTTAGTGGTGGTGCTCCCCTCATAGAGGTGAGGAGTAGTTAGCCTTTAATATATATAGATGGGCCTGATTCCGATATGTAAGGCTTGGGCTTCAAATCCAAATTCTGAAGTGCTGGAAGATCCGAACCAGAACTCCTTTCAGAACAGATGTCCTTGGGAGATCTGAATTGGGTTTTGGTTCAGATCCACAAAATTTGCAACTTAATTTCATAAAATAACTATACTTTATATGTAAATATTAAAATATCACAACAATGACATTAACATACATACATATAACATGATAATAAAAAAACAATAAAAGGTAATCTCAGTCGCAGGATGGGCATTGTAGCCAAGAAGATCTTGTGGCTTTAGGGTATTTATCCAATAAAGATAGATGCATTTAATCAAAGCTAATGATTATGATACCACTGATTTCTGGGATGGTATATTGGGTGGGGGTAAAGTCACAGGTCCTCTCTATTCATACGGTTTCCCAATCCAGTGCCGCTGGAGGAATCTGTTAAACAAATGTGCAGGATCTTTCCAAGAAAGCCCAAAGCCCTCTCTGGTGGCGTGGGGCCCCCAATTGGCCGCTGGAGGATGATAGAAATGGGCAGCTGCAGTGGCCAAGATGGAAACATCCTCTATTTGATGAGGGGCCACAATGACTCCTATAGGGTTTTTCCCCAAGGAGGCAATAACCTTTTACAGGTGACTGTAGATAGTAAGTACACCTGGATGTCTCTACCTGCTGTGTGTCCTGATGGGGGGGGGGGGGGGGGGCACAAGGTCCTGTAGAAGTTCCCCAAGAAGGCAGTTGGTTGGAAGCAGCTTCCGGTCCAATCCTGGAGTGCTGAAGATAGACATTTGACGTGTTTCGCCACTTGCTGTGGCTTTTTCAGAAAACATTTGTCTGGATTCAGATTTCTGGAGAACTGAACTGCACAACTGCCAGGAGTGGTATGGAGATGCCCATATTGTGATCTGCAGCTTGCATAAAAAGCCCCCGGACGCACATCAGGTAACATTGACCACCTGAGGAGCCCTTTGGCAGAGCAGCATGGCCGGAGGAAGTAAGACGTTGGAGACATTTATATTGGGTACTGGATCACATTGACAATCAATAAAATGCCCACAAAACAGTTGCGGCACAACATCATGTTTGCTGTCACACCCTGTTACCTCCCTCAAATGGTTCCTGAATGTCAATCAGTCTACACATAAATCCTCTCTGTGATCATGTCGCAAGACCATCATAGCACATGCACAGTGCAACCTAGACGCATGCACAGGCTGATATCAATCGCTTAACTGCGTAAAATTAGGTTTGCCTCCATCTCATGCACCACTGTTGCATGTCTGACTTTGCCAGTTTCATGCATACATAACCCCATAAACCTTTCTTAAATCTCCTGCTGCTTTCACACCACAAAAAAAAAAAATGGCATAGACCCGGTATTTTTAAACGTTTCTAAAAACGGATCAGAAAGCTAAAACCCCTTTTCATACCGAATATCTTTATTTCAATGCAGTTTTTGTCCTTAAACGGTATTTCAATGCCGTTTTTGTCCCTTCACAACATTGAACCCATTTAACTCATAGAAAACAGTGGATGAAAAAACCGGGTCTGAAACGGGTAGAACCCTGCTTTATTACATCTAGAAATACCAGTTCTAGAACTGGTAAATTCACTCTGCACCTTTCAGAACGCACAAATTACCGTTTTGAAATGGTAAAAAAACTGCAAAATACCAGGAAAAAGTGCAGTCTGAAAGGGGCATTAGCTAGCTCGCCAACAGTCTTATGCCATCTAGCAATAGAGGCAGCCCTGTTGTGCCAGTGCAGTAATTTACCCTGTGTCACAAACCCCAGTAAGCATCCCCGTTTAAGACAGCGGTCTTTACCTTCCCGACGGTCCGCACTGCGGTTGAGGTCTCTGGTTGGCGCTGCTGCCTGGCGCGATGTCCATTACATGCCCGCGGGTAGCCGGTGTTGTACCTTGTCGCCGACACACTGACATGCCGGCTCCGAGCGGCATGGGCGGCGCCATGACACTTCCAGTTTGACCAATCTCGCTGACCATCAGCCTGACCCCTGACCTACACACCTGTGCAGTAATCAAGGTGTGTCTGTCCTTTCCCCAGCATTGATTGGTGCCACGCCCGGCAGCCAATCACAGACAGGCAAGGGGGATATAGCTCAGGCCTGAGCATTACCTCGTTGTCTTGTACAATTGCTTTACCTGCTCCAGAGTTCTCCTGCATTCAGTGAAAGTTCCCAAGACTCCAGGATTCCAGGCTCCCCTGTTTCCTTGCCTCCAGCGTTTCTCCAAGCTGCTATACTTACCTGGTTCATACCATCTCCAGAAGACTCCTGCGATACCATCCCTGCAGTCGAGTATCAGGTGTCTCGCTGAGCACCTTGCTGGCTCCTAAGTCAGTTACCACTATCAGTGACAATCAACATCTTGTCCTGATCCTGTCGACAGTCCCCGTCAACACCTGGGTTGACTCACAGTTATTGTGCTCCATAGAGACTATTACACCTCCGTCCTATCCAGCCAATACACCTGAGTACACGTCAACATCTCCGTCGACATCCCAAGTCGGCAGTCCTGCAGTTCCCAGACTGCTCATCCCTTACCCTGGTCTCTCAAGGCCATTCCAGGGTTTCGTATCCTAGTCCCATCCTGTGTCCAGAGGACCAGGGCAGGGGGCCGCGACCTGCCTGTCAGACGCAGCTAAGTCCAAAGTCCCTTGCGGGACTCCCTGGTGAACACCGCTGGCAGGTTAGACTCCGCGCCCCTGTTCCTGGTCTCCGCCAACACTGGTACGTTGTGCTCTCGTCCCCTTGTGCATGTCATATATTAAACCCCCGGCATTATGCTACACAGCGCCCTCCACTGCTCCACCACGGTCACAGCCGGAAACACAAAAAACCCCAGAGCTGACAGTTTGTTCAAGACCGATGGACTCGGCTCAAGACCCCAGTGTGGGACCAGCGGTCATCCAGAATGTCACCGCCAGGATGGAGAACCAAGAAGCCACCCAGCAGCAGGTGATCAATTTCCTCCAAGATGTGTCCAATCGATTGGATACCTTGCAGCAATCCTTGTCGACATCTGTGTCAACTACTCAAAGGAACACTTCACCACCGGCTTCCCCTTCCCGTCTCCAACTGCCGGTGCCCAGCAAATATGACTGTGATCCTAAGAATTGTAGAGGATTCGTCAATCAGTGCCTGATACAGTTTGAACTTTTACCTCACAATTTCTCCACCACCAGAATCAAGATAGCCCTCAATTGCGTATCCCCTCTGTGGAAGAAATCTGACCCCCTGCTAGAAGACTATGACAAATTCATTCATACATTTCGCCGCATATTTGATGCACCAGGACGCTCAGCTTTAGCATCCACAGATATATTACGGATCAAGCAAGGGTCCCGATCCATGGGACAGTACGTGATCCACTTTCAAACTTTAGCCTCTGAGCTTTAGTGGAACAATGAAGCTCTGACAGCTGCGTTCTGGCTAGGCATCTCAGATCGCATAAAAGATGAATTGGCAACCCGTGATCTCCCAGATGGTCTAGAAGACCTGATCTCCCTGTGTGTCAAGATTGATTTACGCCTCCGTGAGAGAGGTCTAGAGAAACAAAAGAAGTTAATTCCCAAGGTTACTCCCAGAGTACGTTCAGAGTCTCCTTCTCGTGAAGAACCAATGCAAGTCGGTAGATCACGCCTGACTCCTGAGGAACGCACCCGTCGGCAGCGCAATTGACTGTGTCTTTACTGTGCTGCTTCCAGTCATTTCATTAATGAATGTCCCGAGCGGTCGGGAAACTTCAAGGCCTAACCTGCAACAGAGGAGTTAGGTTAGGTCGTGTAGCAAAATCTCCTCCCAGCACAGATTTTGTCCTCCCAGTATCCCTGGAGACCCCTGTTGGGTCTAACTCAAGTTCGGCCCTGGTGGATTCCGGATCAGCAGGGAACTTCATCTCTCAATGTCTTGTTACCAAACTGCAAATTCCAGTGACATCCATTAGTCCTCATCTTTCTGTCACAGCAGTGGATGGCAGCAAGATCCCAGGCAGTGAAGTTCATTTCCGCACTAAACCCGGTCACCTGAGAGTGGGTACATTACATCATGAACTGATTGAATTCCTTGTCATTCCCAGGGCATCCTATGATATTGTACTAGGTCTCCCCTGGCTTAAGCTCCATAACCCCAGCATCAACTGGGCAGTTCTGCAACTGGAGCAATGGAGTCCCCATTCCATCAGCATTGTATCAGTCCTGTTCTACCCATGCGCTCTGCCAATGCTACATCCTTGTCCGGCTTGCCGGAGGTCTACAAAGACTTTATGCATGTGTTCTGTGAACAATCTGCGGATACCCTGCCGCCCCATCATAAATGGGATTGTCCTATTGATCTGCTCCCGGGGAAGATCCCCCCTAACGGTCGAACTTATCTGTTATCAGTTACCGAGACTCAAGCTATGTCTGCTTATATTCAGGAAAATCTGCAAAAGGGATTCATTCGACCCTCAAAATCTCCAGCTGGCGCAGGTTTCTTTTTTGTGAAGAAATTAGATGGAGGCTTGCGTCCATGTATTGATTACCGAGGCTTGAATAACATCACAGTCAAAAACAGCTATCCACTCCTGTTAATCACTGAGTTGTTCGATCGGGTAAAAGGTGCCATGGTCTTTTCCAAATTGGATCACCGTGGGGCATACAACCGGATAATAATCCGAGAAGGAGATGAGTGGAAGACAGCATTCAATACATGAGATGGCCACTACGAGTATTTAGTAATGCCATTCGGCCTCTGCAATGCTCCAGCTGTGTTTCAACAATTCGTGAACGAGATCTTCAGAGATATGTTGTACGTCTGTCTCGTGGTCTATCTAGATGACATTTTAATCTTCTCCAAAGATTTGCATTCTCATCGTTCTCAAGTTAAGGAGGTCCTATCCCGCCTCAGGCAGAATAGACTTTACGGCAAAATTTCCAAGTGTACATTCGAGGTACCCTCAGTTCCCTTTCTGGGGTACATAATCTCTGGCTCCGAGTTAGCCATGGATCCTGAGAAATTAGAAGCCATAAATGGGTGGTCGCAACCCACTACAATAAAAGCAGTCCAACGCTTTATTGGCTTCCCAACTATTATCGAAAATTTATCCGAGGTTTCTCCACACTGATTGCTCCAATCACTGCTCTCACCCGAAAAGGAGCTAATCCATCCGTCTGGTCTGCAGAGGCTATGTCAGCCTTCCAGTTTCTTATGCAGTCTTTTATCACCGCTCCTATCTTACTTCAACCTGATATGGATCTGCCATTCGTCTTAGAGATAGATGCCTCCAACATCGGGGTAGGAGCTGTACTGTCCCAGATGTCCAGTGATGGAAAACAGCACCCCTGTGGATTTTTCTCCCGCAAGTTTCTGCCTGCAGAAAGAAATTATTCCATAGGTGACCAGGAGTTACTTGCCAGAAAATTAGCTCTCGAAGAATGGAGGTATCTCCTGGAAGGAGCTAAATTCCCAGTGTCAATATTCACTGATCATAAAAATCTGATCATATTCAATCAGCCCAGTGTATGAATACTCGACAGGCTCGTTGGTCTTTATTCTTTTCCAGATTCTCTTTCAAGATCCTGTACCGCCCAGGTACACAAAATGTGAAGACTGACGCCTTGTCACGATCCATGGAGGAAGATCAGTCAACACAAGAGAGTCATCCCATCATTGACCCCATCACGTTCGCTCCTACACAAGTGTCCCCAGTGTCCTCTCTGCGAAGTACCTCTGTTCCTCCTCCTGGCAAAACCCTGGTGCCCCCTGAGCTCCGCCCGAAGTTACTGTCGTGGGCCCACAAGTCATTATTTTCTGGACATCCCGGTGTCCAGAGTACTCACGAGATTCTTCAACGATCTTACTGGTGGCCACAAATCAGAAAAGACATCAAAGAGTTTGTGGCATCCTGTCCTGTATGTGCTCAACATAAAGTAACACGTCAAGCCCCAGCTGGTAAGCTTCACCCCTTGTCCATTCCGACACGTCCATGGACACACATTTCAATGGACTTCATCTCTGAGTTACCCAAATCCCAAGACTACAATACAATTTAGGTGGTAGTCGACCGGTTCTCAAAAATGGCTCGGTTTATACCCCTCTCTGGGTTACCATCTGCTCCCAGTCTGGCACAACTCTTCTTCAACATGTTTTCAAAAGCCATGGTTTACCAACAGAAATTGTCTCTGACCGGGGGGTGCAGTTTGAGGCCCGTTTCTGGAGAGCATTGTCTGCAGCCCTTCAAATAAAATGGAAGTTCTCATCGGCTTACCATCCACAGCCCAACGGCCAGACAGAGAGGGTTAACCAAGACCTGGAAACTTTTTTAGGCATGTATGTCTCATCTTCCCAGGATGATTGGGCCAAACTCCTCCCATGGGCGGAGTTCGCTCATAATTTCAGGTACCATTCTTCAACAGGTCATTCTCCCTTTTATGTAGTTTATGGTCAACATCCCAGGCCACCCAGCTTCGAAGCATTACCAGCAACAGAAGTCCCCGCAGCTACTGCCGCTTTAAAACATTTCTCTCAGATTTGGAAGGGGTTTCATTCTAACCTCAAGAAGGCCTCTGTGCGATACAAATTCTTTGCCGACCGTAAACGGCGTACTGCTCCTGAACTATTTATTTATTAACAGTTTCTTATATAGCGCAGCATATTCCGTTGCGCTTTACATAGGGGACAATGATACAACAAAACAGGGTATTTACAGACAGTCAAAATGTAGGAGGGCCCTGCTCGCAAGCTTACAATCTATAGGGAAATAGGCATTGATACATAAGGATAGATACTGTATTCTTTATTGCATCGATTCCACCAGAACGCAAGGTTCTATGACTGGTTCTGGAATTTGATAAGCTTGCCTGAAGAGATGAGTTTTTAGGGAACGCTTATAGGTTTGGAGACTGGAGGAGAGTCTTATTGTGCTTGGGAGGGCATTCCACAGAGTGGGTGCAGCCCTAAGAAAGTCCTGCAGTCGGGAATGGGAGCGAGTAATGAGTGTGGATGAGAGACGCAGATCTTGGGAGGAGCTTAGAGGTCATGTTGGATGATATTTTGAGATAAGAGAACTACGCCCTGGAGACAGAGTATGGCTCTCCACACAAAATCTTTGTTTGCGAGTTCCTTCTATGAAGTTTGCACCCAGGTTCATCGGTCCATATTCTGTCAAACAAAGAATCAACCCTGTGGCGTACAAATTGAAATTACCCAAGTCTTTACGTATCCCCAACTCCTTCCATATCTCTCTCCTGCGTCCTCTCATTCTGAATCGATTCCAAGCATCTCCTCCAGTGTTACCCAAAGTCCGAACTGACCGAGGAATAGAATTTGAAGTCAACAAAATCATAGACTACCGACACAGATAAGGATGCCTCCAGTACCTCATTGACTGGAAGGGATATGGTCCTGAGGAGAGAAGTTGGATCAATGCTGAAGATGCTCACGCCCCTCGTTTGATTGAAAACTTCCATCAGGAAAATCCTTCCAAATCAAAAGGGTGTTCGGTGCCCACCCAAAAAGGGGGGGGGAATTGTCAGAAAACCCCAGTAAGCATCCCCGTTTAAGACCGCGGTCTTTACCTTCCAGATGGTCCGCACTACGGTTGAGGTCTCTAGTTGACGCTGCTGCCTGGCGCGATGTCCATTACATGCCCGTGGGTAGCCGGTGTTGTACCTTGTCGCCGACACGCTGACATGCCGGCTCCGGGCGGCATGGGCGCCGCCATGACACTTCTGCTCACCTGACCAGTTTGACCAATCTCGCTGACCATCAGCCTGACCCCTGACCTACACTCCTGCACAGTAATCAAGGTGTGTCTGTCCTTTCCCCTTCATTGATTGGTGCCATGCCCGGCAGCCAATCACAGACAGGCAAGGGGGATATAGCTCAGGCCTGAGCATTACCTCGTTGTCTTGTACAATTTCTTTACCTGCTCCAGAGTTCTCCTGCGTTCAGTGAAAGTTCCCAAGACTCCAGGGTTCCAGGCTCCCCTGTGTCCTTGCCTCCAGCGTTTCTCCAAGCTGCTATACTTACCTGGTTCATACCATCTCCAGAAGACTCCTGTGATACCATCCCTGCAGTCGAGTATCAGGTGTCTCGCTGAGCACCTTGCTGGCTCCTAAGTCAGTTACCACTATCAGTGACAATCAACATCTTGTCCTGATCCTGTCGACAGTCCCCGTCAACACCTGGGTTGACTCACAGTTATTGTGCTCCATAGAGACTATTACACCTCCGTCCTATCCAGCCAATACACCTGAGTACACGTCAACATCTCCGTCGACATCCCAAGTCGGCAGTCCTGCAGTTCCCAGACTGCTCATCCCTTACCCTGGTCTCTCAAGGCCATTCCAGGGTTCCGTATCCTAGTCCCATCCTGTGTCCAGAGGACCAGGGCAGGGGGCCGCGACCTGCCTGTCAGACGCAGCTAAGTCCAAAGTCCCTTGCGGGACTCCCTGGTGAACACCGCTGGCAGGTTAGACTCCGCGCCCCTGTTCCTGGTCTCCGCCAACACTGGTACGTTGTGCTCTCGTCCCCTTGTGCATGTCATATATTAAACCCCCGGCATTCTACTACACAGCGCCCTCCACTGGTCCACCACGGTCACAGCCAGGAACACAAAAAAAAACAGAGCTGACACCCTGCCTGGTCCTGTATCGACACTGAGAAACCATATTATTAAAAAGTAAACAATAGAAACACAAACTGTGAAATTGGTGATGATGATCTCTATTGCGATACAATGGATCATATATTTTTATATGTTATCTTCATACGCACTTAATATACAGTAGTACTAGTAGCCAAGGTGTTTTTTTTCTCTAATCGAAAATACAACAACAAGACCGAAAAATGTAAGTAAAATGCAGTACAGTGTTTCAGCAAATGGATAAATGCTATACAGGGCTTGGTGCTTAGTATTCATGTCTGCATAGTTGCCAACATTTTACATTTTTCATGATGTTTTGCTTTTGAGCAAGTACATTGTAACATGCAGTATTGGACCTTATTCAGAGTTAGCAATATAGCTGGATACACAGCTATACAATAGTCAGGCCCGTTCTCTCAATATCGGGTGAATGAAAAAACAATTGTAAAGTATACAGATATGTCCTCCTCATACATCTTCACTGCAGTCAGTCCACATAAGCCCTCTTGGCACCCTAGACATGAGAATCTTCTAGCATTGGGCATCCTTTTGCTGAAAATGTCAAAACGTAATGCAACTTCTAAACACTGTTAGAACGTGACGATTAAGTTTATATATGACTTCTGATAGATGGATTTTCAGCAAAAAAAGACAGCCATTCTTAGCAGAATTGCACTGGACCCGATGGTAAATACAATATACAGTAGTGTAATACTTTAAAAAAAAAATAAGATTCTATCAAAATATAGAATTCCAAACTTCGTACCAAAAGAAGTGGTCTACCTAGCACAGAAGACAATAGCGTATAAAATGGAGGGGAGTCAGGAAACTGTGCCACGTGGTTCTCCATCCTCCTTACCATCCGGCATAACTCTCATCAAGGCACATACAGGAAGTTACAGAGAAAAAAAGCTTCCAATGGATTTTATTATACAATCACCACAACAGAAAAGAGGAGAAGACTCTTCCTTTGATGGGGTCTACAAACAAATTTGCAAACAACAATAGCGCGTTATTAAAAATCCACTAGTGTCCCAGGAAACTCTATACACTGTCCTAGGGGGTCCAGCCAAATCTTCCAATCAATAACCCATCCACCAATGCATTTCAATACCCTGGTGGTATATTTTTAAAGGTGTGGTGAGGGTTCCTTATTAATCATTTAATTATACAGGTAACTAGTCTTAAGGCCCGTCTGATGGACGGGCAAAGGTTTATGCTTATGCAATAGTTTATGCTTATGCAATAGTAAAAAAAGTGAAAATGTTTTTAATTTAATGAAGCCTTTCGGTGGTATGCCCGGATATTTCTCAGGCTGAGCTGCGCTGCAGGAGAGGCCTGTCCCGAGAAATTTCCAGGCATGCCACTGTAAAGAAAGGGTGTGCCAGTGGTGTCTCCAGCGGTGTACCACAGGCAAATCACCATTACCCGGTCGCTGATCCTTCTCCCTCCCCCCATTGCTGATCCTCCCCATCAGCACCCCCATCCCCAATCCTCCCCATGGCTGCTTGGGGAGGATCAGGGCTGCTCAGGGAGGTTCGGCCGTGCTCAGCCGTTCGTGTGTTTGGCCGTCCAAACACAGGAATGCCCAAACGGATGAACGGCTGTGCGCCTGAACACCTGAGCGCTCCCAAGCCCCCCCAAGTGGCCCGGAACTTCTCCAAACGGCCGCAAACAGCTGAAGCCAGCATCAGCAGCCCAAGGAGTTAAGGGTCCACTTAAGGGAGTCTGTTTGTGTTGTATTCAATACCGTCGAGAGAGGGGGGACAGGTACTTTTTACCCTGGCCTGATGGAGGGGCCTGGGTCCAGCACCCCCCTCCCCCGCTGCAGAGACCGGGCAGTGGGGGTAGAGAGCAGAGGCTGCCGCAGCACAGTCTCTCTCCCCCACTCAGCACACGCTGCTCAGCACACAGTCCACACCCCCTGCAAAAAAAAATGTTCCCGTTCGCAACGTCCCTCCCATTGACCAAGCCCCTTTTTTACCGGGGCTTGTTGCCGCTATCAGTCTACAGATTAATAAACACACTGGGTTTATGGTTGGAGGTTCAAAGATGCAAAACACTAAACATGTGCAGACAACATGTGCAGACATCTTGCCAATGGCCTGGATAGTGGTGTAATATTTAAGCTTCAGGTACCAGCAGCAATCAAATCTTCATTCTTTCATCGTAGGGCTATGGCAAGGAACAAGAACTTACTTACCTCAGAAGATCTGCCTACACTAATACAGTTATTTTTATCACCACACTTTAAAACAATATCATCTACCTGGATTTTCCTGAAAAAGAATACCATCACTTGCAGGTGTTCACTAACTAAGCCCAATTTTTTTCCACATAACAGCCATTTTTTGGTTCCTGTAAAATGGACAATCTCAAATCCCTAAATTACCAGCGATCAAGGTTCCTAAAGCAACGGGTCATTTTTAAGTGTTCTTCCAAACTGTTGTATCCAAGGCTTACATCCTACTTTATTATCCCAACATACAAAGCATTTGAAATAAGAATTATGATGTTATGGGGCATATTTATCATTAATTCATTGCAAATCTGCCACACTATAACACCTCATAATATAACTGTTTGTAGAAATAAGCAGTGATGTTTCAGGACAATTTCTTAAGCATCTCCTTTTAAGTAGAAATACTATTGATGACCTATAGTTAGGAACAGAGAGGATGGGGTTATATCAGCTGAGATAAAATTGCAACTGCAAGGAACATTTTGGAAACAACCTATGCAATGTTTTAAAAAGGAAAATAAAAAACATGAATGTGTTTCCCAGAGGAAGGCAAATGAATCAAAATCAATAGCAAAGTTGACTTCAATCTGCACATGCTAAGAAGCAGGTTACCTCATACTGGTGCTGTTGACAGACTGGATTTAAAACGATCTATTAAATTGTATTAATCTGCTTCATACTACAGGTTGAGTATATCTCATCAGAAATGCTCGGGACCACAAGCATTTTGAATAAAGAATTTTTTCGGATTCTGGAATATTTTTTTCCCCATACTTACCTGGTCCCTTGGTAGTACCCCGATGGCCCGAGTGCCAACATCACCAGCACGCCTGTGCACTAACGCAATGCATCTCCTGGGACCGGAGATGCCATTGAAGAGGATCCCGGAGGCCACATTGGACATCGGGGCATGAGGTAAGTATGTAAAAAAGGAGTGGGGGGGGGGGGTTTCTTTTCTGAAAATCCACGGTTTTTGCAATATTTTGGTTTTTGGAATACACGGATAAGGGTGACCCGAAATACTGTACATAGTACAATACATGCTTTGGGAATATTATTTGTAGTACTATAGCGAAAATTAATTATTTAGGATGTTTTATGTCTTATAATGCGGTTAACTTTTTGAAAAATGTCTTAATTACAGTACATAAGTGGGACCGGTCAGGAGCATAGTGGATAAGGGAAGTTTACATTGTTTCTGTAAGATTTTAGGTCAGTTTTTCTTGTGGTACTGTCTAAGGGCTTGATTCAGTCCTGATTGCTGCTGTGCGAATTTGAAGAGATCTATGATCAAATAGGTGTAAATCCCACCCCCGTCCAAGTCTGCCAATGACTTGCTAATGGATCACTGAGATGAAAATCAATTTGCAACTCACACATGTAAAAATGATTTTCCCAGTCTGTGCAAATGTGAGTACCGCTAACCCTTCCACAACTCTGCAATAGAACCAGGCTGATTGAGGCTGGAGCTGATGTCACACACCCTCCCTGAAAACGCCTGGGCACACCTGCAGTTTTCCTGACGTTCCCAGAAAATATCCGGTTACCACCCCCAAATGGCGGGTTCCCATCAGTCAAGTTGCGAGGGGATTGCATGAAAAGTCATTACTGATTTGTGTTGCTGTTTAGCCTCGCGTATGCGTGCTATGGTCACTACGCATGCACAGTCGTTTCGATAATCATCGGCATGCGGATTCGCAAAACAGCCATCGAGTCTGAATAATGCACTAAATATTGAAGACTTGGTGCTCATAGAGATTAACTGTACCCCCGGCGTGATTTTATACTATAGTATGTATATATATATTCCTGTTGTTCAATGTATTCTAAGTAAACTTGTTTAAATATGTGATAACTTAGTTGTATGGTATTAACCCTTTGAGTGCCAAATGAATTTGTCAGAATAGGTGTTAAAAAAATTGTAGCAAACATTTTTATTCATCATAATGACCTGTAATGATTACCTTATATAGAAAATAGAATCCTCGAGGCGGCACTCTCAAAATGCGCTGTGACAAAGATGCATGGACAATGGGTCAGGTGACCGGGGTGCCTTCCGTGAGCAGTCAAACCTGAGCTGCTCCTAAATACCATCACCGGCGGCGGCACTCCAACAAGAAATAACCACACCAGAGGCTGTGCAATTAAAGCCGACGTTTCAAGGCTGTCCGGCCTTTTTATCAAGGTGCAAAAGAGACGCCTTGATAAAAAGACCGGACGGCCTTGAAACGTCGGCTGTAATTGCACAGCCTCTGGTGTGGTTATTTCTTGTTGGAGTGCCGCCGCCGGTGATGATGTTATATAGAAAATATAATATTTTTTTACACAACATTTTATATTTGAATTTATGTAACAAATGTGAGCGAGGCTGGCATTTATAGCGGATATTTTGTGCATCTCTCACAGAGATGTTGGCAAACAAGGTGTTAACACAAATTCCAAATGTCTGTTATCCCCCCCCCCCCGGTGCCAGCCGAAACTGCTGTGACTGCTGTGACGTCAGCAACCTGCCTCAAACGGACAGGGGCATGCCTGCGTTCACCGGGGTACCCCCAGCGCTTCTATGGGCATGACCACAGTTTTTGTGGGCATGTCCATAAAAAGCTGGGCGGTCCCCTGTGTCCGGCCCCTGCCCACCCCTCCTGGATCGAATGCCCCAGTGAACGTTCACTCCGGGGGTTTGAACATGCGCATATTCATGCATGCGGAAACCCCAAACATTAACCAGGGGAGTGAATTTGGGCCCTCTATTTCCCCTAAAATCTGTAACACCTCTTGGTATAAGTGCTTTCTTTGTGCCCTGTCAACTCAATTACTTTGAGAGCATCAACTCCTCAATTAACAGAACACCCGTTCCTGTGTCAAATGCTCTATGGTACTCATGTACACTCCATATGGATAATTTGGACTTGCTAATGGTACAAATATTTATACTGCAACTCTGTACACAATATATTTTAAGAGATGGCAAAGTCTTCTTATAAAGAGGCCAACCTATTTATTTACACAATGGACCCTCCCCAGCCCAGCGGAGGGAGGCTCTCTTGCTCAATGATGTGTCAATGTATTGGGAGTGTTGGTCGGAAGCAGTGTTGCTAAGATCTGCTTCTGATCTCATTCTTCTCATTCTTTTCCTTCTATTCGGTCTTGTTATTCTTATTATTTTTCCCCCATTTTAGTCATTTCATCTTTTATTTTCAACACGTAGTGCTCCAACAAGGTGTTTGCCAACGTTTATTACACATCAAATAGCTTTTGTGGCCATTAAAGGACAAAAAATACATATCACGTTTAATAGTTTGTTTTTTAATTAATATATGTCTTTCTAGTTCTGTACAAAATTATCATTATGAAACTGCAAATTCAAGTCCTGTGTTGCTTCCTACAGCAACTTACTCATTTTCAAGGGAGTGACCTGGATATGAACTGCCGCTCTGCTCTAAACTCTTTGAAGTTTCACTGCAATCACCCGGGAGTTTGTAAGACAACAGAAACCAATGGCTCATAAATGTCTCTTCCTATTAACTCCATGCCTGGAACACAAAGATGACTACACTTCAAGTCACGAGTACCGTGATGCAGCTCCATAAACGGCATGATATATTAACTAACAGATAATGACTTTCAAAAATGAAAATGCAAAGAAAGTTTAAATATACTTGTATTATTTATTACTTAGCATTTGAGAATAAAAGTAAGTGTGGAGTGAAGTTCTAAATACAAGCATCCTCCACACTTATGAAAGAGTCAGATTGTGGTGATGGGTGAATAAGCGATCTCTGCATCTCTAGGTGCCCCTCCCTTTCCCCACTACCACTAACTTTGGCAGGACTGGATATGCGTGGCCTTTCCTTTCCATAATTGCTCGGTTGCCGAATTTGCTGATCCGCGATCAACTCTGGATCAGGCCTTATATGGTTATTGAAGCATGCTCCCGTGGGTCGCTAACGATGTCCTCCTTCATCTGAATATGTAGTAAAATTGACTATATTGTCAACGACTGCATGTTCTGAATGCGGGCCGGGTGACGTCACTAAACAATATTGTTCAGTGTGTATACACTAGGACCCTTATTCAGATCTGATCGCAGTACAAATTTGTTCTTAAAATGGGCAAAGCAAAACCATGTGCACTGCAGGTGGGGCAGATGTAACATGTGCAGAGAGAGTTACATTTGGGTGGGGTGTGTTGAAACTGAAATTTAAATTGCAGTGTAAAAATAATGCAGCCAGTATTTACCCTGCACAGAAAGAAAATAACTCACACAAATCTAACTCTCTCTATACATGTTACATCTGCTCCACTTGGAAAATGACAGGTAGGAGCAGATTGGACGGTGATAAAAAACCAGACACTTTGGCCCTTATTCTGATCTGTGCGGCCGGAGCCGCATACGTTGCTCCGGCCGCACAAACCAATCCCCGCCTACAAGACGGATCGCCACGGCCGTCCGTACGCGGACGGCTGGCGATCCGCATGAAAAATGGTGGGGCGTACGCCTCCACCATGGTGGGAGCTGCCCCCTGCATTCGATGGTCGACGACCATCGAAGGCAGGGCCGCACGCTCCACCAGCTCACGCAAGCTGAGACCACACGGACACTTGTCCGTGTGAAAGCTTGTTTGGGGGCGGAGAGCTGACATCCGGCGATGTCAGCTTTCCGCCCCCATCACTGGCGTCATAGCCTCATTACCATGCATACGCCCCGCGTTTGCATGGGAACGCCCATGAAACGCTGGGCGTATACATAGGTAAATGAGGCTATCAAGCCCCTCACGCCCCTATACGCCCCCTTTGCGGCGTATAATTTTTGTGTGCGGCGATTTCGCCTGCACATGCGCAGAGTGACCTCTGCGCATGTGCAGAGTGAAAACATCGGCGGTACGGCCGCACGCGGGCCGTACCGCACAGATTAGAATAAGGGCCATTATCACTTCACCAAGCTTAATAAATCTATCCTAGTATGTGTGGGCCTTACACTGCAGTGCATGATCCATTCTATAAGCATGTCGAAAAAATTGCCTGTGTATTACACTGAACACTTCTAAAGATCTGTCTACCTTATGCAGGGGCTAGCGGGCAATTTTTAGCCTGGGGGGCAAGTCCAGAGCACTGGCCCATAAGTACCAGCGCATCATTAAATTGAGTTTTTTGGTTTAATACCACAGTCTGTTCCCCCTGCATAATAATACCAGGACACCACAGGCTGCTACCCATGTATAAAAAGAACAGGACACCACAGGCTGCTTCCCCTGCATAATAAAACCAGGACACCACAGGCTGCTCCCCCTGCATAATAATAGGAGGACACCACAGGTTGCTCCCCCTGGCCACAACCACAGGCTGCTCCCCCTGTAGAATAACAGGAGGACACCACAGGCTGCTCCCTCTGCATAATAACAGGAAGACACCACAGGCTGGTCCCCCTGCATAATAACAGGAGGACAACACACACTTTGAATGCAGAAATATTCTATATTTTTGTTTGTCATTTAGATAATGTCACCTTTCGTCTTTCTTTGGGTCTGTGCTGCAGCTCCCGCTTCTCTGCCCTTTCCCACGCCGCGGCCACCTCAACCCCCGTCCTCCGATCGCCAGCTCCTCACCCCACGTCAGATGCATGGGTGGGCGGCGTAATGCCGTCACCCCCACGTCATCACTCCCAGTGAGTGAACTTTCTTTAGTTAGGGGCCTGGACATGTCCTCAGTGCCAGAGGCTGGCGGCCATGATACTAGAGCCGTGGCCATGTTCTGAAAGCCGCGGCCAGCGCCGTCAACAGGAGGAGGAGGTAGACAATACGCTGGGCCCATGGTACCCTGCCCCCCCAGCCCGCCCCTGACCTTATTAGAAGAGACTCTCCAAACCATCATCTAATTAACATATATGTAGAATAAACTAGAAAAATCCACACCTAGGCAAGCTAACTGGTGTTTTTTTTTTTTTAGAAAGATGAGGTGTTTATAACGGAACACGCTGCCAGATAAATGACAGGAGCTGGTTGGTTGGTAGTTTGTCACTCTCCACTTTATTACTTTTCAAGGTTTAGTATATATTTATGCAAAAACTAGAATGCCATGTTAAACGATTCGATCAAGTGGTAATAAGATATTAGAGGGACCTTGGGTGCAACTATAAAATGTCGTTATGCCACACGTCACTACGTGTGCAGGCCCCATAAGACTAAAAACAGCGTGGATAATGGCCCTTATTCAGATCTGATCGCAGTACAAATTTGTTCTCAAACTGGGCAAAACCATGTGCATTGCAGGTGGGGCAGATGTAACATGTGCAGAGAGAGTTAGATTTGGGTGGGGTGTGTTGAAACTGAAATCTATATTGCATTGTAAAAATAATGACGCCAGTATTTACCCTGCACAGAAACAAAATAACTCACACAAATCTAACTCTCTCTATACATGTTACATCCTCTCTCTATACATGTTACATCTGCCCCACCTGCATTGCACATGGTTTTACCCATTCTCAGAACAAATTTGTACTGCGATCAGATCTGAATAAGGGCCTATGTCTGTGAAATAATCTAGTGGTAACCCCAGTGGCTGTATGAGAAAACAGCAGATAACAATAAACAAAGATTGTCATCATACAGTATCTCATTATATCCCATCATTTTACTAAAATGGAATCATACTCTATAGCAGGCATTCCAAACCATGGTCCTCAAGGCACACCAACAGTGCAGGTTTTAGTGATATCCAGGCTTCAGCACAGATGGTTTAATCAGAATCCCTCAGATACTTATTAAGTCACCTGTGCTCCGGCCTGGATATCTACAAAGCCTGCACTGTTGGTGTGCCTTGAGGACCGTGGTTGGGAATGCCTGCTCTATAGCAACTCTCACTTTGGGCCTTATTCTGGTTCACTCTTTCTGACAAAATCCTTCTTGGATGGACAAAACCATGTGCACTGCAGGTGGGGCAGATGTTACTTGTGCAGAGAGAATTAGATTTGGGTGGGGTTTTACTTCAAAGTGAGATCTATATTGCAGTGTAAAAATAAAGCAGTCAGTATTTTCCCTGCACAGAAACAAAATGACTCACCCAAATCTAATTCTCTCTGCACATTTTACATCTGCCCCCCTGCAGTGCACATGGTTATGTCCATCTAAAAAGGATTTTGTCAGAAAGAGTGAACTAGAATAATGCCTTTTATACAGAGACCAGCCACGGCTGTTGCCCCTGGGCTGCAGTGTTGACAAAAGACTGCAGGGCCAAGGGGGATCAAGTCAGTGCAAATAAACATGCATGTAAAAGTTGTATGTAATATATGTGCTTGCTGTCTTACCCTGGGATCAGCAGCCAACACTGCCCGGAACACAGTGCTCAGCCTTGTCTATCTTCTATATACCTGCCCCTTACTCCTGTAAAACTAGACAATGGAAGTCTAAAGATGGGCTGAAGAGAGACAGGCTGGGCCATGTGTCCTGTGCTATTGTGGCTGCTGCTCCCCAGCTAAGGCAGCCAGCACATATATTACATACAACTTTACATGTACAGTATGTTTAGACTGGCTTCAACCTGCAGTCTTTGGTCAGTGCTGCTTCCTGATGGCAATAGATGCCACTGACAGATACCCTGGCAATCAGTGGCGACTCCAGAGGTTGGTCCAAAGCTCAAATAGGGGAGCCACACCAACTGCTACCAAATGTCATCCCAAACTGACTCACTGGCAGTTGGTGTAGCTCCCTATTTGTGCTCTGGGCTGTGCTGGTATCTATACTACTGTATATACACCTCAGAAGTAAGAAATTGGAATGATTTTTATCTCTGGGATACTTACTACATATTGCACAGGTTACACTGCTTACACTGCTTTTTTTTTGGCTCCTTCTGTTTACAACAACTAACCACAAGCTAACAAGCCCCAGCTAACATGGTGGACACTGTAATTGCACAGGATGCTGCAGTTGCTAGGGCCCACAGAGATCAACTATAGTAGGAGTGCACATACTGTACATCAAACATGCATGTTGCATGCCATGCACATGCCTATGTATGATGTCATCCTGCATAGGAAGCGGTGAAATCTGCAACTGCTATTAAGTCGTGTGTGAAAATAAGATAATTGGCTGTAGAAGTCCCTCACCACAGATATTGCAGAATCTATTTTGAATTAGCAGACCGCACATGCACAGAATGGTGCTGGGGTCCCCAAGGAGCATTAGGGACCTGGGGTCAGATTTTCTAAGCTTCAAAAGTGATAAAATGGAGAGTGATAAACAGCCAGCCAATCAGCTCCTGTCTGACATTTTTCAAACACAGTCTGTGACATAGCAGGTAGGAGCTGATTGGTTGGCTGTTTATCACTCTCCAGTTTATCACTTTTGAAGCTTAGAGAATCTAGCCCCAAGGTTGGAGATGTATGAAGCATAAAAAAACAGTGGAGAAGTTGCCAATGGCAACCAATCCGCTTTTTAAATAACTTTCTAAAATGCACTCTATAAACCTAGCAGCTGATCTGTTGCCATGGGCAACTCTCCACTGGGTCACTTCTTACTTTTCACTGCTTCATACTGTACATCTTTCCCCAACATCACCTCTAATACAACACAGCACAGTGATGGGCGTCTTTCAAAGCCCCTGTCCCTGCTTATGATAATTAATTTATTGGTACACACTGTAATTTCTCATTGCTGCAAAAAGCCGCAACAGACAATTACAGTATAATTATTGGGTCTAGAACCTGATAATAAATATGCCCATTAGACATTATTTTTTGCTGGTACTAATAGTAATGAAACAGTTATTGATTCATTTATGTAACATGCAGAGAAATAGAAATTTAGGAATTATTAATAGGATTTAGCAAACAAAACGTTCTGCAGGGCTGCATTAACCCCTTCCCGACATTTGACGTACATTTACGTCATGGTCGGGATGTACTTCCCGACACATGGCATAAATGTACGTCATGAGTTCAAACTGTCACCGCGTCTATAGACGCGGTGACAGAGGGACGATGTCTGCTGTCCCTGACAGCAGACATCTTCCCTCATTGCCCAGGGGGGGCAGCGATGCCCCCCGCCATTGGCGATCGCTGTGATTGGCTGTTCAATGTGAACAGCCAATTACAGCGTTTTCTGTGTACCGGCGAATAACGTTCGCCGGTGACACAGGGATCGGTGGTGATTGGTGCTGTTAAGTACAGCACCAATCACCACCGGGTGTAAGGGTGACGCTGGTGGTCACCCCACCTCACCCCACCTGCCCCCAAAGGCTGTGATTGGTCCGTCGGACCGACGGACCAATCGCAGCCATTACACCTCAAATAAGGTAACGGAGACAGCCCTGCAGCCGCCATTCCGGTCAGGAACAGCGTGCAGAGCGGTCACCGTGCCCATCTGTGCCCTATACTTACCTGATCAGCGTTGGTGGCATCCGTGCCAGCTCCTGTGACTTCCTGGTGCTTGTGTTGCTGCTGCTGCTGCTGCTGCAGCAGCGTCATTGTGTCAGAAATTGTGTGATATAATTTTGTATCTGCTGCCCCCTGCTGCCCCCCTTTTGTGCTGATCAGTATAAACTAACTGATCAGCACCTTTTTTGGGGTGCAGGTTTTTTTTTTTTTTATATATACCCTGTCAGGTTGCACCCACAGTTGTGTGCCTGCTGCCCCTCACTGCTAATCAGTTGCATCACTGATCAGCAGTTTTTTTTTATTGGGGGGTGTTGTGGGGTTTTTTTTTTAATTTTTTTTACACCCACTGTGATTTTGTGGGTGTCCTGTGGCCGCAGAGCGCTGATCAGTGACATACATCACTGATCAGCATTTTTGGCACAGGGTTGATCTATATTTTTTTTTTGATCAAATTACTGTTGCCTTTGACTCATCAGCATTTTTTTTTATTTATTTTTTTTGGACGGTGCTGTGGAGTCTTTTTTTTAAAAATTTTTTACACCCACGGTGCTTTTGTGGGTGTCCTGTGCCCGCTGAGCGCTGATCAGTGACGTACATCACTGATCAGCATTTTTGATCTAATTATTTTTTTTGGGGTCAAATTCCTGTTGTCTTTGACTCATCAGAAGTTTTTTTTATCTTTTATTTTGGAGGGTGCTGTGGAGTCTTTTTTTAAAAAAATTTTTACACCCACGGTGCTTTTGTGGGTGTCCTGTGCCCGCTGAGCGCTGATCAGTGACGGACGTTACTGACCAACATCTGTGCTAAATTTTTGGCGCAGGAGCTTTTTTTTTTTCTTTTAACTTACACGTGTTAAAGCACTACATACACACTACATACCCCCCGTGTTGAAATAAAGTTTGTACCCCCCCCTACACTATACACGTGTTGAAACACTACACTTAAAAATAATAAAAATGTCCCAATCATCGCAAAGACTGTTTTCAGCGGAGGAGGCATATGCCCTTCTTGCCTCTGACACTGACACAGCCAGTGAAGTAAGCGATGAATTGGCATTTGTCTTAAGCTCCTCTTCCTCCTCTAGTGATGAGGGACCCCCTCAAAGACGCCCCCGTAGAGCAGCTGAGACCCCCCCCCCCAATGATTGATCTCGTATGGACCCCACCACCAGACAATTTTGAGCCCCAGGTTCCTGAGTTTTTGGCCAACCCAGGAATCCAATTTGATAGTACAGGCCTCAAAGAAATTGACTTTTTCAAAGTCTTTTTCTCTGATGATTTTATAAATTTAATGGTGGACCAAAGTAATTTATATGCCCAGCAGTTTATTGCCCAAAACCCCACGTCATCATTTGCTAGGTGGACCCCTGTAGATGCAGTAGAGATGATGACGTTTTGGGGTCTGGTGTTACATATGGGCATAGTTAAAAAGCCAGAAATTAGGCAATATTGGAGTACAGATGTTCTGTACAGCACCCCACTTCACCGTATGGCCATGACCCGGACTCCTTTTGAGACGATCCTTAAATTTTTGCATTACAACGATAATGCACAGTGCCCACCCAGTGATGATCCCACCTTTGACCGGCTATTCAAAGTCAGGCCGGTCATTGATCATTTCAGCGCCAAATTTGCTGAGATGTACATCCCCCAAAAATTCATTTGTGTAGACGAGTCACTTATACATTTTAAAGGAAGGGTTAAATTACGCCAGTACCTTCCCAATAAAAGGGCAAGGTATGGCATAAAAATGTATAAGCTGTGCGAAAGTACCTCAGGGTACACCCACAGGTTTAGGGTATATGAAGGGAAGGACACAAGAATTGAACCGCCAGAATGCCCCCCCTCCCTCGTAGGTGTTAGTGGAAAGATTGTCTGGGATTTAGTGCACCCCTTCCTGGATAAGGGTTATCACCTCTATGTGGATAACTTTTACACCAGCATCCCCCTGTTTAAGGCCCTTGGTTCAAGAGGTACAGCAGCTTGCGGTACTGTGCGCAAGAACCAAAGAGACCTCCCAAAAACGCACGTTGCTCAATTACTGAGAAAGGGTGAAAGCAGGGGAATATGCACCGAAAATATGTTGTTGGTCAAATATAAAGACAAGAGGGATGTCCTTATACTGACAACAATTCACGGAGACAGTACCACCTCCGTCCCTGTACGAGGTACCAGTACCCACACCTCAAAACCTATTTGTATCCTAGATTACAATAAGTACATGGGCGGAGTGGATCTTTCAGATCAGGTACTGAAGCCGTACAGTGCCCTGCGGAAAACAAAAATATGGTATAAGAAGCTGGCCGTGTATATCATCCAGATGGCACTGTATAACGCTTACGTACTATTCCGTTCTACCAGCCAGACGGGGACATTTATGCACTTTCAAGAGGAAGTCATAAAGGGCCTAATATTTGGGAACCAGCAGGCAGAGGGCCCCAGTACTTCTAGTACTGGCCCCAGTACTTCTAGTACTGGCCCCCGTATTGTATCAGGGCAGCATTTTCCTAACGAAATCCCCTCCACTGGAAAAAAGGGCAGGACACAAAAAAGGTGCAAAGTTTGCTATAAAAAGGGAATACGAAAGCAAACTATTTTCCACTGTGAAACTTGCCCCGACAAACCCGGCCTATGTATGAAGGAGTGCTTTAAAATATACCACACATCTATGGATTATTAGGTTCATCATTTCACTGTGCTTCGGGGGTCTTGCTAATGTGACATAGCACCCACCATTCATTCCACCAGAATGTGTGCTGCAAAATCCAAATATCACTCCTTCCCTTCTGAGTCCTGCCATGCACCCAAATGGTATTTTTTGGTCACATATGAGGCATTGCCGTACTCGGGAGAAATTGGGGCACAGATTTTGGGGTGATTTGTCTCCTTCATTCCTTGTGAAAATGAAAAATTTTGAGCCAGAACTGCATTTTTGTGTAAAAAATGTAATTTTTCATTTTCACAGCCCAGTTGTACCAAAATTGGTGAAACCCCTGGGGGTTTGAAATGTACACTATACCCCTAGATGAATTCCCTGAGGAGTGTAGTTTGCAAAATGGGGTCACTTGTGGGGGGGTTCCACTGTATTGGTGCTTCGGGGGTCTTGCTAATGCGACATAGCACCCACCATTCATTCCACCAGAATCTGTGCTGCAAAATCCAAATATCACTCCTTCCCTTCTGAGTCCTGCCATGCACCCAAATGGTATTTTTTGGTCACATATGAGGCATTGCCGTACTCGGGAGAAATTGGGGCACAGATTTTGGGGTGCTTTGTCTCCTTCATTCCTTGTGAAAATGAAAAATTTTGAGCCAGAACTGCATTTTTGTGTAAAAAATGTAATTTTTCATTTTCACAGCCCAGTTGTACCAAAATTGGTGAAACCCCTGGGGGTTTGAAATGTACACTATACCCCTAGATGAATTCCCTGAGGGGTGTAGTTTGCAAAATGGGGTCACTTGTGGGGGGGTTCCACTGTATTGGTGCTTCGGGGATTTTGCTAATGAGACATAGCACCCACCATTCATTCCACCAGAATCTGTGCTGCAAAATCCAAATATCACTCCTTCCCTTCTGAGTCCTGCCATGCACCCAAATGGTATTTTTTGGTCACATATGAGGCATTGCCGTACTCGGGAGAAATTGGGGCACAGATTTTGGGGTGCTTTGTCTCCTTCATTCCTTGTGAAAATGAAACATTTTGAGCCAGAACTGCATTTTTGTGTAAAAAATGTAATTTTTCATTTTCACAGCCCAGTTGTACCAAAATTGGTGAAACCCCTGGGGGTTTGAAATGTACACTATACCCCTAGATGAATTCCCTGAGGGGTGTAGTTTGCAAAATGGGGTCACTTGTGGGGGGGGTTCCTAACTTTTAGCATCTTATGGTGCCTAGAAACCTACATGGTGCCTAAAAAATAATCTCATAAAAAGGAGGCTCCAAAATCAAGTAGGTGCTCCTTCTATTATGAAGCCTGTGGTTTGGTCAACGTGCACACTAGGGCCACATATAGGATATTTATGAAAACAAAAGAATTGGGGGAATCAATTTTTAGTCACATTTCTCTAGTAAAATCTACTGTGTTCCTTAGAAAAATGTATTAAAATTGAAAATCTGCAAAAAAAATGAAATTTTGAAATTTCACCTACACTTTGTTTTAATTCCTGTGAAACACCTTAAGGGTTAACAAACTTCCAAAATGCTGTTTTGAATACTGTGAGGGGTGCAGTTTTTGAAATGGCATCATTTATGGGGGTGTCTCACATACAAGTCCCTCAAAGTCAAATCAGAACTGAACTGGTCCCTAAAAAAATCAGTGTTTGAAATTTTCTTGAAAATTTGAGAATTTGCTATTCATATTTTAAGCCTCCTAGTGTCCAAAAAAATTAAAAGGAGGTTGAAATAATGATGGAAACATAAAGTATACATATGGTCTATGTTAGTTATTAACTATTTTGAGTGGTATGATTATTTGTCTCACAAGCAGAAAATTTAACATTTTGCAAATTGCAATTTTTTTACGACATTTTGGTATTTTTCACAAAAAAACACAGACTGTATCGACCAAAATTTACCACTAACTTGAAGTACAATGTGTCACGAGAAAACAATCTCAAAATCACTGGGATAAGTAAAAGCAAAAAAAAGTTATCCCCACTTAAGTGATACATGTCAGATTTGAAAAAAAGTGCTCTGTCAGGAAGGCAAAAACAGGCTGCGGCGGTTGGGGGTTAAAGAGCAGTTTGTCATTGTGACTTTACTTGCTGAGGTTCTCCTAGGACTAAACTTTTAACTCTTTCATTATGTAGCTTCAAAAGAACATTTTTCTAGAGTGTTGATACAGGAGTAACTGTTCTACCTTTAGTTTAGAATCCAAACTATAATACCCATTTCACATCGCACAAAATTACCGGGTTCATGCCCATTTCTTGCCGGTTCGACCAGGTAATTCGTGCAATGTGATAGGGGTTACCGGCTACAGCTAACCGGTAGAAACATGGCAATACGGACCGGGTAAAAAGAAGGGGTCTTACCTTTTCATTGCCGTGTTGCTGTGCAGTGTGGTCGAGAGACCCCTTTCCCGTTCACACTATGGAGGAGACAGTGCTTGGAGCAGCGCCAGCTCTAAGCACTGCCCCCCCCCGCCCCTGATGACGCTCCGCCACACCTCCACATGACGCCAGCGAACCGGCAATATTGCCAGTTCGCTTATGCAATCTGAACAGACCGCACATGCAGGGTTGCACCAGGACTTAACCGTTACTAAGTCCCGGTGCGACCCTGTATTCACGGTCTGAAAGCAGTATGAGTAAACAATAATATATCCTCCATGAATTAGATAATTAATAGTACTAGGGTAAACTGCAATATACATTAAAAAACAGCATTCTCTTCCAATGCCTTATCCTGGTGTGTACAAGATATTAAACAGATGTAAAATAAGGAGCAACAAATATAACCATCTTTTATTGGAAAGATGTTAAAAAGTTAATGAAAAAGTATTACACGTATAGAATGCAATGTGTTTGGGACAGGGATTTATATTATGCGCTTATTACTGTACTCGGCACTGGTACGATTGCATAATAATAAATATGTATTAACTTCTGTTCAGAGTAAGCACATATAATAAACTCTCAGCTTTGTAATAAGAAAATATAAATGCTAGATTATCATAAATACCTGGCTCTACAGAGCAATTTGTTATCAGAATTGGTGATGTGTTATTTATGAATATTGTCATCAGGAAAGGAGAGAAAAAAAAATCTGGATGTTTTCCCAGGACTAGAAAATAATGCCGCTGCATAGGAATCTATGATTTGCTGCGAATTCTCTCTCCCTTCAAAAGATAGGGGGAAAAAATTGAAATGCTCCAGAGATGAGCCCTCTTTATTTTATTTTTTTTTAATGAAAGGCTGTATAATATATTTTCTGTATGGTTGCCGCAGCTGTCAAGGAGAGAGTCTCAGCTCAGCTCCATTATGGCAGGAGCAATACGCCGTCCTATGGCATTGAGTTCCACAGAGGGGCCAGTGTTGATTGACAGCTTGTCACTATGACGTCTTATTTCATCTCTGTTATGGAGAAAATTAATGTCACACCACCAGCCTTATGACTCACTGTCATCTTGGAAGCGCTCACCTTTTATCAATGCTCTAAATAACATTTCAAGCCCATCGTCTCACAGTGGACAATCCGGTCAAGGGACATTGAATCGGATGACTGTGAAATGTCATAATAGAAATCGAATGCTAACAACTTCTTTTCTAAACTAGCTCCTACGGTTTTTAAACTGTGACAAGGGGAACCAAGGGTTCAAAGCACCCGTTCTGAAAAGGTCACACAATCTCTCTTGGTCTGCTAACCATTAGTAGACCTTTTTGCTTCTTCAAGAGAAAAAAAAAAAAGAAAAGAAAAGCATTTGTAATCTTTTTAGGCAGTTTTACATTATCGGTTCAAGCTATAATATGCGTTTAATTTGCAGAGCTCCAACTTCCAGCCCCGGCCAGGCCAAATAGCTCTAATACAGTAATTTTGGTCAAGATGTAGGATCACCTTATTAGCTGTCTTATTCGAGAACATCTTGTAGCTTTACAGAATCGGGACAATGAAAGTCACACATAAATAATTTATGTTTTTGTAGTGCCATGGTAATTTATAGAGGTTTTCATAAATGACACAGGGACGGATGAAGAAAGAAGCTGAGGAAACAGACAATCGATAGAAATGATGGCAATTGTGTAATTATTTTAAGAAGCTTTGCAATCTTTTTCTGCTCTTTAGCACGGTATCTCTGGGTCATCGGCCAGGGAAGAAAATATGACAATTATAACCGAGGTAGGCTAGCAGTGAAAACACTTGCAACAAAGGCATCCCGACTGACCTACACAAGTGTCTATTAGCCAAACATTAAACCTATTTCATAGAAGCGATTTTCCGCTTCTAACTTATATAAAATATTATGACTACATACCTGTATAAAAAAAATGAAAACATTTAACTGATATTTAAAGGACTTAAGTTTTTATATTTGAATGGCTTTCACAATATCCTCGCTAGAAAATACTGTTGTTTAATCACTAGTGAGTATATCGATGTAAACCATTTGTTTGTATTAAAGTTGTTTATATCATCAAAGAGAAATTCACTACCCAAAAAAAACGTAACTACTTAAAGTAGCTTCTGCATTTCTGTCTAGTGTCTTAGTACACACAGTTGGTCTAAATGGGTTAGTAAAATATATAAGGGCTTAGTTTACTGTATGTGTTTGTACCGGGTACTTCAGTTGCCTCCCACAATCCACAAATATACTGGTAGGTTAATTGGCTCCCTACAAAAACTAACCGTAGAATGAATGTGTGTGTTTGTGCATGGATTGGCATCATATGGTCGCAGGGGCAAACGCAGGATTTTCAGAAGGGGGTTTCCAAAGAGGGGTGGAGCAAAGCACGGAGATGGACACTTAGGTGACCCAGTATATGCCGGGTCAGTTAAAGTATTATAGATAGACCAAATGTATATAAATAATAATAAATTGGAAAAAAAATCTGTGTGAGCAGCGCTCAATTTAAAGTCCAATATTGGTCCAGCAATATGACCCTTTAAATAAGGGTATTTAAAAGTCACCAAAAGTCCACAATAAAGACTGCAGCTCCCTTCTGACACAGCATCCAGGGTCAGGATGAATAGAATATCTAGAAAACACAGAGAACAAAGGGGCGCTCTATGGTGCATGAAACCGACATTTAATAAGGAGAACAGGTACTTGTTTCCTATCTGGGCGCCCATCGCGGGCATCGCGGGTACATCGCATGTCATTATAATGACATGCGATGCGACCGACGCGATGCCCGCGATTTTCCCATAGAGAACAATGTTAAATGCCTCAATTTACCCGCGATGACCGCGATTTACCATAGGAAACAATGTTAAATGGATCAATTTCCCCAAATTATCATAGGGAACAATGGAAAATGTGGCAAAAACACCCCTGAACATAAAAATGTCCCCCCAAAAGTAGTTGACGCCACCCCGCCATCAACGTGAACCCGAAGCGTGGCGAGCGCAGCGAGCCCGCGAGGGGCGGCGGTACGCGTCCTCCGACCTTTTCATGCCCTACTATCCACTAGGGCGTGGAGTGAGAATAGAATAGTGTGGCGAGCGCAGCGAGCCACCGAGCCCGAAGCGTGGCGAGCGCAGCGAGCCCCGCGAGGGGACGCGGATACCTTCACAGTTATACGCGTCCCCTCGCGGGCTTCCCAGGTGTCAAGCCCGCAAAGGGACGTGTTTACCTGTGAAGGTATCCGCGTCCCCTCGCGGGGCTCGCTGTGCTCGCCACGCTTCGGGCTCGGTGGCTCGCTGCGCTCGCCACACTATTCTATTCTCACTCCACACCCTAGTGGATAGTAGGGCATGAAAAGGTCGGAGGACGCGTACCGCCGCCCCGCGCGGGCTCGCTGCGCTCGCCACGCTTCGGGTTCACGTTGATGGCGGGGTGGCGTCAACTACTTTTGGGGGGACATTTTTATGTTCAGGGGTGTTTTTGCCACATTTCCCATTGTTCCCTATGATAATTTGGGGAAATTGATCCATTTAACATTGTTTCCTATGGTAAATCGCGGTCATCGCGGGTAAATTGAGGCATTTAACATTGTTCTCTATGGGAAAATCGCGGGCATCGCGTCTGGCCCATCGCACCCGATTTTTTATCGGCCGCGATGCCCGCGATGGCCACAATCGTGGGCACCCAGATAGGAAACAAGTACCGGAGAACACACTCCAAAACAGATAAAAGCAATTGCTCGTACCAGAAAAACAACTGCAGTGGGCTGGTTACCAAATGATGTTAATATAAATACCCGGGGCACACCGCTGCCGATGAGATATCCACAACCACCGATGGAAGGAAGGCTACATACACTGGATTGCGCTGTCGGGAATCCAAACCACTCGTCGGGGGAATCACACGCCGGGCGGGACACCGGGTCAGACAAGGTATGGGTATCACAGGCCACGCCCTAACGCGTTTCGTCAGAGACTTCGTGCCCTCTGACGAAGTCTCTGACGAAACGCGTTAGTGGGGACTAGGGGATCAGATTTCAGGAGGCAGAGCAATCTGCCAACGAGTACAGGTCGAGTATCCCGTATCCGAATATCCGTTATCCAAATTATTCCGAAATACGGACTTTCCAGAAAGTGAAATTTTTTATTTTTTTTTGCTAAAAACTCACTGGGGACATTTGTAACAGCATCACTGGGGACATGATATGTAACTGGCACTATATATGTGCAAGACAATGATTGCTTGGCATTCAAATTCAGTGCTGAGATAGTACACAAATTTTGTTTCACGTTTTGAAACCTTGTTTTTTGAACAATTAAAATATATTTGTGTGTATTTTATGTGGTAATAAAATATATTTGTGTGTATATTATGTGTTTATACAGCATAAATGCAAGATACTTCAAAATACATCATTGAAATATTAAAATATTCCGAAATACGGAATAATCCGTTATCCAAAATTCTCCTGGTCCCGAGCATTTTGGATACAGGATACTCAACCTGTATATAAAACTACATACCAGGTGTGTGGAGCTGGAGCAGTAACCAGCTGCTGGAAGGATGATATCTCTGGTTATGGGAACAGTAGAGACAAGCTGCTAGTGTCCATCAAAGGGGGAGAGTCCCAGCTTTTGGAATATATCCTCAGAAAAACTCTAAATCAGACAGAAACTGAAATATCTGACTGGGGAGAGCAATTAACAGGCTTGGATGGGGACCACTGCTTTGAAGTCAGATATCTCCGGTTCCCCAGGGCCGATTTTTTAAATTCTTGTACCCATGGAAAGAGGGGACCCTCAGCTTTCCATGGAGGGGTTTCTGGGTACTCAGAAACCCCCCCCTGCATGCGCTACTGGGTCGACCACTGAAGGTTGACAGGCCTTAGGTCAACAACCTTAAAAGGTCAACATGGCTTTAGGTCGACAGAGTCATTAGGTCAACACAAGCATTAGGTTGACAGTCAAAAGGTCAACAATGATTTTTCATGTTTTTTGTCCAGAATGTCGACATGGACACCGCATGGATGCAATGCGTACACTCGCCATGCTTCGTGCATGGTGCCTCGCTACCCTATGAGGATGGTAGGGCATATCGACTCAAATAAAATGTGAACAACCCATGTCGACCTTTGACTGTCGACATTCCCCATGTTGACCAAATGATGTGTTGACCTAATGACCCTGTCTACCTAAAGCCATGTCAACCTTTTGAGGATGTCGACCTAAGGCCTGTGGACCTAATGAATGCCGATCTTTCTGTGGTCGACCTAGTGACTATATAGAAGTGGTAGGGAATATACTGTCGATTGTAAGCTCCACTTGGCAGGGACTGATGTGAATGGCCAAATATTTTCTGCAAAGCACTGTGTGCGCTCTATAAATAACTGGTAATAAATAAATGTGGCTACGTAATATAAATCATCTGGTATAATGTGCATGCATCCATAGTGACTCAGAGACCCCAATTGTACAAGCAAACATTATAGCTGTAAATACCAGTAATGTCATCCACATTATATCAAAGACAATGATTTCCTCTAAAGTGCACATTTATCACAAAAGGTTTTTTTTTGGGTATTGGCATCTTAGCTCCATAAACTATCATTTGTTATTGCAGCATAATATGATGATGATGATAATAAATTAGTTTTATTGCTTATTTATCAAAAATTCTCTTGCCAGGGCAGTGGCTCAGATAAGAGCCTGTTCTGGTGAAGAGTGGGAAGTAAACTGCCAGCTTATGCTAACTTTTGTTAACATGGTTTACTGTAGATGTGTCCTTTACTCTGCCAAACGGCCCCTCTCGGTGCGCCAGGAGCCGGATGACTTGGTTTTCTCACTCAAAATGTGTCCTCTTCGCATTAATAAAACTACTGGGAGCTACAAAATGATACTGCTAGGTTACACTGATGATGATCAATTTGATGCGTGACATTTGTGTATCTGTGTAAAGAGGGCTCCAATCCTGCGGCTGCTGCATTTTCCCACTCTGAGTTCCGCTGTGCTTTCTCTGTGACTTTTTATATTTGTAAAACCAATTCATTTACAGTGAAAGTTGCAGCCCAGCATTGCCAGTAAGGTGAGCAACTTTTTGCTGCATTTGCAATTTGACTGAGGTGCAAATTTGAAAGCAAAATAGCGCCAGACGTCTCACACAATATAGTGTATAGATGCTAGGTGTACAAGGACGCTTCTGTAACTTCTTATATATATATATATACTCCTTCTATGCCGGCACTCCAAGACAGCTTGATCCGGTGCACTCTCCGATAATACAATACAGTTCCACAAGAGAAAAGGCACACGGACACCAGTCAGCAATTTTAAAATGATGTATTGGGCATAGCACTATCGATAGTGCTATGCCCAATACATCATTTTGAAATTGCTGACTGGTGTCCGTGTGCCTTTTCTCTTGTGGAACTGTATATATATATATATATATATATATTTTTTTTTTTATTCTATAGTAACTATTGGCGAACATAAGGAGAAATATATGGAAACCGAGGTGGTTATTCTAATTCAGGGTTGCCGACTTTCAAATTCTCCTCTCCGGGAGAAGCCCGGTGAGGAGACTTTCATTACCCGTTCGGGGGCGGGGCCTGACTGTGACGTCATTATGCCCCGCCCCCATTACGGAAAATAGTCTAAATCACTGATCTCCATGGAGGGGGCGGGGCTAAAATGACACGAGTGTGTCATTTTAGCTCTGCCCCTCCTCTGAGACCCGCGGATTGCGGCATTTAAATGCCCCTGATTCCGGGAGGGTTGCCCACCCTTCCGGGGGGCCGGGAGGGGGACCCGATTTTCGGGAGACTCCCGGTAATTCCGGGAGGGTCGGCAACCCTGTTCTAATTCAATGAGTCCCCCAAGCATTTGCACAGGGGACCAATTGTTCACGTGCATGCGCATGTGCATAGGTTTTTATGCGTATGTGCAGCCGCTGTGGGCGAGCACCTACAGCGGCGGAGGGCGGCATCTGGGGGACTCGCAAGGCTATGAAATTCGCAGCCTTGCGAGTCAACAGAACAACAGAATATGGACCAGAATGTGAGTTTGTGTAAGCCCTGTATATATTTGTATCATCTTAGCTCAGTTATTTGTTAGAAAAACTATATTCCTGTTTATACAATATGTAAATATATTTAAAGTAGCAAGTAAATCTCCATACACACTAGGCGACCCGCTGAAGACAATACTGGCGTCAGGGGGCCAAGTGAAGGGTGCGGTCATTGGCAAGTGCATACACACATGCCGGCTCCAAGGTGAGCAACAGTGGGGGAGGGAGAAAGCGGCGGCCATGCTGTGACATCCTCGGGACCTCCTGAACATGCCAAAATCGACCTGCAAGTTCAGTGTACACACTAGACAATATTTTAAAAGATATCGCTCAGAAGACTTTTCTTTCTTTTTAAATTATCCTCTATGCAGTGGTTCCCAACCTTTTTTCTCTCCCGTACCCCTTGATTAGGCTTTACATTGATGAGTACCCCCTCCTCTCAAATTTATAATATAGACAGTACTTATGAGTGGAAGTGAGTGGTATGCGTATCCTTATGCATGTCCTTATATTAAGGAGTAGCGGACAGGAATCGTGCCCTTCCGTGTCTGGCCGCTGGCTGTGTACTGTCTCCAGGGTTCCCACTAACACCTGTAGGATTAATGCCGCTGTTTCTTCCACCCGTGTCAGTGCAGGGCAGATGATCGCTGGTGTCTGAGGGCAGCGTGGGTAGCTCCCATTGGATTGCTGGTCAGGCAAAAGCACAATGAGACGCTGATGACGCTGAAGACAGAACCATAAGTGACACAACATGGTTCTTCTCCATAGCAATGGGTGTTTTTGTTTTTTCATCTTCCGCCATTACCAATATTATTTTCGAGTACCCCCAACTGGTCTGCAGAGTACCCCCAGGGGTACTAGTACCCCAGGTTGAGAACCACTGCTCTATTGTGTATATCGCTTAAATCAGTGGTTGCCAAACTGTATGCCTAGACACCATGGAATGCATTGAGGCTCTTGCAGGAGTGCCTTGGGTTGGTGGTCCAGGACAAAATCAAATTGTTTATGTTTCAAGTGACAGGTAAATTGGGCGCTAGTGGCTGGCAATCATAAAACATGTTGACAATCAGTAGAACAATGATCTAGCACCACATAACTGATCCAAAGGCTGGCAGGTACGCACAATTACTTAGTTTAGTTTTTTTTTTTTCAAATTTATTAATACAAAATTGAAATCTTAAAATAGCCATACACTACTGCCGAGATTTGTGGCAGGGGGGAGGCTATTTCATAGTTACGCCACTGCCTATATCCTGTGTGCCGAGATAGAGTGTTGACATTAATAAGGAAGCATTTTAGGTCACCACATTTTAAAGTATAGAAGTTGGTAATTTGGACAAATATATGGCATGCCAGAGATTAAGCAGACACCATAAGAAATAATATAATATAATGACACACTCAGAATGTATAGTGAGGAACTCAAACACTATTGCCAAAGATCTTATTTCAACAATGCCCATTGTCATGTGTGTTTTCCTGTTATATGTCCTCCGTAAGTACGTAGTCTTTGTACTGAGCTACTGTTGGTAATACCCTTCCTTCCTTAGTTACTGCATGCGTTATTTTCCTCCCACTGGAGTTTTAAAAAGTTCTCCAAAGTTTGTTGGGAGATTTGCTGCACTTCTTTATAAGGCAGATAAGTCATGTGTTATAATAGGAAAGAAGAAAGGGTGTTGAGAGAAGACTACCATATACTGTAGTGCCCAGTGTCCTATACAGTAAAGAATATTCTATTGGCCTACTACAAGCAGAGGAGGATAGCAGCCATCCGATTTTTCCTGTTAGAGGCTGGGAGTGTGAAGCAGTGTTCCCTCTAAGCTGTGCGCACGTGCGCGCGCACACAACTCGCCGAGCGTGCGCACAGACATTACAACAGAGCGCACAAAGCAGCAGTGGTCCCTTTTTGCAGTTGTGGACTCAATTTCACCCATTAACTACATTGTGTGCTGTGTTTTGAATGTTTAAATGTTTAATATAATTTTGAAGTAAAGTCAACACAAATGCTGAACGTCATTTTCCAGTTATATATAAGTGACGCACAAAAATTTTAATTTCCTCCCAAGGTTGCACAGCCAAAATCTTTTGCCGCACACAGCCTTCGGAAAATTAGAGGGAACATTGGTGTGAAGGATAGTTAATGCCTGGCCTGTGTCATGTGAAGATGATGGATATATGGACATCCTATTGTTGTGGAGGATATCTTTGGAGGTACAATAATGAAAATAATCATGAACTGAGAAACCTGGACATAGAGTAATGTCAGTTTTACTGCATGCCTAGACCTGTCAGGTGCAACGTATCAGCCAGTCCTGACTAATATGACATTTTCTGCATACCACTATGCCTTGTATTCTACTCTCTTGTTCAAAATAAAACTTTATCGCTATACTGTAAGCCACCGCTGAGCAAAAAACAATTGTAGATTCCAAATAAAAAAAGCCAAACTAAAATAATTTCTAAAACATTTTTTTTTTGCTAGCTATCTGATGTAAAACTCCAAATGACTAAAGAGAGCATAACTAACCTGCAAACTGGTGTAAGATGAAAAACATAATTTGTCATAATAACCAGCAAACTATATTATGGTATTTATAATGACTCTCCAACACATTTGAACCTCTTATTAGTAAGTGCTATTAATCAGATGCAATATTATCTGAGCAATGGGTTTGAGTTTTATTTACAATACCTTTATTCTATTGTCTATGCAAGCGTAAGCATCCTTAGTATATACTGTAGCACTGCATATCTTTAAAGTTAATTCAAAATATATACATTACAGGAAACTTTTCACAAACTTCTCTTATATTTTAATACCCAAGTAACAACACCACACACATAAAAGCAGGTACACTTAAGGTGGCCATACACCAGAACGATATCTGGCCAGTCTGCACGATTTTGACATGTCGTGCGATCTGTTGTGTGCACATTGTGAGTTACAGTATATCGGTACAATGCGCGTTCCAGTAGGTTGAGAGGTCGATCCTCAGATCAGACATGCTGCATGTACTGTATGTACTGATTTTAAAGCACTAGTCGATCGCTCTTGCGACAGGCATCCGATCATTGTTATCTGTGTATCTTTCCCACAATCCATTACTTTCCTGTAAACCGCGAAAGGAGTTTTTATCTGAGGTAAGTGATTGTGATATTTTCAAGTGCTCAGTAAACAAGAACCAAGAGAGAATGCTGAGAGGAGAGAAAATCTCTAACAGCCAACAACTTGAAATTAATGCATTGACCTAGAAATGGAAGTGTTACTGTACGTTTGAAACTCAGTGCATCCTTTACGTGACGCAGGTTATTGACACTCTGCTCTTGTTTCTTACTCACGATAACCCGTGGAGCAAGCTCTCGGCGGCAAGTACCTTGTGTTATCATGCAATATCCCACTCCGTCTGCCTGTGCCATTTCAATATAAGAGGAGGCGAAGGGCATTAAAACCTTCTAGGCATGATTTCTCTCATAATGTTACTGCTTCAACTATCTAAATACACTACCTTCAGTCTCCATTAGTTTTCTGAATAAAAGGTTTTGTTTAGCAGTGCTTAGTCACCTCTATTAAAGTGTGTTTATGATAACGTTATTGGTGTATGAGTTGTACAAGCATTAGCAGACAGCTGATTCAGTGGAGATAGCCTGAATAAATTTACCGAGGCGCACATCCAGCTAATCTGTTTGAAGAATATTGTACGGCATTAGTAGCAGCACTTCATGTTAACTGCACTGACTGATAAGGCACATCTTTATTAAATTCAGTTATTGAAAGGATTCCAGTCAGGGAATAGGAATATTTTATAATCTACAAGAAAAATTAAGCGTCTCTTTGTTGGCCAGAGTTTGGTTTTAATGGCTGAGTGTCTAGAGAAGCCTTCTAAACACCTGCAGTATTGTACAATAAAAGCTTTGTGATATTAAGTGGAAATAGCTTTTTCTCTCCCATTGCAAGCGTACTTTTATGTGATAATCTCTATAGCCAAACACTGGTATTAGAGCTCCACTCGCTGTCCTTCCGGCAGAACTGCTGATAGCCCACCGCTGCACTGGCTGCATGCTGGATACCAGGTCCCCAAACCTTAATTATTAACAACTGGACGTCAATGTAGACTTCAGCTGCTTTTCAAATATCTATTTCCAGGTGTATATAGAGTTATTGGTGAGCTGCAACTTACATGTATATTCAGTAACGTCAATATATATATATATATATATATATATATATATATATATATATATATATATATAGATAGATAGATAGATATATATATATATAGATATATAGATATATAGATATATATTATGTTTTTTTTTTTTATTTTAATGCTCTGCTATATATTATATTTCACACCCTTTGACTAAGGTTCTGATTAAGACCCGTTCGCTGGGATGCGAATTCGCAGCCTGATCGATTATCGGATGACACTGCATGGGCCAGCCGAACGAAGGCGGCGAGCGAAAGGCTAGCCTTCGCTTGCTGCTCACAGAGTGATTGACACCCTGCGGGGGTTTGGAGAAGTGCTACCAACATTTTCTGGACGGCCACATACGAAGGTGGATCAATAAGTACCTGTGTTTGAAGACAGGTAACGTTGAGGAGGAATGTTGGCATTACTATCGTGTACTAGCATCTTTCAAACAACCCCATACCAAATTTCAGATTGATTAATAGGTTAGTTATTGAATTGCGCTATGAATTGTTGCCTCTTCTCCCCACGGCCTTCGCGGTCCTGGCTTACTCTTTTTCTGCAACGGGGGGGACTCATTCAATGTTCAATGATTTCCCCCCTGTGTGCACGGCTGCATATGCGTTTGCAGCTGTGCACAGGGGCAGGGAAATGCAGGGTGCGTGCATTCCGGGGGGTTGGCATCTACCTGCTCACTGGGCCCCGAACCCTTGCAGCTCAGCAAGCAGGTCACATAGGGGGTACACACACAGTGAGATATGCTCTATTTTTCTATTCGATTTTGCTTATAGAAGCAAAATCTTATAGAAGCAAAATCGAATAGAAATCAAATGCACATTGAATGCTTTTATTAGCATTCGAACACAATGTGCGCTCCTGTGTAGTGGAAATTGAATAGAAAAAAGGTCTTGGCAGGTGGAAATCTACTAGTAGATAGTGCAAATCTAACGTGTTCAATGCTGCATTCCATTCAATCCAGATTTGATTCCAATTTTCTGCCTGAAGGATCAGAAACACTGTGAGATCGAATTGAAATTGAAAAGCAAATCGAATAGTGCAAATGGAATGGTAAATGGAATGGAAAATAGTGAAAAATTTAAAAGCAGTAGAAATAACTTCAGAACGGGGCGAATAGGCCAAATCTAATCGAAATCGAAGCGAAAACAGAATTGAACTGTGTGTTTGCACTATAAAGTTGCCTAAACCGGTTTGGGGCTGAGCCAACAGATGCCGAGTCAGTGACATCACAGAGTCAGGGATTGAGGCTTAGAACATGGATCCCAATTATGTCATTTAGCCTGTGTATGGACTGATGTATCTAGAACTATGTATGTTTTTTTGTGATATTTTCAACAATATTTAATCTCCTTATGTGAGTTTTAATTGTGTAAAGAAAAAATCTATTGATTTTAACATACTTCACCAAAGTGTTTGCAGAGAAATGCGGCACCCCAAGACTTGCTTCCAGTGAAACAATGTTGATTTATGTAAGTCAGCATATCAGGGGGAGCTACCCCATCATCATGATCTACAGTATATGTGTACTGTACATTTTAAAGGCTGTGAGATTTAATATGATGAGAGATTCAGAAAGTGAGAGATTTGGTGAGAAATCTCCAGGGTTTTTTAAAGCGGCAATCATTTACACTTAAAAAACCTGGAGATTTCTTACCAAATCTCTCACTTTCTGAATCTCTCATCCTATTAAATCCCACCCATAATGCTTAGGAGCTGAATGGTTGGTACTTACCTCTCACAATTTTATCTCTTGCAAAGCTTTGATAAATACCCCCCTTAATAGTTTATGTAACCGACTCTAGGTTTACTAAAAGTCACCATGGGTGACAAAGATCTTGGTTTATTATCTTCTATCTATCTTTACGCCAAATCTTGTATGCACTCTTCATGACTCCATTATATAGCACCATTTCATTATTTTATATTACATGTACAGACTGTATCCTCAGGACCCCACACAGTGCATGTTTGGCAGGTCTCCACACAGAATCACAGGTGAAATAATTAACTCCACCTGAGGATCTTAGAAAATGTGTCAGTGAGTAATGAATGCACCTGTGCACCTGCCGGGTGACCTGGAAAATGTGAACTGTGTGGGGTCCTGAGGACTGAGATTGAGAACCACTGGAATGATATGTATATATTAAAATACATACATACTCCATCCACGTGGGGGGGGGGGGGGGGGGGGATGGGAGTATGTAAGGGGATTAAATACTGTAATGGCTTAGGGGTAAAATATTGCATCTATCTAGTATGGAAGCGTAAGTACTGTACAAATAGCTCCATGTTTATTTGCTGAACAAAGTGATTGCAAAATGCCTGTATTCTATACAAAACACCTACGTACTGTATGACTGCTTTTACACACAGCGATTTCATTCACTGTGCTTCATCCTTTATTGCTTCAAATATCAATGAAAACTACTTTAGCGGTTGATTTTCACAAGACATAAATGAAGGTTTTAATCATGGCAATACAATAAATGGTACTTATGTATTATCTGGGCTCCCATGTTAAATGCACCCCATTTTTTCATACCCCTACTATCCAAATACGCATGGAGTTGATTTTATAGAGTGTGGCGAGCGCAGCGAGCCACCGTGCCCGAAGCGTGGCGAGCGCAGCGAGCCCCGCGAGGGGACGCGGTCTCATAAGAAAAACGGGAGCCCAGATATTACATAAGTACCCAATATATATATATATACATACACACACACACACACACACACACATATACACACACACACACATACACATATATATATATATATATATACACACACACACACACACATACATATATATATATATATATATATATATATATATATATATAATTGTGGGTACAGAAGGAGGACACTCGCCAGACTGGAGTTAAAAATGATTCCTTTTATTTCATTTCATTTTATTTACGCTGCCATCACATATGGTCAACGTTTCGACCCGAATTAGGGCCTTTTTCAAGACGTGTAAGACAGCCATATCAGATAATACATCAAGTAGTAAAAGACACCATGGAGTGTCCAGAACGCTGCACCACGAGCTGTTAACACACGACGCTGGCATGCGTTAACAGCTCGTGGTGCAGCGTTCTGGACACTCCATGGTGTCTTTTACTACTTGATGTATTATCTGATATGGCTGTCTTACACGTCTTGAAAAAGGCCCTAATTCGGGTCGAAACGTTGACCATATGTGATGGCAGCGTAAATAAAATGAAATGAAATAAAAGGAATCATTTTTAACTCCAGTCTGGCGAGTGTCCTCCTTCTGTACCCACAATTATATCAAATACTTCCTCCATGGAAGCTTATTTTTGAGTGTGCACCCCAGCATTTATGAACTTTAATAGTGAGTGTTGTCCCATTTCCATATATGGTACTTCTTTACTTTCACGGCGCCACTAGATTAGGACAGATAGGATATCGCGGTCATCGCGGGCATTGAATGCACTAAAAAATCGGGTGCGACGCGATGCCCGCGATTTCCCTTAGGGACCAATGTTAAATTTCTCAATTGACACGATTTTTCTGTTCAATGCCTCAATTGACACGATTTTTCCATAGGAATCAATGTTAAATGGCCCACAGAGGCCAAATAGACACCCTGAAGTGTGAAATGGCCCCCACAATTGTTAACGCCACCCCACGATCAACGTGAACCCGAAGCGTGGCGAGCACAGCGAGCCCGCGAGGGGCGGCGGTACGCGTCCTACGACCTTTTCATACCCCCACTATCCACGTCGGCGTGGAGTTGAGAATAGAATAGTGTGGCGAGCGCAGCGAGCCACCGAGCCCGAAGCGTGGCGAGCGCAGCGAGCCCCGCGAGGGGACGAGGATACCTGTGAAGCCCGCAAAGGGACGCGTTTACCTGTGAAGGTATCCGCGTCCCCTCGCGGGGCGCGCTGCGCTCGCTACGCTTCGGGCTCGGTGGCTCGCTGCGCTCGCCACACTATTCTATTCTCAACTCCACGCCGACGTGGATAGTGGGGGTATGAAAAGGTCGGAGGACGCGTGCCGCCGCCCCACGCGGGCTCGCTGCGCTCGCCACGCTTCGGGTTCACGTTGATCGTGGGGTGGCGTTAACAATTGTGGGGGCCATTTCACACTTCAGGGTGGCTATTTGGCCTCTGTGGGGCATTTAACATTGTTTCCTATGGAAAAATCGTGTCAAGTGAGGCATTGAACAGTAAAATCGGGTCAATTGAGAAATTTAACATTGGTCCCTATGGGAAATCGCGGGCATCGCGTCGCACACGATTTTTAGTGCATTCAATGGCCGCGATGCCCGCGATTTCTAGTGGCGCCTTGAAAGTAAAGAAGTACCATATATATATATATATATATATATATATATACACACATCTGGAAGAAGAACAAAGGGGGCGCCTGATAGTGTATTACCATTTTAATGTTAAAAAAGGGTTTAAGAACAATATTTCATAAAAAGGTATAGGTGGAACACCTGTACCGCAAATTTCATCATGTGTGGACTGAGTACCACATGGTTTTACAATATCCCACTGGAAAACTGCTCACAAGTACCGACTGTTGTTACACTCACGGGACCTTTCGGCAACGGGCACCGTCGGATGCAGGACCGTCGGATGCAGGCGGCAGGTTCCCCGCGGCTCTCGGAGGTCAGTCAGCTGGGACAGCTTGATGCGTCACTGTAGCCACGCCCCTACGCGTTTCATCAATAGACTTCGTCAGTGGGGTGGCCACAGTGACGCTGAGTCCCAGTATTAGTGGCTGCTCGGCCAATCAGCACACTTAGATTTGCATATACATATTACACAGACAACTAGCGTCGCATATATATACATATACATATATACACACACATGTCCTCATACATCTTTGCTGCAGTCATGCCAAACAGACCCTGGCATACAATTTTGTGTGAGGATCTTCTAACATCAGGCACCTTTTTTGCCAAAATTGCAGGACACGACACAGACTTTGACATGTGTATATCTGTGTGAAACTGAGTCTCTGAATCTGAACACAAAGGGCCTGATTCAGACCTGTTCTCTAGGCTGAGTATGTTCGCAGCCTAGCGAACAGATAAACGTTGCCCATAAAACACTGATGGTTACCCTGCTCCAGCCCCCTGGCCGCGCCCTTCCCTCCCCCTCACAGTGTGAACGCTTCGAAGAGTATGATACTCACTGAAGGCGTTTGTACAGGGGGTCTGCACATGCGCAGATTCCCACCATCGGACGGGGGACCACATTCAGGCCCAAAGTGCTACAATTGGAGCAGCTGCAGCTTTTACCCAATACAAGTTACATTCTGCTCATATACAGACTCAGTCACACACAATATACAAGTGTCATGCATAAAATGAATCAGCACAATTTCGTTGTGCGTCCTGGTTGCATTCAAAGTAAAGGCCCCCTTACAATTGTCCAACAAGTTGGACCTGATTGACTCGAGATTTATCCTATGTCCAGGAGGATCAATCTCTTGGTTATACCCAATGGCACGGGATTGTGCATTGGGACCTACACATCAGATTTTGTCAGATAAATTGACCCAATCCACCTGAAATGGGTCAAATCTGACAAAATCTCACAGGGGCCCTTAAGACCCATTTATGGCAAAAAAGAAACTCAGTGTTAGCAGAGATGCACAGGACCTGGCGGGTCACCCACGCCACACAACTTGCGCTGCATGGTGTATTGTGAGGACACTTCTGTTAGTCATTACATTTATTATAGATCTGCACATAAGGGACATTGTTAATGCTCTTTATCCAAGTCCAATCTGTACTTTTAGGCCATTTTAGCTATAATTGCTATTACGTACGTATTTCCGCAGAATATCCTCCCGCTCTTTTTGATCCTCCAAGCAGCTGACAGAGAGGTCGGAGATACTGATGGCAGCTGAAGCTGTCAGCGTCACTAAGAGAACCAGACAACCTTCCCCTTCTTCCAAATTCAGCTTCACTTTGTGAGTTTGCTCTTTGCTTAATGCCGACAGGTCAATCTGGCACCTAAAAACAAATGTTTGGAATTAGCAAGTGGCTCTCACAAAAGGAAAATACATGATTTTATATAGTAACATGGCAAAAGTGGAACAGTTCATATGGGAGCACGCTCAGGTAGTGGTACTGGCTCTGTGTAATCTCTCTCTTCTGACGCTGTCACAGATAAAGATGCAGTGTTTGCTGAATTCAGGTACAAAAGTACAATCTTTTCCAGCCCATGGCAGGCAGCATGCTGATTGCTGTCAGCAGTGTTTTGTTGGGTATCACACCAACAGCTATGCATTGATGAGTTAAATTTAAGGAAGCCCATATCACGAGTGACATCTGGCCCACCAGCCACTAAGAAGCGGCCTTTGGCTGGTGGGTGGGACTAACCCCCCAGCATGTGGGAGGAGCCTGGGCAGGGGTCACTCTGGAGGAGGCGACCCCTTTATTGGGGGGGTCCCACTCCTCCAGGGTCCCTGCTCAGGCTGACCAGCCACGGGGATGAATGCTTTGGCCAGGGGAACTTGAAAAAAAAAGTCTCCGCTGGCTGTGGCATTACCCTGTTGGCTGTTTGGGCTGGTTGACAAAATACGGCGGACCCCTACTCATTTTGTCCCCCGTATTTTGGGAACCAGGATTGGCACTTGGCTAGCTATAAGCAGCTACTGAGTATGCCTGTGTTCTATTCTAGAAAGAGGCCTTCCACTAGTGCGATATGGCCACTTTTTTTGCGATTCTGACTCATTGATGCGACAGATCGCATAAATAGTCATTTACCTGCGATTGCAATATGTGGCGCGTTCACATGCCCTTCGCATTGCAGTCGCAGATCCTACGGGCTGCCATGAATATTTGCTGCAGCTTGTAGCCCCTGCTAGGAGTGCATAGGATACATTGGGGTGTATTCAATGCTTTGTGCAAGCTGTGACAGCAACTGACCCCCCTGCACACGCTGTTTCACCCCATGCTAGGTTTTTGAAGTGAGGGGGAAACGGCGGGTGCGGCCACTAATGCAGCGCGCTCCCTGCATTAGCCGCGAGCCTCGCTGTTTGGGGGAATCCTCACTGTCCTGTGTCAGCGAGGATTTCCTGGCCACATTGAATAGGGTGAGCGGCCGGCACAGGAGTTAAACAGCGAGGATCGCTTGTTTTATGTGATCACCGCCATATAACCTCCTCGCAGCCGCATTGAATATACCCCATTGTATGCAAAAGAACCGCATACAATTTATCTTATGATCCTGCCTCCCGGCAGCTGCTGGGTGAGATCGCGAGGTATCGCATGCCAGGTACCGCATGTGATGATACCTCGCCCTAGTGGATGGAGGCCTTTACTTTTTTACATGTAAAATACTGAACTAATTTTATCAGCAACAGAGTCAGTGGCCCGTATTCAATGCAGCCGGTGAGGGGGATAAACAGTGGGGATCGCAGAAAACCAGCCATCGTCGCTGTTTAACCCCCTCGCCGGCCGCCACTCACCCTATCCTCACCGGGGAAATCCTCGCTGTCACAGGTGAGCGAGGATTCCCCCAAACAGCGAGGCTCGCGGCTAATGCAAGATGCCCGCTTCATTTAGCCGCGACTCTTGCTGCTTCTGCGGCCGCAAAAGAGGAGCAAGGGGGAATCGGCATATATGTGTGTGTGTGTGTGTGTGTGTGGGGAAGGGGGGTGTCAGTTTAATACTGACAGGGCGAGTTGTGACAGCGAGCAGGCAGCCCTGCTCGTTGTCACAGCTCACCCCCGGCATTGAATATACCCCAGTGAATTGAAGAGAGTTAAAAATACTCAGTAATAAGCACTTAATAAACCATTTCCTTTACCAGGCTTTCTCCCTATTATCAACTGGTAATAAAAACACATTGTTGTGGAGATATGGTCCTCTTGTCTACAAGGGATCTCTATGTACAAATAAGGCTTTGTCTGCCATCCTGTCTCCCAGTGATGCCTACACCATAGATCTCTATTCTTTGCTTACAAATAGGTGTTACAATAGCTGAGCGGAGACATAATAAAAGCAAAACAAAAATCTAAAATGTGCCCTATTTACAAATGTGAACAAAAACACATACAGCGCCGGCTGACAATAAATAGCGCTCTTGAATACAATGCGATCATTTTAATTTTTTTATTTATTTTGTTGCACATGTGGGTTTGTTAGAAAAGAAATATGCCCCACATAGACGCCAGCCTTTACTATAAAGATGTCGTGATTGATTGAAACCGTTTTATGCTGCAAGCAGAAAAACAAAGGCTAAGTGGGTCACAAAGTCCTCATTGTCTACGATTTGATATGAAAGAATTTCTTCTATTGAATCCAGGAGGGCAGTGGGATAGAGCACAATTACAGGTATGTCAGCTTCCATCCAGATCTATCTAGACTGATGTATTGCTCTGCTTATTTACTAGTAAGGACCAAACAGAGACAGAGCTGATGGAGGATTAAGACAGAAGGTCATGAAAATTGAAGAACTGACACTCAAGCAGAGAAATGAATGACGGTATAAAACATAACAACCATTTGTAGATAAATCATTATCAATAAGGGGATGTAAACAAATAACAAATAAACATACAATACAATATTCACGTTTTTGGGGTAAGCCTTCAAGGGGCCAAGTACAGGATATTCTGTATTAGTGTTACAATAACCCAGGTCATAACGGAGTGTCACTTATTTCACTAAATAGGTGTTGGCATATTGCACATGGTGATGCTACATCAGTAACAATCAACATCCAAGAATTGCATTCTCAGGCTTCCAAGGAGAACAAACATAAATCTGCACTATTTTTACAAAGAAATTCTGACACATTTTGTGGGTCATTTATGAACCACAAAATGGGCACTTGTTGTAAGGGAAGGTGCCTTAATATGGGCAACTGCATCTAGATTTTCACCACAGTGCATATACAATGCCTTTTGCAGTGCAGCACAGAAATGACATTTTTGCCTTATGTTGTGGTACAATGCAACTGCAGCCATTGCTGAGAGCACAGTAAAATTGGCGACATAATTGGTCAAATATAATAGCCTCTGAGTTCAGCAGCTGTGCCAGACGAACTCTCTGGGTTTTTTGAAGGGGCAATCATTTACAATGGAAAACCATGATTTTTAAATCATAGCCTCTTTTAAAAAAACGGTACTTATGAGTTATCCGGGCGCCCGATTTCTAAATCGGGTCGGATCGGGCACATCGCATCGCATGCGACCATCGGATGCGATGCGATGCGATGACCCGATTTTTCCATAGGAATCAATGTTAAAATGGACTGAGTCCATTTTAACATGGAATTCAATGGGAAAAAGGGGTCCTTTTCATACCCCTACTATCCAAGTGGGCATGGAGTTGGATATAAACCTGTGGCGAGCGTAGCGAGCCACCGAGCCCGAAGCGTGGCGAGCGTAGCGAGCCCCGTGAGGGGACATAGAATACCGTTCGCTCGCCACGCTTCGGGCTCGGTGGCTCGCTACGCTCGCCACAGGTTTATATCCAACTCCATGCCCACTTGGATAGTAGGGGTATGAAGAGGACCCCTTTTTCCCATTGAATTCCATGTTAAAATGGACTCCGTCAATTTTAACATTGATTCCTATGGAAAAATCGGGTCATCGCATCCGATGGTCGCATGCGATGCGATGCGATATCGCATCGCATCGCATCTGATTGTATGCCTTAACTTAAGGCATACAATCAAAAAATCGGGCGCCCAGATAACTCATAAGTACCAAAAAAACTCTAAAATTGTACGGAGAGGTACAGTAGTAAGTAGGGGTGTGCACCGGCCACTTTTCATGTTATGGGTCTGGATCTGTTCCAAAACAACACCCTTTTCGTTTATCGTGTTTTGGATATGGATAACTTTTTAAAAAAACACATAAAACCCACTAAAATTGCAGAATTTGGGTGTTTTTTTTGCTCTTATGCCATTATTGACTGCAATTACATTAATTTCCACTCATTTCCAGTCTATCCTGAACACCTCACATGTTGTTTTTAGGCCAAAAGGTTGCACTGAGGTAGCGGGATAACTATGCTAAGCCACACAAGTGTGCGGCACAAACACGTCGCTCATCTAGGAGTGGCACTGCATTGGCAGACAGGATGGCAGTTTGAAAAACTAGGCCCCAATGAACACATAATGCCTAAAAAAGAGGTGCAAGATGGAATTGTCCTTAGGAAGTTCCACCCACCCTAATGTTGTGTAAATAGGACATGTACACTTTAACAAACCAATCATTTCAGCGACAGGGTCTGACACATGACTGGCTGAAATGATTGGATTGTTTGGACCCCCACAAAAAAAAGAAGCAACAGTGCTACCAATGGACTTTTTCGACAGTAACACTGGACTGAACTTATCCAGTAGTATCACTGGACTGGATTTTAATGGCAGTATCTCTGGACTGGATTTATACGGCAGTATCACTGGACTTCAACGGCAGTATTACTGGACTGGAATTATACAGCAGTATCACTGGACTGGCCTTTAATGACAATACCACTGGACTTTAGCTGTAGTATCACTGGATTGGACTTATACAGCAGTATCACTGGACTTTAACGGCAGCATCACGTTACTGGACTTATACAACAGTATCACTGTACTGGACTTTAATGGCAGTACCACCAGACTGGATTCAGCAGGACACCACAGCACAGCACACCCTTTCTCTGCCCTATCCGAAGCTGGAGTGAAAAATGGCACCGGCCGCCCGAATATAAATAGGGTCCTGCTCAGAGTGCAGGTCTCGGGACCTCGTGAGATTCCACCGTCAGATCTCGCAAGGTTCCAAGACCCGTGCTCCAAGCCGAAATCCCGACAGGCTCAGAGAGCGGGTTTGGATTAGGGGTATCCGGATTCCCTTAATCCAAACTCGCTCATTCCTAGCAGTAAGTAACTGGAGTGGAATGAGGGAGCGAGGAGCGCAGCGAGGCACCCTGTCTGAAGCATGGCGAGTGCAGTGAGCCAAGTGAGGGGACGCTATACACTTTGACGGTGTCCATGATGACAATCAGGACAAAAAAAACGTGAACAACTCCTGTTATCCTTTTGACTGTTGAAGAGCAGAGGGATAGGGAGCTGGAGTGTACAGAAATGAGTTTGGAGTTACAGTATAGTAGGAGGTGGATGAATAAGAGCTTTATACTGTATTTGAGGGTAAGTAATTTGAGAAGGTTACATAGGGGGGAGACTGTCTGAAAGATAAGAGGAAAATGGGGCAAATGGCAGTTTTCAGGATCGATCTATGAATCTTAATTGCATGGAGGTATGTTATACAGAATGCGAAAGATTAAGAAGCTTTCTACATCAAATTCTTTGTAAGATTTACAATTAATAAGAAGAAAGTAATAGAAAACCAGGTATGTAAATAATGTAGCTTTATATACATTAAATATGTATATGTCGCAAGAACTGTTAAAAAGACAATATCACACCTCGCAGAAAAAATCCACTTGCGCTGAAAGATATATGAAAAACTCAATGTCATTTTATAGCTAAACATGCATATTTTCACACCTGTAAATTCTGACATAAAGTCATCCATATTGGATCGCAAATAACTGCAGCTAAATCAAAATTGCATGACACGGATTTACTTATCCCAAAGGTTCCGAGACGCAACTTGCTCCCTGACAGCACTCATTCATGGCAATTTATTGCACTTGTCAGGAGGCAATTTGTTCACATTACCACTATGCATAAAGGTGTAACCATCGTATGGATTTATTCGCTGATTAGATTTAGGTGGCACAACACAATGTGGTCGCAAAACCATAGGTGACAAGAAAGTTCAATAATTACATGGAGATTAAAATCATTTCACCTTGGCTTGATATTTTATTCCTAGCGACATTTACATTCCCTTTTCAGCTGTGCAAGGTTCTTTAATCAATTCTTAAGTCACAATACTGCCCTAGGTAACACAAACAAACATATATTGCTGCTTAACTGTTCACATAGAATTGTTCCATGTATTCCAACTGCTCATGGAACCACTTCATCTCACATCAAGCTGTTCAGTTGTATAATGTGGGATCTTAATGTTTTCTAAAGGTGCCCACAGACGCATCAATTATCGAATGCGTTTTGTACTTTTTAAGCACAAATTGCATCTTATGTACAATTATTGGATGGTGTTTATGTTCCCGGGAGCCCGATATTGTATGTCTAAAAAAGTACGTGCTGCACGTACTTTTTAGACTACATCTGAAATTTAACATTACAAACATGGGTTCATCACATGCATCCAAGTGCACATCTCATAGCAAGCTGGAAGAAAAATTGTATAGAACCATTGTACAGTCAAAAACGCATAGCACAGTACAATTGTAGCGTCTGTGGGCACCTTAAATGTTTAAAATAATATATGGGGATCTAGATATAGGACAGCAGCGGCTGCTTTCAGCTGGATAGAACCAAACAGGGATATATTTCAACCAGGCAGGTACAAATTCAGGTACAAATTCTTCACCACACACACCCAGGCTTAAGACTCAAGGTGGTTACTCATGCCCACCTGTATTGTATAGTATGGTCGGCTCTCTCTATACAGAGTTGGAGCACGTCAGTATCTCTGTATCACAGGCAGGTATTTAATTCCCCAACTGAAAGTGGCTTAAAGGAAAGGTGTGCGTGGACTTACCAGGATTGCAGATCAGGGAAGCAAGTCTATTAGCATTTGATACAGACCGTTTCTTGCTGCATGTGCTGGCTATTACTGCCTGACGTTCGCTCCTGGCTGTGGCTATAGCTCATCCAGAATTGCCAGTCCAGTCCCTGCAAGCAGGAGTGTAGCTTTGCCAGCTGCCGCTATCCCCCGCTATTTCCTCCAACGTGGGTGCAGGGTGTCACCCCAAATTTACGGCCAGCGGACCGTGCCAGGCACCGCCAATATCCTCAGTGTCTTGCACCCGTATCTGGGTCACAGCGCGCTGCCTCGAGTTGCGGCGTCGCGATCTCCCACAGCAGCCTATATCTAGATCTCAAAGCTATACTACGCTATCCAATAATCTGCGGTGATGGGTAAATCCTCACAAAGTGCCGCAGCTACGCGGTTGGAAAAGTTCGCCCGAACACAGACACAAGGTCTGCCTGCGTCGCGTGATCCTACCCCACAGAGCACCCCTACTAAGGGCAGCAGTAGTCCCCAGCAGAATGAGGTTACCCTGACGCAGCTTCTTGAAGCAATTAATGCATCAGAAACCCGTTTAACAGTACAGATAAATAAGGTGCAATCTGATATTACATTAATTCGTGACGACATACAGAATGTGCGGGATAGAGTGACCGAGGCTGAGTCAAGGATCTCTGGAATTGAGGACTGTGTCACTCCCATGCAGGCCCAGGTTAAGATCCTGGTGGATAGGATGCAGGAGCTGCGTAATAAAATAACCGATATGGAAGGTCGATCCCGCCGGAACAATATACGTTTTGTTGGCCTTGATGAGCGGGCTGAGGGCAAGGCACCTGAGAAGTTTATCCAGGACTGGCTCACGCAAACATTTGGTAGTAAAGCCCTCTCCCCCCAATTCTCGGTGGAAAGGGCCCATCGAATCCCAGCTAAAGCTCCTATTCCCGGTGCTCCCCCCCGCACATTAATTGCAAGAATATTACTTTCTAAAGATCGTGATACCATCTTGAGACTTGCTAGGGATATGGGGGACTTGAAATATGATGGAAAGAAGGTTTCTGTCTTTCCGGACCTGCCTTATGAAGTTCAGAAGGATAGGGCACGATTCCGGGATGTAAAAGCCAGATTGCGTGAACTGAACTTTAAATATTCAATGATCTATCCCGCTAAATTCCGTGTTGTTTTTGAGGATGAGGTCAAGTTTTTCTCTACCCCAAGCGAAGTGGCGGCCTGGCTTGATAGGGCATTCCCCACCAAAACGCAAATGGCACGGGATTAATGTAGAATATTGATGACTGATATTTTTCCTTTTTTTTTTTTTTGTGCTGTTTAATACGGGTCAACGATGTATTGTTCCTGTATCCTTGTTGCACATTCATGTACTATACTATGCACTTGTATATTTGGACCGGTGGGAGGAGGGGGTCCTGGATACATAAATTATTATTAGATGGCGCTGGAGAGCCACACACGTCTTGAGAGGGTTCCTGATAAGACTGCCCCTTAAGGTCGGGTTTAGGGTTAATTGGGGTTTTTTTGGTGGGCGGGAGGGGTTAGTGAAAGTATGCCTAAGGGGATAGGTGATACAGGGTGGGGGAGGGAAGGGTATATGTTGTATGGTGTATGTCAAGGTGTACTGAAATATCATTTAAGACAAGGAGGCGCTGTAGAGATGGGAGGCACATACTATATGACGATAAATGCTCCGGTTAGTTTGGGAGGTATCCCGCTTCTCCAGCAAATACATGCAACTAGATACAAATACCTGTCTATGTATGCAATACTGGTAAAATTAAAAAAGGTTAGGTCATGGTTGGGTTCTTGACGTGGAACGTGAGAGGCCTCAACGAAAAGATAAAGCGCTCTTTGGTGCTTAAACAGTGCCGGACCGCCTCGGCAGATGTCATCTGTCTCCAGGAGACACATATCTCTGGGGACAGAGTGGCTTCTCTGAAGCGGTCATGGATAGGAAGAGCCTTCCACTCACAGTTCTCCTCATCCGCCCGTGGGGTATCAATTATTATTAAAAAAAAACATCCCCTTTGAGCTCTTAGCGTCCGAAATTGACCCGAGGGGTCGTTATGTATTTTTGGATGGGATGCTGGAATCCATTCGATACTGTATTCTTGCTGTCTACATCCCTCCACCGTTCACACTGGAGGTATTAAGGTTGGCGGTTAACTTTGCCGCAGCTCGCCCGGACTGCTACACTATCTGTCTAGGAGATTTTAATGCAGTAATGAATGGTGGGATAGATAAATTGAACAGCAAAGGAAGTGGCCCTGAAAAAAAAACTAAACTGGCTCAGTTTGTGTCGGAATTTGGTTGGTGGGATGTGTGGCGAGTGAGGCACCCAAACCTAAATCAATACTCATTTTACTCGCCCCCTCATAATTCATTCTCCAGAATAGATAATATTTTCGTTTCTAAAAACTTGCTGGTCAAAGTGTTGTCAGTGGAATATATGCCACGAGGAATATCGGACCACTCGCCAATTTCGATGCAGCTAGACCCAGCTGGCAACTCGGGTGCCAAGCTGTGGAGACTTCATCCATCGTGGCTCCCTCAGTGTGGTGACGGGGGGGAGTGGCAACCACTTATTGAGGGGTTCTTTGGGGAAAATGCAGAGTCTGCCAAACCGTCCATAGTCTGGGATTCATCAAAGGCTTATATACGAGGGATATGTATAAAAAAAATTGCTTGTGTAAAGCGGAAGCTACGCGTAACAGCTTTGGGACTGGAAAACCAAATGACACTCAAGGAACAGAAATTCCTGAGTGAACATACAGATGGCGCTAAAAAAGAGTGGTTGGACGCTCAGCGGTTATGGGTCGAGCATCTACAAATTATGATGGCCCATAAAGTCTTAACTGACTCACATAAATTTTATATGAATATCGATAAGGCCAGTAAATACAATAAATGGCCTTTTTGTCTAAACTAGATAAGCCATCAACTATTGTTACCAAACTAAGACTAAACACAGGAGATATTGTGACCTCTGCTCCAGATATATCTGCAGCGTTTTGTGAACACTTCACCCAAGTGTATAGCACAAAGCTGTCCCTTGATGAACGACATATTGAAAGATACCTAAATAGTATTAAACATCCTGTTTTATCCTTTGGAGATAGGGACATCTTGGATGCACCCTTTACCATTGAAGAGGTGACAGCGGCAATTAAATCCCTCCCAACGGGGAAAGCTCCTGGGGTGGATGGCCTCCCCAGCGAGCTGTACAAAAAGTTCTCTGATATCTTCGCCCCAAAGCTGTTACAATTTTATGAGGAAATGGAATCAGAAGGTCAACTGTCTGGTTCAATGACCGAGGCCATCATAACCGTCATCTTAAAGGAAGGGAAAGACCCAGACGTGGGTCTCTCAGATAAAAGTCAGCATATGGATTACTTTACTGACGATCTTTATAGCTTCCAATTAACTATATTACTTATGTCTTGGTGCCCATTGAAAAACTATGTTGTATACAGTACACTTTTGTATGTTTTTTTTTGTCTTTTTTTCTTACTATGTTTGTCAATTTATAAGTATGTCTCCCTTTTTTGTGATGAAATGAAAAAACTTTAATAAAGAATTATATAATAAAAAAAAAATAATAATATATGGGGTAGAGTGCTCTTCTTTCAATTATATGGGGTAAATTTACTAATATTGAAGATGAGATATTGCCCATAGCAACCAGACTCTAGCTATTATCTTCTAGAAGGCGCAAAATAAATAAGACGTAGAATCTGATTGGTTGCTATGAACTCCAATTTGAGTAAATTTGCCCCTATGTGTATAGAGTACTTTATACCAGTCAATGGCCCTTATTCTGGTTGGTGCGGTCAGAGCCGCACACGGGGCTCCGACCGCACAAACCAATCCCCGCCCACCCTACGGATCGCCACGGCCGTCCGTACACGGACGGCTGGCGATCCGCATCAAAATGGTGGAGGCTACGCCTCCACCATGGTGGGAGCTGCCCCCTGCATTCGATGGTCGTCGACCATCGAAGGCAGGTCCGCACGCCGCGGCAGCTCCCGCAAGCTAAGACCACACGGACAATCGTCCGTGTGGTAGCTTGTATGGGGGCTGAAAGCTGACATCCGGCGACGTCAGCTTTCCGCCCCCATGAGTGGCGTCATGCCCTCATTTCCATGCATACGCCCCGCGTTTGCATGGGAACGCCCATGAAACGCGGGGCGTACACATAGGGAAATGAGGGCATGATGCCTCTCACGCCCCTATCCGCCCCCTTTGCGGCGGACGAAATCCGTCTGCGGCGAAGGGGGCTGCACATGCGCAGATTCACCTCTGCGCATGTGCAGTGTTAAAACATCGGCGGTACGGCCGCACGCGGGCCGTACCGTTCCGATTAGAATAAGGGCCATAGAGTACTTTATACCCGCCCAGATGCTGTCCGGCTGTTCCTGATCTCCGGTTTGTGGCTCTGTGTAGCTTAACGGTTAGAGGTCATGCTGCCCAGGCCGCACCACTGCCGGCCGACCACCTTCCAGCTTAACCCCTGCACGTGGTGGCCGCCCACTTTTGGCAGCAACCCCGGGTCCATATCGCTGCATACCCCTGCCTCCCCACTTTAGGCAGAAACCCCTGCCTCCTGCTCCCAGCACCACCTATCTGCCTCCGCTGCCGCACCATGTATGTGTGAGGCGGCAATTTTTCCTGGGATCCTGAGAAACCCAGGATGAAAAAATGTCCCGGGATTGGCATCCCTACTCCCATTTTAGTAAATTTACCCCATAGACTCCAGGGAGTGAAGGGATCCCTCCCAGATGTTGTCTACTCCCTAGTGAACACAGACTTGTGTAGCTCGGGCACTTGCCCCTACTACATACTTATCTACTCTGCCAGAAGTTACGTGTGACTTTCGGTTTTTCAGATAGCCCTGCACCCCCAGGTAGAGGGGATACTTCTCATGCATGGTGCTCACTTTCTAGGGAATGATGCAGGACAGGGAGATGATGCAAGGAATCATGGGACAATATGAAGGGGGCGGGGATAAAAAGACACAAATCACCATCAGTTTAGCCCTGTCCCTTTCCTCGATGACCCACATTTTTCTGAATTTAAATTGATAGGGCACAGGTTAATTACAGCGCACAGCCGGAAGCAGAAGCAGCAGGGCAGCTTCTGAGCAGGTGCTCAAACACTGCCAGGCCAATCCCGGAATAATCTCCAATCCAGGGATTCAAATCCAAGCGATTTTAGGGCCAAATCCTTGGATCATGCTGATCCCGAACCCGGGATTGGCCACCCTACTTAGCGGTTATGTGTCTCCCTGACATAAGCTACCCTGGCCATGTGCAAGATCCCCTGCACAACCCAGGGCCAGCACCACCACAGGCAGGGACAGTGCTGTGGAAGATAGGGCAACGACACCCGCAGTGCTGCTTCAACTGTGACCTAGCACATTAAGGCTTGATGCATGAGTTCCTTCCATCTCTACATGGCCCAATATGCCTTCACTAAACACTCTAATGGCTCAACTCCCATTGCCGTTCCATGTACAACTACTGTGCATTCAACACTGATACAGTCAGAGAGACAGAAAGGATTCACTATTTCAGCAAAGTACATTACTGTATATTATGACTAGCAACAACAGTGTTTTCCAATCCTTGGTCCTCAAGGCACACTGACAGGCCAGGTTTTAGTGATATCCAAGCTTGAGCAAATATGAGCAAATAAAAATAACTATGGTACTATTTAAGCAAGCCTATGATGGTTAGTGTGCCTTGAAGACCCCTGAGCTACAACATTGCTATCTCATAGTCCTGAATTCTAAATTCCACATCAAATACATTAAAATAAGCCATGTCCCTGAGTGAGTCCCACAGTATCACACTATTCCATATCATTATTACATTCCTTATAAAGTATGAAACCTACATTTTAGATCTCTTCAATTGGTCACATTCAGTGTTTACACTCTTCCATGTGTTTTCTGAGGCTTTATAACTAAAGTAAATCTGTGCTTTATTAAGAAAAATAGTAATGCTTTTAGTTACAGTAAATTAACTTTGTCTATTTAATTGCTATTTTTTTTTTCCTTTTACATCATGTAAAATTTTTACAATTTGGTGCACTGGCCAAATATTGGGGCTCTTGGGAGCACAATCCTTGCCAGGTCTATCTGACCTTGGGCAGTAATCCAATGTCGCAGCCAATTACATTCCCAGCATGCAGATGCACATTAAACAGTGACAAGGGTTAGCACCATTAACAAGGCATCATGAGCAAAGTAGTTTTTGACACTAAAGGTTAGTTACAAAAGCTTACATTTGTGTTTCTTCAATGCATTTCTGCTTGCACATACTGTATGTGCTTACGTCTGTCTGTAGATTGGTGATCTTTTTATTGTTTTTCTGTGTTTGTGTGTGTGTGTGTGTGTTTGTGCACAAATGGGGATGCCCCATAAAATCTGTCAAAGCTGGGCATACACTACTGTGATTTCTCGTGGCAGTGTATGCCCAGCCAATCACCTGCGAGCCACCCGTGTCCTTCCCAGGCAGCAGGCCCGCATGCGATCCACCATAAGCGGTCATTTAACTTGTGATGGATCGCATGCAACCCCTGTTCCCTGCCGCCGGGAGGGAGGAAGGTCCAAGGTCAGAGGTCTGACCTGCATGCCAGTCCAACCTCCGACTCAGGTCTGATGCGCACGGGACCGTGTAACGGGCCTGAGGGGACATCACACTGACCTGATTTGGGCTGATTTCTCGAGGTAGTGTATGGGAGCCTTAAGACTCGACTCAAATTCTACAATATAAACAGTATAAACATCACTTCAAAGTAAATATAAATTATCACCAAACTTCTTATTTATTATATGTAATTATCCACAATTGGGGACAAAACAAGAGTGGGTAAGACTGGATGTTCCTCCTTACACAGTAGGCTATACACTTTCTAACTTAAATTAGAGGAGTCACCGCACTGCCCCAACTCACCACTGCCTGCAGCTGTGACTCCTCAGTGGTTCATTAATAGGTACTAGGGAAGACTGGACAGCAGCCCTGCAGTTACTGCTGGAGATGAACTGATGCCGTTGTACAAGTGCAACAGCTCCCCCTATCATCTTCCAGTATACCGTGCACCGCACACTGCAGGGAGAGCTCTGGTTGAAGATCAGAGCCCTCTGGAGATGGGGCTGCATTTCATGTGCGGTAGCTCTGATTTAGGATTTTTTTATGGGGATTCCATCAGGGGGTTTTCTGGGTACTCAGAACCTCCAACCCCTCACCCCCCCGCGTGCGCCACTGCGGGGCCCACAGGACTGTAAATAAGGTGCAATTCTAGCACTTGTCACACAATATACAATACTCTGTATTTCCTTTAACAGATTATGGCCCATTTATAGGAAACTTCAATTTTAACCTCTACTTTCTGCTGAATTTATTTCCAATGTGAGACTCACCTGGCTCATTAATTGGCACCATTTGGAAAATAGAAAAGCCTATTAATGTATTTTATTTTTCCCACTGAAGTGAATGGCGGCAGCGGTGAACGTTTTAAGCGGAGCATCACAACACATTGTATAATGTGCACTAAGAGCTACAGAGTCTGTGTTTGTTTTGTTTTGCATTTGGATAGGACGCATTAAAATAGTGATCTTATATGGAATCTACTTTGATATGCAGACCCATATGTAGCATTCAGTTTAACATGCAGACTCATATCTGGCATCCGGTTTAATATGCACACCCTTATCTGGTGCAGAGTTTCAAATTCAGACCTCTATCTGGTGACCAGTTTAATATGCAGACTCATATCTGAGTCCCATTTTAATATGCAGACCCCTATCTGGTGACCAGTTTAACTCGTACATAGCCTTTCTGGTTCCGATGTTAATATGCTGCCCCCATTCTGGTGCCCAGTTTAACATGCAGACCAATTTATTGTGTCCAGTTTAATATACAGTACATAGCCCTACCTGTTACCCAGGATAATATACATACCCCTATCTGGTAACCCATGCCCCTATCTGGTAACCCATGTCCCTATTTGGTACCCATGTCCCTATCCGGAACCCTATATAATATGCCAGACTCAAGTCAGGGTTCTCAGTTTAATATGGAAGTACCTCTTTGGTGCTCACTTTAGCATATACAGACCCATACAGTGCTTTGTTACTATAATAACATGCAGACCTTTATGCCAGGTCATGGTCTTAATATGCAGAACATTAGGTGGAGGCCAGATTAATATGCAGAACCTTCTATGGAGGCAAGTTTAACATACAGGAGCTTTTATGGAAGCCAGTTTAATATATAGGTCCATACAGGGCTATTTTTCAGCAGGTTCCAGCAGGAACTGAGGCCCTTATTCTAGTTCACTCTTTCTGAAAAAATATTTCTTAGATGGACAAAACCATGTGCACTGCAGGTGAGGCAGGTGTTACTTGTGCAGAGATAATTAGGTTTGGGTGGGGTTTTACACCTGCCTCACCTGCAGTGCACATGGTTTTCAATTGGCAGATTGATTGACAGGACATTGCTGTTTGAGGATGGTAACCAGCCTGGGAGTAGAAACGTAGGCGTGCCCAGGTCTTTTCAAGGAGGGTGTCGTCAGCTCCAGCCTCGATGAGCTTGTTTCTATCGCACATGCAGAGTAGGTTCTGGGTTACCCACAGACTGCACACACTGGAAATATCATTCAATGGTGATTTGCAGCTCGTAAGGATTTGCAGCTAGCCGCCGACTGGCGTGATTTTTGCAAGCAATTTTCAGCTTTGAACAGGGCGGGTTTTCAGTCTAACAAGGCAGTGTCTATCTGATCGCAGGGCTCTGCAATTTCACAGTGATCAGGTCTGAATAACCCCCCTTATAAGGAAGACAGATTAATATTCAGAACTTTTTCTGTAAGTTAATTAAACATGCGGAACCTTATCTGGAGACCAGTTTAATATATTTAGACCAGTTTAATATACTGTACATAATTAAACCCAAAAAACACAATTTGAGTGCCCGACGCTGCCGATATTGCCAGTGGTGGGGACCCGGCATTGGTAAGAGCATGCACACTTGCTGATGCTGGGGGGAAAAGCTGCACTGTGAGCTGCTGGCCATGCCCTTAGACCCTCTGTGTCTCTGAATAGACGCTGTGCTCATGTGCACAGCGTCTAGTCACCGCTGCTCTACTCAGTAGAGCAGTGACGGGTAGGGCGGACTCCAAACTGCCCTACCCCACAGGACACTGCCGATCCTGGGTGGGAAGTGGGACAGTCCTCAAAAACCAGACTGTCCCGCTAAAATTGGGACAGTTGGAAGGTACAGTATGTATCTTAGACGTTCCACAGCCAACACCTGTATTAAGTACAAGGATGTTTCCTCATAAACATCCTTCATGTTGTGATAGGCAGACTCAGTGGTGCCCCCCTAGATCCTGGCACCCTAGGCAGCTAATAAGAGAGCCGACCCTGTCCATAGTATGTCATGTGAAGCCATGGGGGGAGACGAGGGGAGGGGGTGGTGGAGATGGTAAATGGTTGTTGTTTGAGGTGAACGGTAAAATTTGGTCTACATGTGGTGTAGACAACAGCGCATAATCATGAGAGACGATACACGTCACACTGGATAAGGTCCTCCCTTTTCCTCCTCCTTAAATTCGATATTGTCTCAAAAATATAAAAGAGACTTCATGGTGCAGTATATACACACTTTAATAAAACAATTTAAAAAGCACATGAACAAAGATGGGGATACAATGGACTCTCACCACATAGTTGTGTCTACAAACAAAGTGCAGACCAACAAAGCATGTGATGTTAAAAGTTCCAATACAGGCGTCCCTGGATACGGAAATAGGCGAGTAGTCCTCCTGGATCCCTTTCACTTGTTCCTCCAAATGGCCCCAGCCGACCGGTTTCGATATCTTGCGATATCTTTCTCAAGGCATGCTATTTCCGTATCCAGGGACGCCTGTATTGGAACTTTTAACATCACATGCTTTGTTGGTCTGCACTTTGTTTGTAGACACAACTATGTGGTGAGAGTCCATTGTATCCCCATCTTTGTTCATGTGCTTTTTAAATTGTTTTATTAAAGTGTGTATATACTGCACCATGAAGTCTCTTTTATATTTTTGAGACAATATCGCATTTAAGGAGGAGAAAAAGGGAGGACCTTATCCAGTGTGACGTGTATCGTCTCTCATGATTATGCGCTGTTGTCTACACCACATGTAGACCAAATTTTAGGGTACGAGTCCATAATTATATGAATACCTGAATTGAATTAATGTCTAACAGTATTACACTATTGTAGCGTTTTTTTTTCTCTTCTGGGTATATCTTCCGGACTCAATTACTTCTTCTATTGGATGTTTGCTAAAGCGCCTAGGGAACCTGCTCAAAACCCAATTTGGTATTGTATGTCAACCCCCTTTTTTTGAAGTGGTTCTTCAAAATACTTTGAAAGTGGTGACCAGGGCTGCTTTATTAAGCGCACGATTTTCTAGATTAAAATCTTTTGTGTATGTTGTTTGAGGTGAGTTGCTCAGCTTATCACTTGCTAAATAAAAGGAAACTATACACAACTCTACAGAAGAAAATCATGCAGACATTTAGTATAAGGTGTATACCGTGTATACCTGTGAGTATACAGAAACCATTAAATAACAGATATCATATTTGTCTAGATGACAGCATGTCAAAAGCAGAAAAGAATGGTTGCTATTACTTATTCCTTTTATCTTCAAAGTTACACAGGTACAACTACAGTAGTTTACTAATGCTGCCTCCCACCTTAATGCACGTATAATGTCAGTGGCATAAAACAAAAGTTGACAGGAAAGGAAAATGGATGAAACTGATAAGTAAAACGGGTACATATTTGAAGGGGGTCTGCTTTCTAAAATAATAATTTCTCCCACTTATTATTGGTGCACTGAAAAAAATGAATAAAAGATGGGAAGTTAGTGCGGTGTCTGTACATGACGTTGTCATCTCTGTAATCTCCATCTGGATAAGTTTATATTTCAAAAACAATTATTGTTATGAGAGTGGTTTTAACTGTGTTAAAGGGAAATAATTGAACTCTTGGGAGCATAGCAGATTAAGGGGGGTATTAAATAGCGGCGGGTGCCTATTCAATGCTTTCTTGTCCAACAGCATTGACGAGGCATATCGACAGAATGCCTGACTCTGAAAGCGGTTGGGCCCGTTTTGATGATTACAGCCGTGAATTGTTGAGATCATGGTCGAATCTCGACAATCCATGGCCGTTTACACAGACACACCCCCTTTTTCGCCAATTGCGAAGCAGGACATTGAATCCTGCCTGGCGATATGCTATCGAGCAAAACGAACACGCCAGGGTCTCGGCTGTCGGGACAGATCGACATTAGTGACCCGGGATTGAATACCCCTCTAAGACTTCATTCGGTATAGGTTGTACCTTTGCAAATAATCGCACTAGCACGCATGCACAGATTGGTGTGCATGAACAGGTTGTTGACAATCACGATTAGGGATTTTTGATACTCTGCAAGTTTTATGAAATTTACCCCTAAGTGCATTTTTTTACGGCAAAATTTACTGCAGCTATCATGCCAGTATACACCAATCAGGGGTGTCAAACTCAAATTCATCGGGGGCCGCATCAGCAGTTTGGTCACCCTCAAAGGGCTGGTTGTATCTGTAGGTCCCCCTGTATAATTATAATGCCATGACACCACAGGCTGCTCCCCCTGTATAATATAAAATGAATGCCATGACACCACAGGCTGCTCCCCCTGTATAATAATAATGCCATGACACCACAGACTGCTCCCCCTGTATAATATAATAAAAGTAATGCCATGACACATACATGATTATACAGGAGGAGCAGCCTGTGGTGTTATGGCATTATTATTATTATACACGGGGACACCTCAGGAAACAGCAGATATATATATTTTTTTTATTGTGAGTGTGATCCTCATCCTCACTTACTGTTTCTCCGTCTGTCCTGCAGCTGCTGCGGCTTCCAGCTTTTCTTCACTGCTTGCTGCGGCCACACTGTCCCCGACTCCCGGTCCAGCTTCCCTGCCTGCTCCTACTTCTCTACAGACGCATGGGCGGGCGGCGTCATCGTCATGACGTTCCCCACCCAGTGTCTGTCACTGCCGGGCATCAGAGGGAACAGGCGGCCGTGCCCTCCTCCACGTAGCCGTGGAGGCCGGCGGCCATGTTTCTGTAGCCGCATACATATGTGCCTACTGGAACATGGCCGCCGACAGTAGAGGAACAGGTAAGGCGGCCGCGGACGTGGACGCAGCACTCCTGTTTTAGACACACTGCCCCTGCGTGCTATCTCTACATGACGAGGTCTGGCGGGCCGGATTTGGCCCGCGGGCCTTGTGTTTGACACCCGTGCACCAAATGATCATACTATACAATTGAAAATAATAATTTGTCCATTAAAATTGGGTAGTAGCATCAATGTCTATTATTGTTTCAAAGGAAATTTGAATTTAAATAGTCAAAAATTATACAAAGCAGTTAAATAAAAACTAAATACAGTAAATTTGGGGTTCATAAAAAAATGAAAAGGTTGATTTGGGGGTAATTTTAGGCCACATACATAAAATTTATGAAAAAAAAAAACTTACCTGCAATGTTTAACATTTTACCACAAATCTATTTTTCCAATAAACATGTAATTATTGGTCCAATTAAGAAAATTGAAAATGTCTAATTGTCTAAATCATTATCAGGAAGGGGGATCTTAGGAGTTCTGAACTAAATTCCAATTTTTTTTTACCTAACCATAGGTTTTAGGGTTAAGCTGTGGGAGGGGAGCGTTAGGTCCTAGGGGGAGATTTATGGACAGGCTAAGGAGGGGAAAGTTAGGGTTAGGCACAAGGGGGAGGGTGACAATCTACGGGAAGCATTAGGTGATAGGGGGAGGTTTAAGGACAGGGGGAGGTTTATGGACAGGCTAAGTCACTAGGGTGACTGTTAGGCACTAAATGGAGGGAAGGGTTAGGCACTAGGTGGAGGGTAATAGGCTACAGAAAGTTTAGGCACTGTGGTTATTGTTAGGCTACAAGAGGGCAGGGTTGGGTTTTGGGATTCTGATACTCTAGGGCAGGCATGTCCAACGTTGGCCCTCCAGATGTTGTGAAACTAAACATCCCAGCATGCTTTGCCACAGTTTTGCTATTAGAGAATGCTAAGACTATTGCAAAGCATGCTGGGATGTGTAGTTTCAAAACATCTGGAGGGCCAACATTGGACATGCCTGCTCTAGGGTTTAAGAACCACTGGACTAGGGTCACAGTAAGTCATCACTAGACAAAATTGTAACAGTGTCTACATTTCCTCCGTGTTAACATGATGAATGTCAACATGATCAATGTAAAGATACCAAGCATTTGGGCATGCTGCATATCTACAGTACATTATTACTCGAAATAGTCGAAATGCGCATGATGACATTATCAATGTTGACATAATACTCCACATTCTCTAATTGCATACCTCCCAACGTTTGACATGAAGAAATAGGGACACTCGCGCTCGAAAAGGGGGTGGGGCGTATGCAAATGAGGGCGTGGCTTATGCTAATTAGCCATGACCTCATTTTCATACGAGAATAGATGCTGTGCGCATGCGCACAGCGTCTATTCTACTAGATTGGGGGGTCTCCCAACTGCCACCCCCCGCAGCGGGACAATGCCTGCCGCGGGTGGGACAGCAGGACAGTACCCGAAAATCGGGACTGTCCCTCTAAAATCGTGACAGTTGGGAGGTATGTAATTGGGAGATATAGAACCTAACCATCATTACCACTGGTGAGACTTGCAAGGGGGCACAGACAACAGAAGTCCTGTAATTCTGCCATGTGAGAAGATGGGGGTTACACACCAAAAGACTGGGACAGAGAATCCAGTACATTACGGAGATGAACATGTCATATAGAAAGTTGCAGAACAACTGCAGAATGAGAAAAAGCCACACAGTAACAAGCACATTTTAAGACCATTACTGACGAATTGAAGCATGCCTGTATGTATTTTTATATTTGCAAAACTTATGTACAGATTAGTATAAGCATTCTCAGAATTCATTTCTGGCAATTGCATCTTATTCTAAGCCACATAATATCACATGAAATGTCCTCTAAAAATGACTCAAATATGACATCTTCTGGCTAAGATTTGAATTTACACAGAGTCGTTTTATTACAGATGCAACTGCAGTAAAGGATCTGGTACGGCACAGATTCATTCACATACATTATTTTCTTCTGCAGTCACCCACCTTCCAATGAAATCATCTCTCTTGCCAGCATCCTTATCCCATACTGTGATGTCAATTATACCACCTTGTTCATCAAAAAGATGCATATTAAACTGCTCTCTCCACTGAGGATTCAATGTTTTCGGTAGAGTCTAAAAGAGATATCAACGGCATTATTAGAATAGATTGTTATATTTGTATATATGAAGATGAAGTTATACATTTACTAGGTACAGGGAAAATACAAGTTACAGGAGATAGTTATACTACATGGTTTGTGCGTATCAATAATATAGAATAAAAAAATGAAACTTTATGGCCGCTGCAAAATATCAGCAGTGTATGCCTATATGCCTGGCATATATGAATCATGCAATGCGTACCTTTCTGTATGTATATATGTTATTTTTCCCGGCAGGTTTTTTAGGGTGCCAGATTACTCGCCGACAGTCAGGATCCTGGCGGTCATAATGCTGACGCAGAAATCTCGACTGTTTAACTGGCCGACAGTCGCAATCCCGACCACCAGGGGCTATTCTCCCTTGTGGGTGCCAAGACCCCCATAAAGGGAGAATAGAACCTGTGGCGAGCCCGCAGCGTACCAGGATTCAAATGTTGGTATACTATCCATGGGATGCAGTCATTTGGTCTACAGCATGATGGTCGACAGTCATTAGGTCGACATGGAAAATGCTCGACATGGGTCTAAGTCGACATGGGAAAAGGTCATTAGTTCGACAGATTATTAGTTAAACAGGTCATTAGTTTGACAGTGTCTAGGTCTACAGTCAAAAGGTCGACATGGGGTTTTTCACTGTTTTTTGAGCCGACATGTGCCGACAGGTGGTATTTCATGCCCTACCACCCACTAGAGCGTGGTGGGAGAATAAAATAGTGTGCCGAACATAGCGAGGCACCGTGCCCGATGCGAGGGGATGCGGTGCACTTTAGCCCCTTCCTGACATTTGACGTATATATACGTCATGGCCGGGATGTACTTCCCGACACATGACGTATATATACGTCATGACTTTAAACTGTCCCCGCGTCTATAGACGCGGTGACAGTTTAAACATGTCTGCTGTCCCTGACAGCAGACATGTCCCTGCATGCCCAGGGGGGGCTGCGATGCCGCCCCCCCGTCGGCGATCGCTGTGATTGGCTGTTCAGTGTGAACAGCCATTCACAGCGTTTTCCTGTGTTACCGGCGAATCAGACGCTCGGTAACACAGGTGTCAATCACCGCCGGGCGTCAGGGGGCATGAGTGGGTCATCGGTGACGACGACACCTCACCCCACCTGCCCCCAAGGCTGTGATTGGCTCGTCGGACCGACGAGCCAATCACAGCCAAGGCGCGCCATTTAAACTAACGGTGACTGCGCTGCAGACGCCATTCCGGTCTGGAATTGCGTGCAGAGCGGTCACCGGCCACTCTGTCCTGCTATACATACCTGAACCTTGCCTTATACTTACCTGATCACCGCTGATCACCGCTGGTAGCGTGCTGCCAGCAGCTGGATGCTTCCTGGATCTTGTGACTTCCTGTGTGCTGCTGCTGCAGTGTCATAGAGTCACAGATAGTGATAGATAGTCAGAGATAGTGAGAGATAGTGACAGAGAGTGATAGAGAGTGATAGAGAGTGCTATATTTTGTGTCTGCTGCACCCCCTTTTGTGCTGATCACTATATCTGAGCTGATCAGCAACTTTTTGGGGGTGCAGAGGTTTTTTTTTATATATATACACCTGTCAGTTGCACCAAAGGTTGTGCTGCCTGTGCAACTGACTGCTGCCCCCCCTGCTGCCCCCCCTTTTGTGCTGATTAGTTTAAATTAATTAATCAGCAACTTTTTGGGGGTCCAGGTTTTTTTTTTTAATATATATACCTGTCAGTTGCACCAAAGGTTGTGCTGCGTGTGCAACTGACTGCTGCCCCCCCTGCTGCCCCCCCTTTTGTGTTGATTAGTTTAAATTAATTAATCAGCAACTTTTTCGGGGTCCAGGTTTTTTTTTTATATATATACCCTGTCAGGTTGCACCCACAGTTGTGTGCCTGCTGCCCCTCACTGCTAATCAGTGTTGCATCACTGCATCACTGATCTGCAGTTTTTTTTTTTTTGGGAGAGTGCAGTGGGGTTTTGTTTTTACACCCACGTGGGTGTCCTGTGGCCGCTGAGCGCTGATCAGTGACGTACAATCACTGAACAGCATTTTTGGCACAGGCATATAATTTTTTTTCTGCAGTTTTTTTAAAAAATTTTTTTTTTTTTGGAGAGTGCTGTGGTATATTTTTTTAAATTGTTTTTACACCCACGTTGCTTTTGTGGGTGTCCTGTGGCCGCTGATCAGTGACGTACATCACTGAACAACATTTTTGGCACAGGGTTGATATAATTTTTTTTCTGCAGTTTTTTTAAATTGTTTTTTTTTTTGTTTTTACACCCACGTTGCTTTTGTGGGTGTCCTGTTGCCTTTGAGCGCTGTTCAGTGACGGTCGTTACTGACCAACATCTGTGCTCAATTTTTGGCGCAGGACCTTTTTTTTTTTTTTTTTTAACCCCTTCAATTTTTTTTTTTTTTATTGGGATCATCCCAGTCCTCCAGAAGAATGTATTCAGCGGAGGAGGCATATGCCATGCTTGCCTCTGACTCTGACACAGCCAGTGAGGCAAGCGGGGAATTTGAAGGATTCGTCTTAAGCTCCTCTTCCTCCTCTGGTGATGAGGGACCCCCTCAAAGACGCCCCCGTAGAGCAGCTGAGACCCCCCCCCAAATGATTGATCCCGTATGGACCCCACCACCAGACAATTTTGAGCCCCAGGTTCCTGAGTTTTTGGCCATCCCAGGAATCCAATTTGATAGTACAGGTCTCAGAGAAATTTACTTTTTCAAAAAAATTTTCTCTGATGATTTTATAAATTTAATGGTGGACCAAAGTAATTTATATGCCCAGCAGTTTATTGCTCAAAACCCCACGTCATCATTTGCTAGGTGGACCCCTGTAGATGCAGTAGAGATGATGACATTTTGGGGTCTGGTGTTACATATGGGCATAGTAAAAAAGCCAGAAATTAGGCAATATTGGAGTACAGATGTTCTGTACAGCACCCCATTTTACCGTATGGCCATGACTCGGACTCGTTTTGAAGCAATCCTTAAATTTATACATTACACTGATAATGCACAGTGCCCACCCAGAGATGATCCCACCTTTGACCGGCTATTCAAAGTCAGGCCGGTCATTGATCATTTCAGTGCCAAATTTGCAGAGATGTACATCCCTGACAGATTTATTTGTATCGACGAGTCCCTTATACATTTTAAAGGAAGGGTTAAATTCCGCCAGTACCTTCCCAGTAAGAGGGCAAGGTATGGCATAAAAATGTATAAACTGTGTGAAAGCACCTCAGGGTACACCCACAGGTTTAGGGTTTATGAAGGGAAGGATTCAAGAATTGAACCGCCAGAATGCCCCCCCTCCCTCGTAGGTGTTAGTGAAAAAAATTGTCTGGGATTTAGTGCACCCCTTCCTGGATAAAGGTTATCACCTCTATGTGGATAACTTTTACACTAGCATCCCCCTGTTTAAGGCCCTTGGTTCAAGAGGTACAGCAGCTTGCGGTACTGTGCGCAAGAACCAAAGAGGCCTCCCAAAAACGCACATTGCCCAAGTACTGAGAAGGGGTGAAAGCAGGGGAATATGCACCGAAAATATGTTGTTGGTCAAATATAAGGACAAGAGGGATGTCCTTATACTGACAACAATTCATGGAGACAGTACCACCTCCATCCCTGTACGAGGTACCAGTACCCACACCTCAAAACCTAATTGTATCCTAGATTACAATAAGTACATGGGCGGAGTGGATCTTTCAGATCAGGTACTTAAGCCGTACAGTGCCCTGCGGAAAACAAAAATATGGTACAAGAAGCTGGCCGTGTATATCATCCAGATGGCACTGTATAACGCTTACGTGCTATTCCGTTCTACCAGCCAGAGGGGGACATTTATGCACTTTCAAGAGGAAGTCATAAAGGGCCTAATATTTGGGAACCAGCAGGCAGAGGGCCCCAGTACTTCTAGTACTGGCCCCTGTATTGTACCAGGGCAGCATTTTCCGAACGAAATCCCCTCCACTGCAAGAAAGGGCAGGACACAAAAAAGGTGCAAAGTTTGCTATAAAAAGGGAATAAGAAAGGAAACTATTTTCCACTGTGAAACTTGCCCCGACAAACCCGGCCTATGTATAAAGGAGTGTTTTAAAATATACCACACATCTATGGATTATTAGGTTCATCATTTCACCGTGCTTCGGGGGTCTTGCTAATGCCACATAGCACCCACCATTCATTCCACCAGAATCTGAGCTGCAAAATCCAAAAATCACTCCTTCCCTTCTGAGTCCTGCCATGCACCCAACTGGTATTTTTTGGTCACATATGAGGCATTGCCATACTCAGGAGAAATTGGGGCACAGATTTTGGGGTGCTTTTTCTCCTTCATACCTTCTGAAAATGAAAAATTTTGAGCCAGAACTGCATTTTTGTGTAAAAAAATGTAATTTTTCATTTGCACAGCCCAGTTGTATCAAAATTGGTGAAACCCCTGGGGGTTTGAAATGTACACTATACCCCTAGATGAATTCCCTGAGGGGTGTAGTTTGCAAAATGGGGTCACTAGTGGGGGGGTTCCACTGTATTGGTGCTTTGGGGGTCTTGCTAATGCGACATAGCACCCACCAACATTCCACCAGAATCTGTGCTGCAAAATCCAAATATCACTCCTTCCCTTCTGAGTCCTGCCATTTTTTGGTCACACATGAGGCATTGCCGTACTCGGGAGAAATTGGGGCACAGATTTTGGGGTGCTTTGTCTCCTTCATTCCTTGTGAAAATGAAAAATTTTGAGCCAGAACTGCATTTTTGTGTAAAAAATTTAATTTTTCATTTTCACTGCCCAGTTGTATCAAAATTGGTGAAACCCCTGGGGGTTTGAAATGTACACTATACCCCTAGATGAATTCCCTGAGGGGTGTAGTTTGCAAAATGGGGTCACTTGTGGGGGGGTTCCACTGTATTGGTGCTTTGGGGGTCTTGCTAATGCGACATAGCACCCACCAACATTCCACCAGAATCTGAGCTGCAAAATCCAAAAATCACTCCTTCCCTTCTGAGTCCTGCCATGCACCCAAATGGTATTTTTTGGTCACATGTGAGGCATTGCCGTACTCGGGAGAAATTGGGGCACAGATTTTGGGGTGCTTTGTCTCCTTCATTCCTTGTGAAAATGAAAAATTTTGAGCCAGAACTGCATTTTTGTGTAAAAAATTAAATTTTTTCATTTTCACTGCCCAGTTGTATCAAAATTGGTGAAACCCCTGGGGGTTTGAAATGTACACTATACCCCTAGATGAATTCCCTGAGGGGTGTAGTTTGCAAAATGGGGTCACTTGTGGGGGGGTTCCACTGTATTGGTGCTTTGGGGGTCTTGCTAATGCGACATAGCACCCACCAACATTCCACCAGAATCTGAGCTGCAAAATCCAAAAATCACTCCTTCCCTTCTGAGTCCTGCCATGCACCCAAATGGTAATTTTTGTTCACATATGAGGCATTGCCGTACTCGGGAGAAATTGGGGCACAGATTTTGGGGTGCTTTGTCTCCTTCATTCCTTGTGAAAATGAAAAATTTTGAGCCAGAACTGCATTTTTGTGTAAAAAATTTAATTTTTCATTTTCACTGCCCAGTTGTATCAAAATTGGTGAAACCCCTGGGGGTTTGAAATGTACACTATACCCCTAGATGAATTCCCTGAGGGGTGTAGTTTGCAAAATGGGGTCACTTGTGGGGGGGTTCCACTGTATTGGTGCTTTGGGGGTCTTGCTAATGCGACATAGCACCCACCAACATTCCACCAGAATCTGAGCTGCAAAATCCAAAAATCACTCCTTCCCTTCTGAGTCCTGCCATGCACCCAAATGGTATTTTTTGGTCACATGTGAGGCATTGCCGTACTCGGGAGAAATTGGGGCACAGATTTTGGGGTGCTTTGTCTCCTTCATTCCTTGTGAAAATGAAAAATTTTGAGCCAGAACTGCATTTTTGTGTAAAAAATGTAATTTTTCATTTGCACAGCCCAGTTGTATCAAAATTGGTGAAACCCCTGGGGGTTTGAAATGTACACTATACCCCTAGATGAATTCCCTGAGGGGTGTAGTTTGCAAAATGGGGTCACTTGTGGGGGGGTTCCACTGTATTGGTGCTTCGGGGGTCTTGCTAATGCGACATAGCACCCACCAACATTCCACCAGAATCTGAGCTGCAAAATCCAAATATCACTCCTTCCCTTCTGAGTCCTGCCATGCACCCAACTGGTATTTTTTGGTCACATATGAGGCATTGCCGTACTCGGGAGAAATTGGGGCACAGATTTTGGGGTGCTTTGTCTCCTTCATTCCTTGTGAAAATGAAAAATTTTGAGCCAGAACTGCATTTTTGTGTAAAAAATGTAATTTTTCATTTGCACAGCCCAGTTGTATCAAAATTGGTGAAACCCCTGGGGGTTTGAAATGTACACTATACGCCTAGATGAATTCCCTGAGGGGTGTAGTTTGCAAAATGGGGTCACTTGTGGGGGGTTCCTAACTTTTAGCATCTTATGGTGCCTAGAAACCTACATGGTGCCTAAAAAATAATCTCATAAAAAGGAGGCTCCAAAATCAAGTAGGTGCTCCTTCTATTATGAAGCCTGTGGTTTGGTCAACGTGCACACTAGGGCCACATATAGGATATTTATGAAAACAAAAGAATTGGGGGAATTAATTTTTAGTCACATTTCTCTAGTAAAATCTACTGTGTTCCTTAGAAAAATGTATTAAAATTGCAAATCTGCAAAAAAAATGAAATTTTGAAATTTCACCTACACTTTGTTTTAATTCCTGTGAAACACCTAAAGGGTTAACAAACTTCCAAAATGCTGTTTTAAATACTGTGAGGGGTGCAGTTTTTGAAATGGCATCATTTATGGGGGTGTCTCACATACAAGTCCCTCAAAGTCACATCAGAACTGAACTGGTCCATAAAAAAATCAGTGTTTGAAATTTTCTTGAAAATTTGAGAATTTGCTATTCATATTTTAAGCCTCCTAGTGTCCAAAAAATTAAAAGGAGGTTGAAATAATGATGGAAACATAAAGTAGACATATGGTCTATGTTAGTTATTAACTATTTTGAGTGGTATGATTATTTATCTCACAAGCAGAAAATTTAACATTATGAAAATCACTAAATTTTCCATTTTTTTACGACATTTTGGTATTTTTCACAAAAAAACACAGACTGTATCGACCAAAATTTACCACTAACTTGAAGTACAATGTGTCACGAGAAAACAATCTCAAAATCACTGGGATAAGTAAAAGCAAAAAAAAGTTATACCCACTTAAGTGATACATGTCAGATTTGAAAAAAATGGCTCTGTCAGGAAGGCAAAAACTGGCTGCGTCAGGAAGGGGTTAAACTGTGTCCATGTCGACCCCACCATGTGAAAAAACCCATGTCGACATTTTGACTGTCGACCTAGACACTGTTGAACTAATGACCTGTCGAACTAATGACCTTTCGACCTAGAACCATGTCGACCTTTTTCCATGTTGACCGTTTCCCATCTCGACCTAGACCCATATCGACCTTTTCCCATGTCATAATCACAAGAGAGAGAAAAGTGTGTCATTTAGCAGTGCACCAAAGAGAAAAGAATTCAAATTTAACTTTTATTAATATAGTTAAGACAGCAAAATATAAAACCACACATACAAACATATAATGAACAGGGTAAGTGACTGGTGTATTAAAACTGCACGTACAGGGGTCCTGTGTGAGTGTATAGGGAATATGCAATTATTTCACTTCAGTATCATTTATTTACTGTCTGGGTATCTTTGTGGAGTTAAGGTGCCCATAGACGGTCCGTTCCCGAACCGTCCGTTTTGTACTATGCGATGCGCGCTCCCGCGCATCACATAGTACGGTACAAAAAGTATGTGCTGCACATACTTTTTGTACTAGCTAAACTTCGCATCGGATCGCATTGCATGCACACCGCATGCACTAGGCATGCGATCCGATGCGAAGCGTGCTAATTAAGACCCAAACGGATCCGTTTAACAGACCGTGTATGGGCCCCTTAAGTATTGCATAAGTATCCACTTCGGTAACAATGTAATATATAGTTGGTATAAATTCAGACAATGTTGTCTGAAGGTTAGTATTTTGCCACTTCTCCTGCTGTTGACCCTTCAGTGTTGTGAGTCTCTTCAGTGTATAGGGATAAGGCAAGTGTTATATAGACACATAGGGCGGTATTCAATGAGCCTGATTCGCCATGTTTTTATGGCGAATTTGTGCTGTTTGGCGAATTTCTGACTAAAACGGTGAATCACCCTATTCAATGACCACATGGCGAATACATTTCAAGGTTTTTTTCACCATGATTCACCGAGTAGCAATCGCTATCTTTTTATGGTGAAGTGGAATGTGAACTTTTAAAATAAAGTGTTTTGTTTTTTACATTTGGTGTCAAAAAATCAGGAATTTTATTCTGAGGAGGGGCATGCTATTTTTATCCATGTGCTGTAAGCACATGAATATATATTTAATTTAAAAAAAAAATATTTTTTTTTACACAGCATCCAGCAGGGGGCGCCGGAGCCGAGCCGCTCATTACATATTCATATATTCACTGCACCCGATCGTTACGATCGTGTGTAGTGAATATACGCTCCCCTGCTGGCACCCCCGGGGGGGCAGCCTGTGCTGCCTGGCACCCGGGGAGCCCACCTACCCCCCACAAAGTTCTGGGGCAGGCAGAGAGACTACCATCTCTCTGCCTGGCACCGTCCTCAGGCTCCCTGCGGCAATCGCCGCAGGAGCTCATATTCGCCAGTCAGGGGCAGCGAGCCCCTGACACGTTGAATACCGGAGCCCGCCGGCTCCGGAACGTGGCGAATGTGCAGCGAATCATAAAAAGGATTCGCTGCACCTCGCAGGTATTCTCATTGAATACCGCCCATTGATCAGAGTGTGAGTCCTTATTTCAATCTGAGGTGCATAGTGGTCTATGCACAATCAGAAAATAATAAAACAGGGGGCCACCTAATACTACCAACAATTGTATATGTAATCCTGTGCGACTGAACTGTATACGGTGTCCTTTTTCCATGTCAACCTAATGACTGTCGACCATCATGCTGTAGACCAAATGATCACAACCCCTAACCATACGGATAGTCGTCAACAAATCATACCAAACACGTTTTTTAGAGCTTCATTTTTGGACACGTGGGATAAAATCCTGTATTTGTGTTTGTGTATGCATACACATAGATATATACTTACATATATACACTGAACTGCCAAAACTCATAGTATAATTGCCTAGAATTGTGTAGGACACCATCTAGCCAGGCAAAGTACAGCAACTCAACATGGTATTGTTTCCACAAACCCAATTATTGACACCGTGATGGGAGATCGAGTGTGCCAAAAGCATGATGGGGGGGGGGGGGGGGGGGGGAGTGTTGAGGAGAGGCAATGGGTGATGAGGAGAGGGTGATGTCCTGGAGAGTAGAGGGGGTGGGAAGTGATGCAAGGGAGAGAAATAAGGTGAGGCAGTGGGTTATGGTTAGAGATAGTAGGAGATGGAGAGGCAGTGGTGGAAGTAGTGGGTGACAGGGACAAGGCAAGTAGTAAGTGACAGAGAGAGGGTGATGGGGAGAGGAAGCGAGTTATGCCAGAGATAGGGTGACAGACAGTGGGTGGTAGGAAAAGGTTGACAAGGAAAGGCAGTGGGTAATGCCAGGTAGAGGGTGACAGGGAGAAGGTGACAGGGAAATGTAGATCTTTTGGTAAAGTAGAAGGTGTTGCCTTGGAGAGAAGAGGGAGATGAGAAGTGATGCAGGGGAGAGGAAGTGGTGAGAGATAGTGGGAAATAGAGAGCCAGTAGTGACAGTAGTTGGGGGTCAGGTAAAGGCAATGGATGATGCCAATGAGAGGCAGAGCATGACAGGGAGAAGGCAACAAGATAGCAGTAGCAGTAGTAAGTGACAGGGTGCGGCTGATTCTGCCCTGCTCTACGGCTACCTAATTGTCTGGTACCGTCCCTGAGATAAGCATTTCGGAAGATATCAGGGGTGAGAGAGGGAACAGACACTTTATCGGAGGAGATCTAGTGGAGAGCACCTATTATAGATATTGTACGTCTATGAGAGTAAACAAGATTGTAGATGAAAACACATACCTTGCTCCTGTATTTCTGATGTCCTAGCCGGAATTTCACATAGGGGTCACTTAGTCCATTGGCGTCCATGGCTTTGAGATCCTGCCCCTCAATAAGTGTGATGCTTACTATCCCTCTCCACAAGTGATTTTTTCTGTGCAAGTCTGTAATCCGTAAACTCTGTGTCTGAAACTGAAAAAAAGCAAAACATAACAAACAGAAGCAAACATATCATACACATGTTATTACAGTATGTAACTAGGCTGTTTTTTCCATTACATAAATAACTGACTTCAGGATTTGCACTGAGATAATAATTTTGATGCAATAAAGCAATGTAATTGTTAACACAATAACCAAATGTATGTCCAGAGAAACAAAAAATGAGGGATTAGCCTTTATCCTAGGGATTTCACAGAGACATTTGCTCCTTACCCTTACTTGCTGCCCAGCAGTGCTTTGTATTGATACATGTATACTGTATGGTTGTATGTATGCTTAAAATCAATAGTTTTGGACAAATTATTGGAGGCAAATAACAAGGTATTTTGAAACCCACGGATAGAAATTATATTTGTATGTACTAGCAATTTAATGACGACAAAGAAAACACAACAGTTCCAATAACTCTCCTCATACCATATTTCAGTAAATTAGTTTTCCAAATTTAGGGGGTTATTCTGGTTCACTCCTTCTGGCAAATTCCTTCTCACATGGACAAAATGATGTGCACTGCAGGTGGGATAGATGTTACTTGTGCAGAGAGAGTTAGATTTGGGTGGGGTTTTACTTCAAAGTGAGATCTATATTGCAGTGTAAAAATAAATCAGTCAGTATTTTCCCTGAACAGAAACAAAATAACTCACCAAATCTAATTTTCTCTGCACATTTTACATCTGCCCCCCCCCCCTGCAGTGCACATGGTTTTCTCCATTTAAGAAGGAATTTGCCAGAAGGAGTGAACCAGAATAACCCCCTTAGGGATAAATTTAATAATAGCTCATAGCAATCAATCAGATTCTGTCTATCATTTCTCTATTGCATCATAGAAAATGATAGACAGAATTTGATTGGTTGCTGTGGGCATCATCACCTCTTTTCATTTTTAGTAACTGCATACTTGCCTACTTTCATCTTCACCTCTCTGGGAGAAGCCCGGAGAGGCAACACATCAGGGGGGCGGGAGCAAGGCTGACATCACTTGGCCCCCCCCCCCATGACAGAAACCTCCGTGATTCGCGGGCCGCGGAGAGGGGGCGGGGCTTAAATGACGCGAAATTCCCGAATCGCGTCATTTAAGCCCCGCCCCCTCCCCGCGGACCCGCGATTTCATGCAATTTTAACCAGCGGGTAAGGGACGAGCGGGGCAAATCCCAGAATGCGGGAGACTTGCCCACCTTCCCCGGGGGCCGGGCGAAGGACCCGATTTCCGGGAGGCTCCCGGCCATTCCGGGAGGGTAGGCAAGCCTGAGTAACTGTACCCATTAAACTGCTTACATGTTTTTATTCCTAAAATGTATTGAAACATTTACCTCAAAATAAACAAAGTCTACATATAGGGCCTCGGTAAGCTGCGAACACCTCTGCTTCCCAAGCGCCTGAGACGCCGCCCGACAACAGCAGACCACCCCCAGCAGGCATCAGCCCACCCACGTACCAATGGGGACGCCCAGCATTTTCATGGGAACACCCATAAAATGCTGGGCGTTCCCATGGATGAGCCCCTTTTTGCCCCCCCCTCCCCGGCCTCCCTCACTGCTATGATAGGCCTGGCGAGTGTGCAACTCGCTGAAGTTGTTCGCTGTTGGGCTTTGCACATGCGCAAAAATGCACGTGCACAAACCCTGACCATTGGGGACGATTTCGGTCACAAGGAGCGATCCTGAATCAGCCTCATATTACACACTAAAATATACAGGGAGCAGGGTAGGGAATATAGATGCTTGATCCGGTCATTTTCAAGTATCTCTATTAGGGCGGGATGTATTAATTACATCCAGGGCCGGCGCCACCACTAGGCAAGGTTAGGCATTTGCCTAGGGCGCCGGCCACTAGGGGGCGGTAGTGAGCTGCAGCCGGGGAGAAGCAGCAGCCAGCAGGAAGCTATGCCCAGAGAAGCTGCCATGCCTGCAGAGGAAACAAGCAAGCAGCTATTTGTGAGTAACCCCGCCAGAGCCCGCCCGCCCGCCCGCCCGCATACTAGCCAGCTGCTGCGCTGACAGACAGTTCCGAATCCCCAGTTATCAGGCCTGCCTGCTACAGCGGGAAACTTCGTAGCCCCTGTCAGTCAGTCAACTGCCTGTCAGCGTTGATCCCCTGCCCGCCTCCCCACCCTGGATGGTCTGGACCGGACATCGACACACATGATGATGCGGGCGGCAGAGCAATGTACTGACTTTGGCGGGTGGAGGAGCCGCCGCCGCCCGACCGCCCAGCTACATAGTGAGTGTGTTTCACTAAGTAGCTGGGCTGGCGGGCGCTCCGCCACCCGCCGGAGTCAGTACATTGCTCTGCCGCCCGCTCGTGTGTGTCGGTGTCCAGTCCAGACCGTCCAGGGTGGGGAGGCGGGCAGGGGATTAAGTAACGCTGACAGGCAGTTGACTGACTGACAGGGGTGACAAAGTTTCCCGCTGTAGCAGGCAGGCCTAATAACTGGGGATTCAGAACTGTCTGTCAGCGCAGCGGCTAGCTGGTACACGGGCAAGCAGTCCCCTGCACCCTCGGTAGTTTCATTACTTTATTAATTATAGAGCCTGGTGGGGGTAGCGTCTACGCGCCATGCAGTTGGAGCCTGGAGCCAGGCAAGGGGGGGGGGGGGGGGGGCGGTGTCCTGCAGGTTTGCCTAGGGCACCTAGATGCCTTGCACCGGCCCTGATTACATCGCCGCCCTTCGCCTGCCAGCCGTCGCGATGCTACCGCATATGTACTAACATATGCAGCTAGCATCAGGTTGCGGTGACGGAAACCCCCGCGATACCTGTAATGTGGTGTGCGGGGGTCTCCGTCACATCCCGGCGGCTGTCAGTGTCCCCCTGTGTCTCCTCCTCCCCCCTGCAGCCGGATGTCCTCCCGGCTGTGACACCTGCTGGGGGAAGAGGAGATCGATGGAGGATGGGAGGGGGAGTCGCGCGGATGGGGGCGGCAATAGAAGCCCATAGGCTTCTATAGGGTATCGCCACCCAGAGGGTGGCGATACCCTGCCAGGTGGAGACGGGGCGGACGGGTGATGGTACACAGGAAAATGCAGTAAAACCCCCGTTTTACCGCATTTTCCCTTTAGTACATCCCGCCCTTAGGGATGAGTTGAGGGAAAATAAATGGATCTATTTTAGATATTCTATGTGGCAGAGATTACAAGGGTGACTTATATTTACAAGTAGCATAGGGCAGAGATGCACTAGGCTTCAAAAGTGATCAAACGAAGAGTGATAAACAGCCAGCCAATCAGCTCCTGCCTGACATGTCACAGACTGTGTTTGAAAAATGTCAGGAAGCAGTTGATTGGTTGTTTATCACTCTCCATTTGATCACTTTTGAAGCTTAGTGCATCTGGCCCAGTATCTGAACATAAAGTACACAAAATTGGTTGCTACGTATAGATCAGAGATGGGGCTGCTTAGAGATAAGGTAAAAAATTAAAGATACATCTTATCGGCTGTGCAGATTAGTACACAGCTAAAATAAATGCCAAACTTTGGTCCACAAAACAACCTATTTGGGGCAAATACACGAAATACCGTATACAATGGCCTCATGAGGTTTTCCAAGGAGAAATAGAAACAACTGAGCAATTTAATAACCAGGATTTTCAAACATTCCACCAATAAAGACACCAACAATTTACTAGAATATACTGAACCTCCTAACACAGTTGGAGCATGCTCTGCACCTGTCACTGGGCTGAAAGCACCACATAACTAATGCACCACATTGCCCTCTGTGTCATAGGGGAAGCAGCATGCGCACATTGGGCCTGATTCAGGTTCCTTCAGATCTGCAGCGCATGCTGCAAAGTAATGATATTTGGTACTTTGGATCCTGATTTAGCATTAGCATATTTGCTGATATCAATAGGTATTTTTTAACCCTTTGCACTAGGTCAGATCAAGAAAAAAAGATTAAGAAAGGCACACTGGTCAGTGGTACCTGGATAAAGGCACAGTGCTCATGGGGACAAGGATGAGGCCAATGGGATTGCTGGCGGTCTAATACATTTGCTATATATTTTATTTGCTATGGGTTTGAACTTGTTTCTGCTTAGCAATAAGCATCTGTACTGGAAACTGCATCTAATTTACAGAGCTTTTTATATACAGTATACTGTAGTGCGCATGCTGGGATTCCCATTGAAATGGTCATGGAAAGTAATAGTAAGGCTGGGTACACACCTGCAACGATACCTACACTATGGTACCAGTATTCAATGCTCCGGCGAGAGAAGGGGCAGTGTACGTTGTAACGCTTTCGCCTGAGCTTGCTGGGCTTTCGCTGGCATTTTGATTCTCTGCCTGCCCCGCCATGCACCCTATTCAACGCCTCAGTGGCTCGCTGCCCCTAATGGTGAGTCACCCAGAACGGCGACTTGGCGGCGGCAGGCAGTCAGGAGGTGGACAGGGCAGCCGCTGCTGAGTAACGGAGGGCTGCACTGCTGAATACATGACCCTGCGCTGCCAGACCCTGCTGCATGCCACCCACCAGCGGGCCGAGGGTCCTTGCAGCGTTTATGTGAGATCAGCGGTGCCCCCCCCCCTGCAAAATGTAATGTAATCAGCAGTGCAGCATATGTAATGTAATGTAATGTGATCAGCAGCGCCCCCCTGCATATGTTATGAAAAAAAAAAAATCTAAATATATTTATGTGATGCTTGTCCAGTAAAAAAATAGCAAGATCCTGCAAATAATAAATTAACTGATTTTTAGACCCTAAAAAATGAAAAGAAAACATTTATTTTAAAAGAACATATTACAGTTCACCAAAAAAGATGCAAAAATCATGGTGAAAGAAGTTCTCCATTCTAGCATTGAATACACTCTAGGTGAAGTAGAGTGAAAACCCCATTGAAATACACCAGCGAATTGCAGCGACTATGAAACGGAGATCTGGCCGACATTCACTGTTCGCTTTCGGCAAACAGTGAACATTGAATACAGTGAATATCATTTTTGGTGAAAAAATTCACAGTTTCGCTGAAAAAAATAAAGCACTGTTCACCGAAAAAAAACGGTGAATCAAGAGCATTGAATACTGGCCTTTCGATTACATGCATTCCTGGGTCGCAATATATTCTTTTTGTCCATGATGCATGGCCAATCAGGAGATATCGCATGTGAGGTGGTGCAGTGTAATGAAGGACAGAACAATATATTGTTCCATTTTTCATTACATCTGGAGTGTACAATGAAGGGAAGTCATCCTGAACATCCAGGAGCAGTGTTGGTGAGTGTCTAAGCCTGAAAAGCCATGAGTTATTTGGCAGGTTAGCTTTACACTAGGTAGCATACTGTATGTTCAGTCTCTATGATAGAGAAGTAGGCCTTGCAGTGAAATGGGCTCCCTTGACGTTAGGATGCAAGCTTGACTGCATTGATCAATCATTGAATCAAACACCACTATTTATTTAAATAAAAAACAAAACATGGTCAAACTCACCGCACAATAGGAGCTGCACTTCCCACTATGTACTGTAACTTGTGTAACCCAACACACCAAAACAAACACTAGTCTTATATGCAAACATAAAATGTAGTGCAGATAGTTTTTAACAAACAGTCTTAACAAATCAATAGGCCAACCAAATGGTCCTCAGTTCTCTTAGATATGTACCGTACTCACACCAAATAGAAGTGTACAAGGCTCGTTACAGGTTTCTTTAAAAGGAGCACAGGGCGTTCCAACTTCAAACTCCACGGGTGAGATTTAATAGGATGAGAGATTCAGAAAGTGAGAGATTTCGGAAGAAATCTCCAGGTTTTTTTAAGCCGCAATCATTACCCTTCAAAATCAAACTGGTTTTGCAGTGTAAATTATTGCGGCTTTAAAAAACTTGAAAATTCTTAGCAAATCTCTCACTTGCTGAATCTCTCATCCTATTAAATCTCACCCCACGTTCTTATTACACTCCACATATTGCGGAACGAAACATGTCAGCGTACCAAACTTACACGTTCAGCCACAGTTCCATGCACAGCAAGGTATCTTTATGGTATTTACGTAAACTCATGTTTATTTCCTTGTAGCACTACCGAGATATACAAAAGGAATTATATGAAGAGCCAAATCAGGAAAGTTAAGTATAACAAATGCATTTATAATATAATTTTTTTCACAATAAAATGATGGTGTGTGACATTTGCACTGTACTGTATTGTATAGGTGTCCCACACGTACCGTTCTCAGCCTTGCTAGAAACACCGTCTTCATCTGTGAAAAGGGATCTAAAGAAACCTTTATATGATTGATTGCAGCCTTTTGACATTTAAGCATACACAGGGCCGCCGAGAGGGGGGGGGCGGGTACTAATTACCCAGGCTTGCTGGAGGGGCCCGGTGGGGGCCCTGGTCTGACACCCCCCCCATACCTTCCCCCTGTCCATCCTGGGCAGCAGCAGCACACAACTACAGCATGTGCTGTGCTGACAGCAGGCTCAGCATGAGAATCTCACTGACAGCGTGAGAGCTCATGCTGGGCCTGCTGTCAGCACAGCACATGCTGTAGGTGTGTGCTGCTGCTTCTGAGGTGGGCGGGGGCGAGGGACGACTTTAGAGTGTTTTTTCACCCACTGTAAACATTGTAGGGGCGTGACCTAATTGCAGGAGGTGATCACGCATCCAGCAATTAGGCCACGCCCCCTGCACGAGTCAGGTGATCCTGCAGTACCCTTTTAATCTTGGGAGCACTGGGAGCAGGTTTTCCTTAGTCCCCGCTGACTCTTCAGCAGACTGCTATATTTATACAGTACTGCGCTGTTGTATATATTATTTTTTCTCTCTTTGTATATATACGGAGAATTCTGGAATCCATTGGAGAAAGGATTTTGAATATCATACTCTATCTGGACATTCAATAGCACATGTAAGACTATACTTCCCTTCCTTAGAATGTTTTCTTCATGTCAAGTTAGTGTGTGTTTATTGAGGCTGAAATTATTGAAGACACACAAAATAAGTTCAAGTATACAACATTTTTTAACCTCAGCAAACACACCCTAAATGATCATGAAGAAAACATTCTAAGGAAGGGGCTTAAGTTTGCTCCCTCCAGTGGGGTACATAAGCTCAAAGCTTACATTGAGCTACAATGGTTTATTAGTAAATTAACGCTTACATGTATGTTTTGAAGATAAAGAGGATGTGGTGGAACAAGGAACCCCTTCCTCAATTTTCAAACCAAAGTCTGTCTATTACACCATTTTCAAGAAAGGGTGTTTTATTGAGACCTTTGAGAAATTGGTAAAAAAAGAGACAAACCCCTTGTCAAAGTAAAGCAATAAAACCTCACCTTCGGGCTGAGAGAGGTACGTGTGTGACACCTGTTTTTGCTCTGGGAACAGACACCTTGGGGATTATTTTGGTTCACTCTTTCTGACAAATTCCTTTTTAGATGGACAAAACCATGTGCACTGCAGGTGGGGCAGATGTAACTTGTGCAGAGAGAATTAGATTTGGGTGGGGTTTTACTTTAAAGTGAGATCTATATTGCAGTGTAAAAATAAAGCAGTCCATATTTTCTCTGCACAGAAACAAAATAACTCACCCAAATCTAATTCTCTCTGCACATTTTACATCTGCCCCACTGCAGTGCACATGGTTTTGTCTAAGAAGGAATTTGTCAGTAAGAGTGAACCAAAATAACCCCCCTTCTTTGGATGGGAGTCTGTAGTCCAGACGTTAGATACTCCTATCCTGCTGGGTGTTTATAACATAATTTATATGTGCAATACAGTGCAAAAGTCACACAGATTAATTTTATTGTGAACAAATTTTTTTCAAATAAAATTGTTATACTTATCGTTCCTGATTTGGACCTCCATTTATTTCCAGCACGTGAAAATAATGCTTGTTGCGCCTGAATTAATGTATAGCTGCTCTGTAGAAATATCATAGATTTGGGGGGTATGGAAACAAAGCGCTTAGGTTAGGGTAAGACACACAAGGGCAAGATGGGGAAATAATGAGATAAGAGGTATAAAGAAAAAAAAAATTAAAAGAGTTAAAAAAAAATAAAAAAATAAAAAAAAAATAATAATAAAAAATACAAAATGAGAAAATAATTAAATTAAATTAAACAAGACGGAGCAAAGAAAAAAAAAAGGAAATTATCAAAAAAAGCAATGCAATGAATGTTTACACTCTTTTGAGTAATAGTAGTTGATTGGAACCGGGTCCGGAGCTATGCTCAGTATGGAAGTGAAATGTCCGTGGTGGGTGCAAAGCACTGGGGGAGCGTTTGACCTAACTGTCCCTTACTTGTTGGTGAGGGTTATAGTGGCAAAGGATCTTCTTCTGCCGCTGTGATGTACTCGAGGCTCTCCTCTCTCCTTGCTAGCGGTGACTTCCGGTTTCGGCTCCGTGCTTCCGGTCCCGGCTGCGTATAACCAACGCGTTTCGAGCTGGGCTCTTCCATGATTAAGAGCCCAGCTCGAAACGCGTTTCGAGCTGGTCTATTGATTTCTATTGATTTGTTAAGACCTTTTGTTAAAAACCGTCTACACTAAATATTTCTCATTATTTTACATATATCTTGGATCAACACCAACTGAGGAAACATCATCAGGAAAAGAAAAAAAGATTAACTTTGATGTGTGGCAGACCTTCTGCTTTCTGAGCACTTTGTAACCTTTTCTACCATTATTTATTTATGTACAGTAAATAAATATACAGTACATGTACAAATATATAGGTTACATTTGCTATATTTCACATTCAGCTAAACCGTATCTTAGATTAGGGCACATCAGAATAACAGCAGCTATGTGTATAGGATTTGGATTACAGGCATTTCCCCTCATTATGTAGTATTTCTATGGCAAATCTCACTTTTTATTTCAATCCGCTGCAGACAATGATATCTGAACTTTCCTACTCCTGCCAGTTAAAATAGGAGCACTCATAGAAGCTCAAATTGTCTTTCACATTATAATGATTTGTCTTGTGGTTGCGTTTTGTTTGGGAAGCATCTGTGGGAAGGAGAAATGGTCCAGAGGCAGTCCTCATTAGGAAATGTAAGTTATCTTGAAAGGTCAATAATGCAGCTCGGTATTACTTGCAACTGGAAATGAGAGTCCTATCAGAAAAGAAGAGCTGAAGCCTTTATTGTAGGAATGTGCTCTCTCTTTGCTAAATGTATTTCTGTAACAATACAAGTGAGAGCAGTCACCCGTGTAACAATTCCTCCCATGATCACAATTGCTTTTCAAACTTTAAGGCAAGGAAATATACAGCAGGTGCCTAAAAGCCCTGTAATTCCTCCATGCTAACAATAAGGAGGATGTTATATATACAAATATACAGTGTATTCATAAACCTGTGAGAAGATTTCATTAAATCAAACGTTTTATATGCATGTATATTGTTTGGTGAGTGTTGCTCTTATTATTGCCACATTTTGCAGGGGTACAAAATTAAGAGGTGGGCCGATTCAGACCTGCAGAATTACTCCCCGCCTCCGATGGTAGGGAGGACCTGTTCATGTGCAGAGCCCCTGTGTGAACACCTTCGGCGAGTATCACACTAGCAGAGGCATTCACACAGGTAACGGGGGGAAGGGGGCGGGATCAGTGGAATGCTTAGCGTCTTAGGGCCATTCCTCTGGCCGATGCCTGCTTGGGGCGGTTGGCTGTCGTCACATGATGTCAGCGCCCACCTTGCTAGGGTATACGGGCAGTGCTGCCAGTGGGGGGAATTTGTCGGGCGGCGTTGACCTGTTCACTAGGCTGCGAGGCCCAGGATTCTGTAATTGGGTACCACAAAGACTGCCAAAAATCCATGACATTTGTGTTTTGCTATTATTATTTTATGGCTGTGTTTTATGCAATCTCTCCAATTTCATCCTAAATCCTGGCGACCCACGTTATTGCAGCAGAAGCGCCTAGTTTCAATGTGCTAAATCCCTATAGTAATATGACAACATAACTGCCACGGAGCCTCTTATATGGTCATCTTGAGATGTCTATATTGATAGGAGGAGAAAGAAGAAGGGTGTAGAGGTGCGCTCAGAGGGTGGTTTCACCAGTCCACAATTTGTAAAAATACAGAGTGTTTATTCTTTTCAATAAAACAGTTTAAAAATGTACAAGTTTTGAAATCGTTTACATAGATTTTCGTGGTTCAGTACAAGACTTCAATCATAGGTGCAACATGATCATACGAAAAACCCGACGCGTTTCGTCCCCTAGGGACTTCTTCAGGGGTAGTACACCAAGATCAATAGGCCTTTTAAACCTTGATTGAGTTTGTATATATAGCAATACACTCTTGGGTGAGTGCTTTAAATGGTGATATGGTCACCATTGTTGGTCTACCAATCCTGTGGTGGTCCACTCAATGGGTGACTGCGATTTCAGAACTCAGGGCACAATATAACGCCTCTCCAGCTGATGTCCTTTTCAACGTTACCGTCAGTTCAGAATCTACCTGCCGGATGCACAGTCAGCGTGGAGAGAGAATTGATAGGAGGAGACCTGTCAGTGGCTACCATGGGTCAGGGGGCTTTGATACATAGGGGGCTACGGGGCGTTGATACACATTGGTCCAAAGGGCTTTGATATACTGTTGGTGTCTGTAAATGAGGGTCACAGAATGAAACCCTGTTCAAGCTAATAATATTGAAGGTGGAAATATATTGCAGGTGATGTAAAAATGTAAGAGAAAGATGAAGAAGTAATTTCCTTAGATTGAGCAGAATGATTGCTTCTGTCACTAGCTATGGAAGAGGACTAAGCGGAGACTAATGGGGCCATACATCTACTGTCCGATTTCTCATTTGGACGATCACCATCCACCAATAAAACCTTCAATCAGCAGAAAGAAAAAAATGTTTAAAATCCCTTATCCAATAATCACCATCTTTTTTGGGACAGAATTGGCGAATTTCCAACATGTGGCATTTTCCTCATCACCAAGACCCTGGCATCAGGAGAACAGGGAATTTGATGGACACTCCCCTTCATTATGGGCCCCTTTAGGTGTACAGTACTTTATGTATTAAAGTAACAAATATATCTTTAAGCCATGGAAAAATACTAGATGTAACCACAACATTCCGTCTAGTGTCCCAATTGCAGCCACAGCATTTCGTATAGCTCAGATTGTCATATCCACTCTCTTTATACTGCTGAACGTATTTATTTGGGAAACAATGTATATTTAGAGGATGTCTCGGCTACTGAGACCTGGATTATTAAGTGCATAAATAACTTTACACCCAAACACATTAACTTTCAGAAATGATCACTTTCTTTCTTCGTCTGCTATGGCAGGAAGATATATGGTTTCAGAATTATAACACATTTGTTACAGACATTTGCTACAGACTAAACCAGAGCTGAACAGCAATTACTTTTTCACCGTCCAGAAGAATGCTATTTATCCCTTTCATTCCAGCAGTAAATACTGTCTTACATTATCGGAGTGTCAGGAGAAATAAGTTCTCAACAGACACAAGCCATTAGTGGCACCAGTGCTTGGGCAAAAATGAGAAAGGACAATTCGTCTCAGTTCCTTGTGCTGCATGTTTAAATTAACTCTGCAGAAATATAAATCCAATAATGACCACAACAAAATCATTCAGTTAAGTTGTCTTAACATAGGGATAATATATCATTAATAGTACTGCCACTGTTTGTCTTAGCTTTCCCCCAGTACAGTATCTCTCGCTCTCTCTCTCTTGCTCTCATTCCTGGGTATATGGGGCACATTAGAGTATTGCACTTGTAGATTTATATAAAGATAAAATGTGGATGTGGTTGGTGTAATGGCGCATTAATAATAAGCTTCTTGAATAAATAAAATACATTAATTCACTTAATTAAAATCTCTATACACAATTTACTTGTGGTCACATCTTACAATACAATGCAGAATAAATACTTGGGGCATAATGTAATGCTGCCCGTGTTCGGCTGTTGACCGAACAGGGTCAATCACTTACAAGGCAAAACCATGCATTGTAAGTGATTGCCCCTTTTAAAAAAATGCAATGAACTCGGCAGCATTACGTTCCGCCCTTGGTCCAGTGGTTTCCAAACTCTTTTTAATCATGGCGCCCTAGAGAATAATAGTTTTTTTCACATCACCCCATGGCCAAAAGGTTCTTATTGTTACATTAAATTTGTGTTTATGTGTTAAGGTCCATACACACCGCGCGATTATGTGTATGGTGCACGATGAGGGGAAAATAGCTGGGCTGAAAACAGCTTTCTTATCTGCTAGTATTCTCTACAACCACACATCACTCTTTTGCCACTGCCTGTTCTGGACAAATCATTGCTGTTTGTGTTCATGTACTTTATTTAAAATCTTATGGTGCCCATACACAGTGCGATGATCGCACCCGTTATGGGCTGGATCGCATTGCATTGCAACGCATGCGTTTTGCATGCAATATGCGTGCAAAGCGATGTGAGGGCAGTACAAAAAATATGTGCAGCACATACTTTTTGTACTGTGCGATGAGATGCCCGTGGGAGCGCACATCACACAGTGCAAATACTCTATATATATGGGCACCTTAACACAATCTAAAGGTCATAAAAATATGTCATAGTACAAATGTGTCCACATACATCTACCCCCCTGTTCGCTAAAAGTCGCGTTACACATAACTTGTGAGCTCCATGTGACCTTTGTGTGATGCGGTAGAGCAGAGCGGCCTTGCGACTTTTTTTGTTACAGTGCGTCTTATTCACAAAACAGAGGCATGGTTATATTCGGTGTGTGACTGCGGCAGTACCTGCAAAGGAAATATTATGATACAATTTTTTTCTGTAGGCAGTTGCACACAGAGTATAGGCATGCCACATATCATTTATCAGCAGAAGCTGCTTGTGTGTCCTATTCACATAATTTTGTGAATAAGGTGCACTGTAACGGCAAATGTTGCATGCAAACACTGTCAGTGCTACCAAGTAACACCATGGCACAAATGGGCTGGTTAATGTGCAAGAAAGTGAGATGTATATCTATATACAGTTTTTACAAACTGGGTTAAAAACTGCCTATAGATGTGACCTTGCTTTCCTTTTAATTAAAAATATTGGTACTTGTTTCCTAGCACGGTGCCTATCGCATTGTAATACTAAATAAGGTATACAATGGCATACGATGCGATCGTTTACAATTTTTTATTGTATAACCACCCTGATGGGTCCTTACAATGTTAAATGGCCCCCCATAGTCAACGCCACCCCCACGATCACCACCAACACGAAGCGTGGCGAGCGCAGCGGTACGCATCCTCCGACCTTTTCATACCCCCATTATCCACGTCGGCGTGGAGTTGATTTTATATAGTGTGGCGAGCGCTGCGAGCCACCGAGCCCGAAGCGTGCCGAGTGCAGCAAGCTCCACGAGGGGGCGTGGAATACGAGCCCAAAGCGTGGCGAGCGGACGGTCAATACATGTAAAGTAATCCGCGTCCCCTCGCTGGGCGCGCTGCGCTTGCCGAGCTTCGGGCTCGGTGGCTCGCTGCGCTCACCACATTATTTAACATCAACTCCACGCTGACGTAGATAGTGGGGGTATAAAAAGGTCGGAGGACGCGTACGCCGCCCCTCGTGGGCTCGCCACGCTTCGGGTTGGCGTTGATCGTGTTGGTGGCGTTGACCATGGGGGGGGGGGGCATTTGACATTGTAAGGAACCATCAGGGTGGTTGTTCAATAAAAAATTGTATACCATCGCATCGCATGCATCGTATGCGGCTATATGGCATGCAATGCGATCGCATAAGATGCCATAAGATGAAAATATTGGGCGCCGTGCTAGGAAACAAGTACCTAAATATTTTTCATCTTCATGCTTGTCAGGGGCGGCCTGGGCCGGGGGCAGGGTGCCATGTGTCCCCCAGGCCACTCTATAGGTGCTGTTGTGGGCCGCTTTACCTCCTCCTCCATCGTCTACGGCCATGTTCCTGTAGCTGGCTTTTAAAACATGGCCGTGGCTACAGGAACATGGCCGCCGGCGCTAGCCGCTCAGGAGGCAGGGACGCTCTCCCTGCTATGCTGATCCTGCTCCTTGCAGAGCGGCTCCCCCTCTCCGTCACGGCCGCTGAAATCTGCGCTCTTTATCCATCTACATCCGGTGAGCAGCAGCCTCTCTCCCTCCCTGCACACAGTGTCCCAGGCCCGGCTCCCAGGTACCTGGTATGTATAGTATTTATACTGTATGGGTCCTGGTTATTATGCAGGGGGAGCAGCCTGTGGTGTACTGGTTATCCCAGCCTTCATCCCCCCCCCGTATTTGTCTGAATGCGGGTCGCAATCGCGACTCCGCTTTCTTACTGAATTAATCTCCACCTATTTGCGGCATTATTTTTTTTTTTTCGGTGGCGGGGGTTGGGATCTCCAGCTGATGCGCTGTTACTTATGGGCCAATGCTCTGAACTTGCCCCTAGGCTAAAAGTTGCCAGCCATCCCCTGATGCTTGTCCCTAAAAATGATCATAATAAGACTCCAACTTACATCCAAATACTGGAGAACGCAATATAACACAATATAAAAGACATGGGATCAAACTCAATATCTCCACAGTATACCATTCCCAGTCCAATGGACAATTGTTATTGTCAACCAAGACTTAATTATTCTCAAGAATGCATATTTCTGAGAATTTGGTCCAATGCAAATCTAAGCACACAACAATATCATCAATTTTCTCTTAAGTTACTTTTTAATTTCCTGTTTTGGTAACTTTCTAAAGTTAATTTTGAGATTTCTTATTAAAAAGCTTGTTCTAAATAAAAAAAACCTCTGCACATAAAATAGGAGAACAGTGCCAAAGCTCAGTCTGAGAGATAAAGTCTTGACATGAATTTGCGCCACAATCCACTGGATATTTTAAAAACTTTCAAGCAATCAAATCAATTTTGTTTACACGTCCACATCTTATTCTAAATACATTCCACACTTTGAAGCCTTTGGTGAAAACGTTTTCTTCGCACCATCATTCTCTTCCTGTTACGATGCAGCAGGAATTCCCTCAAGATTTCTTAGGGTATCCTCTATATCCTTGTGTATTGGAAAGACTTTGGTTCATCCCAAACAGAGGGTAGTGTTGCAAAGTAGTGATGTGCAATAAAGTACCAGTTCTAGCCACCTGACCTCAAGACCCATAATGCTCAATGTCACCTCACATATCTTCCTTCCTTCTGAAATTGGCATCCTGGTTTATGGACGCAGTGTTTCCCATGGGGTTGAGCGCACAGGATTTGTTTTAATTTGGAGGCAGAGTCGTGTTCTAATTATGTGACCTGCTACAATGCCAGTGTCCTGTTCACATTCATATAACCTATATCCAGATAGTACTGCCCTGGGGCAGTTAGATTGCTATATCCTATGGGCCCAAACAGCAATGCTCATGCCACCTTGCCTCCTTCTTAGTGATGACATATTAGATTTTGTGTATTGACAATGCGAGAACAAATCCAAGACTAACAAAGAACCCAATTGACCATTCTGCTAGTTTGACACCGAAGAACAAATAGTGAAGTTCAGCACTTCTCAAAGAAAGGTCACACACCATATCAATCAGGCACCCCGCATTACAGTATACTTGTATGGTAGTGAACAGTTTATTAGGAACAATCAAACTGTTAAGCGCAAGATATTTCTATTGGTTTAGCCAAAACACTGATAAAATAACTAACTTGTTTATCCAAATGTACCTGGTGTTCAAAAAGTCCCCCTGCAGAGAATGTGTGCTAAGTAATATGACATCACTTTATTTACATGAAATAAAAGGGCACTTGTGACGTTCTTATCTACATTCAGTGATAAAAGTGTTGTCCCTCTTTGGACACCCACAGCTGAATAGGTGATCTGCTGCCAGAAGACAGCGCTCACTACCAGGGCCGGACTGGCCATCTGGCACTTCTGGCAAATGGCAGAAGGGCCGATGGCCTCGTGGGCCGATTTTGTGCAGCCATACGTTCAGGTCAGGATTTAGTGCATACAGCACCACCTCCTGTGTTGAACGCCGGGCAGTCGCGTCATTTGAGCCACCCAGTGCTGTCCCGCGACTCCTCTTAAACGTCAGCCCGCCAACCACCTCCCCTATCTGAATGCGGCTTTCTGCGCCCGGCACCACACTCGCGATGCTGACCGCTCGTCTGCTGCGGCCCTTCCCCGGGCCAGATAAGGTGACTGTTTATCAGAACCCATCACTAGAAGGGGCTCACATATTTCTATACTCCCTTTATTCCTTACTGTGAATGGCTGCTAACAACTGTGATGAATATGATGAGCGCTGCCCACATGCCCCTGTGTACAATGCTTGCTTGATCTGTGTGTGGGGAAGTGGGAAGAGGCACATGATTGATGTGTCTGAAAATGAAAGACTACTTAGGTTTCTTTTTATTACACTTTAATGTCGCATTTTTTGTTCTATTCACAACCCTCTGCATGGAAAATGTACCCCACAGAGGGGAGGGGCACTTTAAGGCAATGTATCCATTGTGCATACCATTGCGTGTAAAGCATTATGGTGTGTGGCATAAAAGTGAATTAAGGGTTATGGTGTGTGGTATGTGCAATGGGCATTACGGTGTGTGTCATAATATGTAATGGGCAGTATGGTGTGTTCCATAATGTGTAATGCCTCCTTTTTGTGATGCCATGCCTCCTTTCCATGAGGTCACACACCCTTTTTGCCACGCCGCTTCGCCGCGCAAAGGTCCCGCCCACTCCAACTGGGCCTGTGTGCTCAAAATGCCAGGGCCGATTTCTGGTCCCAGTCCGCCCCTGCTCACTACAGAGGGACTTTCTAAACTCCCTGTAAACATATATGATCCGTATTAAACTGACAAATGCAAGAAAATACATTTTAAAGAAATAATACCACGATCTTCTCTTATGTACTACACCCAAAAAATGCAACAGTGTCACAAATGGATACCTCAGGCATGCACAGTATCCTTTTATTAATATTGTTTGTGGAAACATTAGAACATATGGATTCATAAGCTCACTGGTTCTCCACCATTGTCTGATGAAGTAATCCTCCTCACAATGACATCTGCTTTCATGACCTTCTACCTACTAATTAGTAATTAGATCACTGGGTTTGGCTACAAAATCCCAGCAGTCAAGATCCCCAAAGTCAAAATACCAACAGTGGGATTTGGATGGTCAGAATTGTGGTAAGTATTTTTACCCTGCCCCTAAACCTACCCTAGCCCCCCTCCCCCACATTCTAACCCTAACCAATCCCGCTAGCAGTATAACCCTACTCCCACTCCCCCAAACACACCCATCTTAACCCTATCCCCCCTCACCCCAGCAGCCTTACCCTCCCCACAGAGTCTAACTCTAAGCCCAAGGCCAGTACTTACTCTTCAGTATCTGTTGGGATTCTGACCTTTGGGAACCGGCTGTCAAAATTATGACTGTTGGGATCCAGACTGCTGGGATTCTAACTGCATCTAGGGCCAGATGTATCAAGATTCAAAGTTGATAAAATGAAGAGTGATACACAACCAGCCAATCAGCCTCTGCACTTCCTTTTTCTATCCCAGTCTGTGACATGACAGGTAGGAGCTGATTGGCTGGCTGTTTATCACTCTCCATTTTATCAGTTTTGAAGCTTGATACATCTGGCCACTAGATCAGTGTGTGTAAGTGATCACTGTTATTTGTTTAGAAGATTTGGAAAACATGGCCATTTAACGAGGAGGGTCAAACATACAACCACTTTGCTAGATGTGTTTAGTTTATTTTTTATAATTACGCTGGCAAATATTGTAATTAACCTTATGTGCCACAAATTACCTTACTTGATCGTTTCCAAGTCTTCTTTATTATTATTGTCTGTAAACAAAATAAAGTGCAATTATCTTTTTTTATTTTTTAATGAGTGGCTCCGCTGCCAGAGGGCTCTTCATTCCTTGTTTAGGCCTATTCTGTTACTCAGGGCATTTAAAGAGAAATCAGTACATTTCTCATTTACTATGTTGCCGGGATGAGGAGGTCACCAGCAGCACATATTTAGGCCATCTTCACAGGGAACAATGGGGCAGATGTATTAAGCCTTAACAAGAGATAAATGCAAGGGTGATTTAATATCCAGCCAATCAGCTCCTTACTGACTTTTTTCAAACACAGCCTGTAACATGGCCGGTAGGAGGTGATTGGCTGGACATTTATCTCTCTTTATCACACTTGCATTTATCTCTTGTTAAGGCTTAATACATCTGCCCCATTGTATTAATCATTGGACTGTAGTATTTGGGGTCACACTTTATTAAGTCACCCGAAACCTACAGTACATACATTCAGATGTTCAATTTCTCGACTTTTGCAAAATGCGAGAAAGAGTTGGGGACTTCATCTATTTTAGTATTAGTGAGTTATATTACAGCTTTCCGCACAGACAATTCTAGGCTCATATTTAAAGAATGAATTCAGACATAATTGTAACTGAATATATTTCAAAATAAAAATAGAATATGAAATTAATTCATGAGGAGACTAGTACTTCAATTGTGTGCACAATGTCAATCAAAATAGATGTTGAAATTTTCTTCTACGCGGATTAGTGAGTTTTAATGCAAAAGCATAAAAACTTTTGTTTACCCTGAATATGCCATTATAATAGGCCAATACTTGGTGAGACCCTCTGGCTGAAAGAAATCATAGGCATGCAAGAAAGTACAGCGAAGAACAAACACAACAGGTCTATGAAATGCTCTAGACAAATACTGTAGGTGGTGATTCTGGTTGGTTTGCAAAACAAACTCCTTCTTTAATGGACAAAACCATGTGCACTGCAGTGTAAGAATAAATATAGTTTTTACCCTGCACAGAAACAAAATATCTCACTGAAATGTAACTCCCTCTGCACATATAGAAAAAAAAACAAAAAGTCCAGTGCTAAGTATTTCTGGTGACAATCTTTTCTTGTTTCTCTCTGCACATGCTACATCAGCCCCACCTACAGTGCACATGGTTTTGTCCATTAAAGAAGGAGTTTGCTTTTGCAAACCAACCAGAATCACCCCCATAATTCTAAGAGCGTTTGTTCTGTGTTCTATTCCTTCATGCATACTGCGTACTTTGTCCATCCAGTTATTTACCTCATTAGCAGAGCAGGATTAAGGCTGTGGAGGGCCAGGGGTACTTAAGACAGGGGGCCCTAAGGCCTAAAATAAAAGTCCTTTCCTGCATCTCTCAATCCCCATCATCGCTGCACCTCTCACTTCCTCTCTCCTTCCCTCTGTAACGCTTGCACCTCTTACCTTCCCTATGTCACGCTTGCACCTCTCACTTCCTCAGTCCCCGTCACCTCCCCCTTTGTCACCCCTGCACCTCTCACTGCCTCCACCTCTGCATGACCTGTCAGCCCTGTACCTCTCACTCTCTACACCTCTCCATCCCCCTTTCATCCCTGCAACTCTCCTTCAAAACATAAAAAATACTTGCCAAAGCTTTTCCTACCTCAGGCAGGCGGCGGACAGCAGACTAAGATACAACATCCCGCCTTTGCTGTTTCTGAGTGCCCCTCTGATGTGCTTTGCAAAGCACAGAGAGCTCTTCAGCGCTCTCATCCAGAGGAGCCGCCGGCATGTAAAAAGTTGCTTCGGTCTATGCCCAGACACACGGGAGCAGCAGTGGCAGGACGTTGTCCACCCACCAAAAAAAAAACTAACTTGGCCAGTCAGGGTGTGTGTGTGCTCCATGGCAGGCAGCATAGTGACAGTGGGTGGTAGGTGGTGCCCTCCTGCCCTCTTGCAATATGCAGCCTGCATATTGCAAGAGTCAGTAGGCAGAGCCCTGCAAGGCTCTGCAGTCTGGGTGCTGCGGCGGCTGTCATTGGGTAAACAGCGCCGTGGATCGGATCGCTAGCACAGATCTGATCTATGGAGTGGGGCCCTTCCAGAGAGGGGGGCCCAGGGGTAATGACCCCCCCCCCCCTCTTAATCTGGCTCTGCTCATTAACACCCTCGGTGGGAGTTGCAGTATATTATTGCAGTAGAGGCAGAACAACCTCTGAGTAACAGGTTGGATTCAGGTTGGATCTTATATATGATAAACTGCTCACAGCAGCATAGCACATTTGATCCTTAGCAATGCACATGAAGGAGGTGCATACCACCCCCTGCCGGCGTACCACCCTCGGCCTGCATGTCACCCCCTGCCTGCATGTCACCCCCTGCCTGCATTTGTTATTGTTAAAACTCTGATTTGATCGCAGTTGTAAATGAACATCACGACCATCGATCGCAATGTAGATCTTTGACGGCAAGCCTGAATAAGCCTGACCATACTCAAACTTGCCATCGCAGGGGCCACTGCAAGGCCAAGGAAGCTGCGTTCATGGCGCAGTCTTTGGCCTCGTCACACCCAGGAATTGGAGGTGACACGCCCCCATTTTACCGAACGCCAGACAGAGGATACCTAATATACTGTATGCAAGTACAACGGGGACAGCCTGCAAATAGTTGTTGATACATAAGCCCTTCAATAAACAAGTTAAAGACACTTAGTAGTCACCTTTACTAAGGTACTATGAATGTGAATAGCAGGTCCCATATACACTTTTATTCAGTGGACCTGATACGAGGTGGTGACGGACGGTGATAAGGTCACAATCTTTTTTGGAGGCCGGCTTGCGCGACCCCATGGGTCACACAACTGGCTGATGGTGTCGCAGGTTATCCAATGTTGCATCTTAGAATGCAGCACGGATAACAAATACATGGCATCTACATATATCAGACTCCTCCTGCTGCAGTAACAAAATGGTGCTATCTATGCTGCTTCCTGCCTATGTTCTCAGGCACTTTGATTTTTTTTCCATTCCAGCCTACTGTATAAAAGAAAATGCTAAAGCTGGTGGTAACATGGTTATTGTCACCGACAATCATACATAGCTCCAAAAATATATATAGGGAGATTGAGGACCTTATCAGCGCCTTCCCCACATGGTGTGGTCACATTCCACATACCATTTGTGCATCATGCTTGCACTGTTGTCACTTGACAAACCCAAACTGCATGTCACCCTAGGGCAGGCATTCCCAACCACGGTCCTCAAGGCACACCAACAGTGCAGGTTTTGTAGATATCCAGGCTTGAGCACAGGTGACTTAATTAGTATCTAAGGGATTCTGATTAAACTTATCTGTGCTGAAGCCTGGATATCACTAATACCTGCACTGTTGGCAGTGGTGTAGCTAGGTGTCATGGTGCCCGGAGCAAGGGCATATTTCGCGCCCCCCCCGGTAATAAATTGGGGGTGTGGCTAACATGTGTTGGCATGTTACATTTGAAAAGAAAAAACTTAAAAACACTGTAACGGAATCTGCTGCACTATATAAGACACTTAACGGAATCTGCTGCGCTATATAAGACGCTGTAACGGAATCTGCTGCGCTATATAAGACACTGTAACGGAATCTGCTGCTCTATATAAGACGCTGTAACGGAATCTGCTGCGCTATATAAGACGCTGTAACGGAATCTGCTGCGCTGTATAAGACACTGTAATGGAATCTGCTGCGCTATATAAGACGCTGTAACGGAATCTGCTGCGCTATATAAGACGCTGTAACGGAATCTGCTGCGCTATATAAGACGCTGTAACGGAATCTGCTGCGCTATATAAGACGCTGTAACGGAATCTGCTGCGCTGTATAAGACACTGTAATGGAATCTGCTGCGCTGTATAAGACACTGTAACGGAATCTGCTGCGCTAAGACACTGTAATGAAGCTGCTGCGCTATATATAACATGCTGATATATACAGCACAGCAGGCCAGGGCAGCAGCAGAAGCCAGAGATTCACTAACCCACCCCCCCCCCCCCCCCCCACCCCCCGGGCTCCACATAACCAACAAAACAACAAGTTTACTATGTTTATTTTAATAACGTTTAGCTGTAAAAAAAAAAATCTATCCACCTTGAATAATTGAATATCGCACGGGCGGCAGCCAGCAACACACCTTCTCCTCCAGGCTACAGCCAGCTCTTGGGAAGGCTGGTGATGACGCGCTGCTGTAGCCAGGGAGGAGGGAGGGGGTCAGAGTCGCTGGGAGGAGTGTGACATTGTTGTCACTCACACACACTAGTGCTGCTACGCTGGCTGCCTGCGCTGCCCGGAAGCCAGACCGAGCAGCAGCAGCAGCAATTGACAGGCAGCCGTGGTGACTGTCAGCCCGCCGCCCGGCCTCACCGCCCGTGACGCTTGGCGGCGGGGACCGGGCGAGCAGCCTGGGCAGCAGGGGAGGCAGGCGCCGGGCAGGGCAGCCACCGGCGCTGCCCGCCCCGGGCGTACCCGCCACAGTGCCACACTAGTAGCAGGGACCATTTGCGGAGGGGGGGCGGGCCAGCGGCGCCAGCCAACCAATCGGCGCCCAGGGCAGGAGCTCCGGTGGCTCCGCCCTCCCTACGCCTCTGACTGTTGGTGTACCTTGAGGACCGTGGTTGGGAATGCCTGCCCTAGGGACATGCCCGGGGCTTTCCGAGCCCCTCTCTTTACTGTTTAATTGCCACAAACATTGTTTTAAGAACTATTTTTTACTTTTTATTTTATTTACAAAGCAGACACATTGAAGAGTCCAGTTCCACTGTAAATAATCAAGATTGCAAGTCACCCCTCACATGCACACATAGGCTCCTATTCCAGTTGATTCGGACGGATGAGTATTTCGGACAGGAACCGAGTGTTCTTAGCCCCGCCTACCGTACGGATCGCTCACACTGTCCGAATGCGGTAAGACGCCAAGCGTATGGACCGCGAGTGGATGTTTCATGTGAACACCTCCTCCATCTGTGGGAACCTCCCCCATCCTCCGATGGTCGCCGACTGCACATGCGCAAATAGCAAACATCAGCCGTCCGACCGCACACGGAGCCGTCCGACTCAATCAGAATAAGGGCCATAGGGGAGATTCTCTAAGGTGAAAATGCGGCAAAACCCCCGTTATCTGGGTTTGTACCGCATTTCGGGATGCTCTATGCATCCCCCGCCGGGTTACCGCGGCGGGGGGCATTGCCAAAATAATCTGGGGATGCCCCATAGAAGCCAATGGGCTTCTAACGCAAACCCACCGCCGCCCCGCACGGACCCCCGCCGCCCCGCATCGCCCCCCTTACCTGTGTCCGGGCAGCACAGAGCTGTGCTGGCCCGGACCTGTGACCTCCTCCCTGCACTGATCCTCTTCCGGGTGCAGGGAGGAGGAGAGCTCGGCGCAGCAGCAGCAGTGCCGGGTGTGGGAGGGAGGGGGAGCTAGCAGGTCCCGGCGACTCTCACCGCAAAGGACAGCTCTTAACGCAAGAGCTGTCCTTTGCTATAATTATCGCATATGTTAGAACATATGCGATAATTATAATTGCGATGGGCGGCGAAGGGGGGCGGAGATTTTTAGAGAATCTCCCCATAATGAGGACCGGCCTGGGAACACTGTATGTTATCCCTGATTACTATGGGCCAGCATCCCACTACTAATGTAGACATAGAACTGAAAATTGTCTAATCAGCAGCTGAAATGTTCAATGTATTTTTAGTGCAACTTGATATAGATATCAAAGTGTATTCAAGTCTACGCACTAAGCAGCCAGCCATTTTTAGGGGTTAAACAATATAAATTCATACAACTGTATGGAGATGAAACAGTGGCTGAAAGTGAAGGCATAAGCTGATTATTAAACAACACTGGGGCAGATTATTAAGTCTGGCAAAGAGATAAACTGGAGATAAAGTGGAAGGAGGTAACCACCAGCCAGCTGTGTTTGAAATATGACAGTTGGGAGTTGATTGGCTGGTGCGTTAGCTCCTTCCACTTTATCTCTTCGCCAGGATAAATACATCTGCCCCACTGCATCTACTGTAACTGTTCCAACTTTAACTCTAGCATTATTCATAGCTACGCAATAGTTTAATCTTTACTTTTTCTGCAAGAATCTCAGCATTTTGGTGCTATGGGGACAATAGTCCTGGGCCCTGCCGCTCTGACAGAGGGGAGGGCCCGGGCAACTCTATCGCAAAGTGTTGGCGGGAGCCCCCATCGGTTATAATCATGACCGTCGGATCACCTGCTGCCCTCCAGCCCCCTTCACTCAACAGCAGTGGTTCTTCGGCAGCCTGTCACCGCAGCCGGAAGCAGGTCGTCCTCAGTCTGACAGCACCGGAGCCTGCTGCCCAATGCTCAAACAGGACCAAGGCAGTGCAGTGGAGCAACAGGAAAGCCCCCACTTACCACGTGTTGTGACGTAGTGAGGACCGCAGATGAGCTGGCATCTGGAGGAGCAGGGATGGGAGCAGTGTGTGGTGTGATGCTGACAGCTTAGGGCAGGTAATTGTCACAGCAATGTGTGCGCTGGGCAGGTTCAAGCAAGGCTGTAACAAATATTAAATGACTCCATAAAACAGGTGAGGAAAAACATCAATTAAAAGGGAAGTCCAGTTAGAGAGCACGATGTCCCTTTTGGAATGGGTCATGTTTGTAGGTATGGCAATGTGTACAGGCAAGCTGCTTGAAAAAAACATCACCTCAACAATATCAAGGGAAATTTATTGTTCTTGTAGGAAGAATGATGTAACTTGTGCAGAGAGAATTAGATTTGGGTGGGGCTTTACTTCAAAGTGAGATCTATATTGCAGTGTAAAAATAAAGCAGTCAGTATTTACCTTGCACAGAAACAAAATAACTCACCCAAATGTATATCTCTGTGCACCTGTTAAATCTCCCCCCCCCCCCGCAGTGCACATGGTTTTGACCATTTGAGAAGGAATTTGCCTTTGCGAGTGAACCAGAATAAAGGCCATTGTGTAGTGTGCATATAGGAAAAAGGATGTTCTTGAGATTGTTTAAGTTGTGCAAAAAGAAGAAAAAAATTGTGAATCATTCCATACTTCCCACCTGTCCTGCTTTTCGTGGGAACGTCTCGGTTTTTTTGAGATATTGATACTGCAATAAGGGCTCACTGCTATGTGTGCTGAAATGAGCAGGCTTTTGTAAAATATTACAAAATCAGCAGGCAATTGTAATAGGGTGCAATTTTTTAGGCTGGGATTTTTTGGTCAAAAACCGCCAAAGTCTCACATTTAGCTGTGACTAGGGTGGCCAATCCCGGGATCGGCGGGATCCCAGGATTTGGCCCCTAAAACGCCAGGATTTCAATCCCGGGATTGGAGTTTCCAATCCCGGGATTTCGGGATGCGCGCAGTCTAATGCCGGGCAGCGCCTGAGCATCGCTCAGACACTGCCCGACTTCTCCCGGCAGCACTGTGTGCAGCATGACCTCTCAGCATGAGATCAGAGGTCACGCTGCGCAGGCAGAGGTCGTGCCCAGCATTGTAATGCAGCACCGCCCGCCCACCTGCCCAGCCAGCATAATCACCCGCCCGCCAAGCCAGCGTACCCACCCAAGCGCCCATCCAGCCAGCGAGACAACCCGCCCACCCAGCCAGCGCTTCCACCCGCCCACCCAGCCAGCGGGAATCCAGCTTGCAAGCCCGCACCCAGCGGCATGGACGACCCGTCCCCCCACCCGGCAACCATCAAATCCCGGGATTGAGCATTTTTTTTTAAATGCCCCGGGATTGGCTTCCCTAGCTGTGACCGAAAAAAAAGAAAAACCACACATCAAAAAACGCATCCACTCAAAATTGCAAATGTAATAGGGTGCCTTTCAAAAAACATGACCACAAATCACAAAAAAATTGACTAGCTTCTGGCAGGGGAGATTGACAGAACCATGCACAGATCAGTGAGATATGTGCATGGTTCTGTCCAAAACAACCAAACCCAGTGTGGGGTCCCGCCCCCGGGCCTAACCAGCCTCTTTGAGCTGCTTCAGATTTCCCAATTTTGCTTCCCCTGCTGAAGCACTGAATTGCTGGGCTTCCTCTTTATTTAAGAAACCAGCACCACGCTCTAGGACCAGCCCTGGTTCCAAAAATAAGAAAGGTGTCATAGCTGGATCCCACCTCAGGCTTCCCCATCCAGGGCAACAATTGATGTCTACTAAAATTGCATGTCAATTTGGCTATATAGACAAATGACATGCATGTTAAGCGGATCCCGGTGATGCCACTAAAGGATATCGGCATGCTGATATAATTGTATACGCACAATATCAGCTGCGCACAGCTGTGGCCGATATTGTTAACTGTATCGGCCACAACCTGGTTGGCTAGTGTGTATGGGGTATTAGTTCCCTTCATAGAGTACCCAGCACTGCTCACAAATTTATGAAGGTATATATAACTACGGAGTCATCTGCTTTTGCCTACTTTGCATTTCCCTGATCTACAGTATGTGCACTGTGCTTCCCCCACCCTCCACAGCACCATAGCAACTTGCACACAAACTACAGAAGTTACCGGTTGCAGGAGCAGAAAGGTGTACATGCATTACTATGTATGAGAGGTACAACAAAATATCATGCAATGACATCAATAGAGCGTTACCATGCTTTAATGGGTTGTAACTCCACAACAAACACAATATTGCTACAGCCACAGTTTCAGGAGACAGTGGTCTGATTCTTACCGACTCCGATGACTTGAGCATAGATACAGGCTGTGAAAAATGTTAATGATCATGTGTTACAGAGATCATCAAATAAAAGGCATTGACTGTCTGATGAAGCAGGCCACACACGTATTACATTAGTAGTGTTCGTCTAGCCAAAAATATTAAATAGAGCACTGGCTGTAACACGTCTCTGAGGTCAGTACCCGATCCAATACTCCCTAAGCCGGTTACCATAACATTTTATTCATTAACCAAACCTGTTTTCAGTAATGGGAGATTAATAGTGTCACAAGGTCAATCATTCCTACTTAGTATCATGTTTAAATTTGATGATCATTTGTTTTTTACACACTCATGTTGCAATAAGGCACGAGGTTTAGCAAGGTAAAAAAAAACTTGCGGACCAAGGCCCTTATTCAGATCTGATCGCAGTACAAATTTGTTCTCAAAATGGGCAAAACCATGTGAACTGCAGGTGGGGCAGATGTAACATGTATAGAGAGAGTTAGATTTGTGTGAGTTATGTTGCTTCTGTGCAGGATAAATACTGGCTGCATTATTTTTACACTGCAATTTAGATTTCAGTTTAAACACACCCCACCCAAATGTAATTCTCTCTGCACATGTTACATCTGCTCCACCTGCAGTGCACATGGTTTTGCCCAATTTGAGAACAAATTTGTACTGCGATCAGATCTGAATAAGGGCCCATGTGCTGAATTTTGGATTCCTGCAGTTATGTGTTACCCCTGCTTTATCCAATTAAAAAATGTATGATACCGTACTTGCCTATCTGGTGGTCTCCATGGTTCCTAATAGTCTTCCCCTCCATCTTTACACCGGGGAGAGGGCTATATTTGAGCATGGTGATTGCTGGGAAATTTGGGAACTGCTGCTAAGTGAGGTGGCTGTTGGAAGATGTAGTTCTCCCAGGTGCTGCCTCTGGGGGCCACACGCACAATCATGCGCACATGAACTCACTCACACCCACACACACTTATACACACTCACAAAACACTCATTTATCGCTGCTGCAGGAATCCAGATGGAGGAGAAGACACCATTTCGGAAGATGAGTAATTACTGACTAAACTTCCAATTGCTTCATTAGTCCTTCATTTCACTCCTCTAATTGAATATCAAAACTCCGCGGCTGCAGGAAAAACTGTGCAGAGGTTTTTTATTTTTCTTTCCTGCCATCACTAGAATTCCCCCTTAATGGTATTTGTACATGGCACATATACTGGCCTGAACTATGTAACAGTGTTAATGTGTCCTGCTATTGGTATGCCACATCATTTGCAATTATTATTGCCCAGGATGTATTGCATTACTTTCTCCTATGTACACAAATAATAAACAATATTGGAGATATGGGGAAATCAGGAGCTGAATATAACTTTTTCAAAATGGCTCAGACTGGAAGGTATGCATTGCGCGCTGTCATGTACACATCTTATACTGTACAGGAACATTTGTAATAAATAAAATCATAAAGAGTAGACAGCAAAGAGAAAAGCAATGACTGAACGGGAACGGCCAGGGTTAAACATCCTGAGGCTCGAAATGGCACCGTGATAGAATGTGACATTCTTATCCAATAGTGGGGAAGAGAAAAAGGGGTAGTTTGGATATAAGTAGTTTGGGAAGACTCGTCCGCTTTCATTTTTGATCTTACCGCCACATTCCCTTTTTTTTGGTCGCTGGTTTGACGTTTGCTTTATCCGTGCAGGCGGGAAAGAATGGCAGGTTACCTGTTATAAGTTGTTTATACATGTTTGTTTGTTAATTAATTGATTGTGTTTTTGGTGCAGTCACCTTCATTGACTATGTATGTATTGCTGGACTACCTAACAGGGGCAGCTACATCACCCAAACGGGTGGGTAGTCAAGGTAGAAGGCTGAGTGGATTAGAGATGAGCGGTCCAGATTCAGTGGAATCCGAAACGCTCCGAACACTGCCCCCCGATTTTTCAAAAAATCCAATCAAATCAAAACCCTTTCACTTCCACTTGACAAAACCAAATCCAAATCCCGGATACGAATCCAAATCCAAATCTTTGGCCCAGGCGTCCATCTCTAGATTCTGAAGTGGTTAGCTAATTGGGCTGTTTGGTGTAGCTCAGTTTTAGAAGGGGGTGATGATTTTAGCCGTTCTTTCTTTGCCACCATTTATTTAAGCCATTTGATATTCAAATATAATTAAGTTTAGAGTCTACCTGAAATAAATCAACTAACATCCTATGCTAAATCTAAGTCTCTGTGTCATTATTTTAGATAAGTTAATAGTGTTTTGATGAGGTTCGCATACAAGTGCATTCATCAGCCGTTAGGATGTTTATGGATGACTATGTTATCTTGTGCACACAATGAGGCTGCTGCTGTCATGGCGTACACTGATTCATTATATCCTGACACTTGTGCCCGCTTGCAATTGGAGAGGCAGGACAGGTGATGGAAGGGGCTGTGTGATATGGGCTAAGTAAAGTAGGGATGTGTTTGTCATTGTAAACAGGTGCAGACCCCCAAAGGTATCTATGTCTGTAAAAACAGTAATAGTTAAGAGAGCCTGAGTACTGGTCAGTGTCGGCTCCAGATGTGGGGATGCAACACAGGTCAAAATTGATATAGGGTGCCTATTCACCGCCAGGCTGACCAGGTGCACATGGCATTACAGAGGTCATACAGGTTGTGCCAGGTTTATCTTGGCTGCAGCTAATCTCAACTGCAATTAGTGTGCTGTGGGTAGCATGCATGTACTTGGGTACATATTCCCATCCATGGCCATAGAGATTGTATTGTGTGATCGCTGGTGTATTGTATTGTGTGTCTGCTCTAAAATGTATTGTGTGTCTGCTCTCCCAAAACGCACTGAAGTCTCTTGAAAATCGAGTGGCCCTCTGGGCTGCCCAGAAAAGTTGGCAAGTCTCCTCGAACTGATCCTCAATGCCAGCACCCTCTGCAGACGTCCATGAGTGGACAGTCCGAGGATGGGAGGAGACAATGCCATTTGCACTGTTCCTGCTTTACAATGCAGATAATCTTGGCACTGTATAGTGGTAGGTGTGGCCTATATAATACAGTTGTGTGTCCTTGCTCTCACGCCCACCTGTGACTATGCCACGCCCCCTGTTGTGCCAACCGGTAGGTTAGACAGAGGTATTATCAGGAAAGACGAGTGTTATGACATTATAGAGCTTCTGATGGACTCACCGCACTCCAGGGATGTAGCATTTTCCAATATGATGCAACCATGCCCCAGGCAGGACACTACCACCTACCCAATTAGTGTTCCAGTGCACATAGTAGATACATTTGGAAGTATGCATTTACTTATCATTAATTATTTAATTTATGATTATGCTGAATTATTTCAATGACTCACCAAATCCATGCAGACACCGTCTTTTTTGGCCAGAATGACAGACAAATGTATAGTTCCCAAAACATGCTCAGGGTGCTGTGGGTCCTTTAAATGTAACGCAACTTCTTTTGAACTGGAATAAGAGAATGACAGGAATCATAAAATGGTCAGTAATTACTCACTTACCATACAAATGTAATGACTGGTACTATGAGAGATGACTGGTGAAATATAGTTTTCTCTGCTATATCTGTTACATCCAGTATATTTAGAAGGAATTCACCATGCCATATTATATCTTGTTACACATTCAGTAACATTTGCGTTTGACAATAACATATTATTCCAACTTTCTGCACCGCATGTCAATACTGTGACACATCAACATAAACTAATGCAATTTGCCTTGACACAAGTCATCCTGTATCCTATAATTGATAGGAGCAGCGCACAGCAGTCAGGTAAATACAAGTGTATATTTAGCCTGAGATTTGTCAGTAACCGCATCAGCAGTGTATGGCTGACACTTGTGCTTATGTTCTCAGGATAGAAGTTGCTTCTAATTTAGCAGTTTTATATATCTTTATTTATAATATATGTATAGATATTATTTTGCCTAATTTTTCTGCATAGACTACACAAAAATATAGCTATTTTATGCATCTAACATGCACTATACTCTATTCCTAAAGTATTTTCTACGTTTGCGAAAATAAAATGTAATGAAAGTGAGCATTTAAATGTAGAAAAGTTGATTTGTTATCATAATAAGTAGACATACTGTATAGGGTCTAATGTAAAGTTGGGATGTGACTGTCTAGTTTGTCTAGGTGGAATCGGGCGTCGGGGACCGTCGGCGAATCGGTGGGGAGCTCTGAAGTAAGTGCGCGCACGTCCCCTTCCGGCGGCTGGTGGATCTACCGTCAGCCCCTGCAAGAATGACAGACGCTACATCTGTGTGCATTGAAATTGTTGGGTCTAACGTTTTAAACAGCTGATCCTATATAGTAAAAGGATAATGCAGCTCCTCACGTCTTTGGGGGAATTCAAGTGTTTTGCGCACTGACGGCCACTAGATGGTGCCCAACAGATTAATTCAATTGTTGTTCGGTTTGGGTGTGCACATCCCCAGTTGCTGACATTATGGTTATGTTGTTCCATAATTTTGGTCACTTGTATTATATAATTCTATACCGGGGTTAACTATCATTTCTAGAGATTATACAGAGTGTGACCATGATTATATACGTCTCAAGCGCAGTATAATAAGTTTATATATTCAACCAAATGAAATATTGTACATCTGTAGCTGTCATTTAATCTGTAGTTTATGTTTTTATTGTTGTCTCTACCATAAATATTTCTGCCACTGTGGTATTTAATATTTTTTCATATGGATATTTTGTACTGATTTGCGCAGTTGTGTTTGTGTATGTGACGTGTTTGTGTGTATGTGTGTGTGTTACCTCTGGCCGCATCCGTCTGCGCTGGGTCCCGGCTCTCCTGTTTACTGCTGCTAATGAAAAAGTGACACTTGGAAAATGGCTGCCCCCATACTGCAGACAAAAAACTGTCTGCGGTATGGGGGCAGCCATTTTCCAAGTGTCACCTTTTTGTATTAGAAGCGCTGCGGCTGCAGCAGTAGCCGGGACTCGGGAGAGCTGGGACCCGGTGCAAATAAAACCACCGGCGGCAGAAAGAACCAGTGAGTAACAATAGTCCCGCAGCCCCCCCCCCCCCCCCCCCGCGCCCACATACCCTCAGCGCCTCCCCGCCACCGCGGGGCTGCAGGACGATAGTTACGCCACTGGTCCAAATATTGGACCAGATACACTAAGCTTCAAAAGTGATAAAATGGAGAGTGATAAAAAATAACAACCAATCGGCTCCTATCTGACATTTTTCAAACACTGGGGGCGATTCTCTAAGACAGAAATGCGGTAAAAACCTCATTTCTGTATGCTCTAACCCCCCTCCGCAGTGGCAGCGCTGCGGAGGGAATCGCCAGCAAAAGCTGGCGATTCCCTGCAGAAGCCCATGGGCTTCTTACCGCAGCGCTGTTTGAGGGATCCGTCACGGATCCCTCCCAGCATGCCCTGCGGCCGACGCGTCACTCTGCGCATGCGCAGATGGACTCCCGGGTCACAGACCCGGAATTCCAGCACCAGCGCCGCATCGCAAGGGACAGCTCTTATCGCAAGAGCTGTCCCTTGCGTTAATGACCGCATATGTTACAGAATATGCGGTCATTAAGAATGCAAAGCCCGGCGATACAGGGCTGCGGATGTTAGAACATCCCGCTGACAGTCTGTAACATGGTAGGTAGGAGCTGATTGGTTGGTGGATTATCACTCTCCATTTTATCACTTTTGAAGCTTAGTGCATTTGACCCTTTGACTGATAGCAAGAGGAATAACTACTAGACAAGCCTGTTTTAGCAATTATTCTTGTTGTTATTTTAATAGAATCGGTCCTTAGTATACAGTATATACCCCTTAGGGGTATATTCAATGCCAAAAGGCGAGCTATGATGGCTAGCGGTGCCGGTAGCTCGCGGGTCAGTATTCATCTGATTTCCCCCTGCACTTGCTGTTTCCACCTCGCCTGTTCCCTGAGGCGAGGTGGAAACAGTTAGTGAGGTTGTCCCAACAGCGAGGCTCGCCACAAAATGCAGCCGACTTGCTGCATTTGCGGCAAACCTCGCCGTTTAGGGGAATCGCTGTTCTCGGACGGCAAGGATTTACCCAGACCGTAGAAGATCACTGAATCTAATCCCAGGGTGCAGTTTAACATTCGACACTATATAGTCTTGCCTGAACAGTCTATTTTTCAATTCAATTTGGATGCCGCAGGGCAGCGCATCGAGATTGAATTTGCATCAAATGCGGCTGAAAACCGTTCAATGTTGATTCAATTTCGATAAAATTTGGGCTATATAGTCAAAATCGAATCGAAAGCTAGTCAAAATTGCCGTGCGTACAGAGGTACTTGAGATTGGAAAGCGCTGCTACAGGGTGTACTCAGCACTGTGTTGTTGAGATCAATACCGCCTCACCAACACACATATGCCAAGAAAATGTAAAGGAATTATTATAATAGGAAAATAAATACCTTTGCAATGCTAGTGTTGTAAGATCAAGGAACGCTGACCCAATGAAGTCATCTTGTAGCCCAAAGTCATAGTCAAACACCTGGAATTTAAACAAATGACAAAATACGTTAAATATTGTCTGTAAATATGACCTAAACAATGATTAAAATGATTTACAAAGTGTAATCATTTGCTACTGAAAGCACTGAAAAATGTTACGCTTGCTTGTAGCTTATTTGGTCCAGTGTAAAGATCTGTTTATCCTACAGGTTGTGCCTTAGTGCACATTAGCAATCTAATAACACAAGGAAAAGCCAAAATAAAATGTATAATAAAAAATACTCTAATGGGTACAATTGACATTTCAGTACTATGAAGGGGCTAAACTTGCAGCTCTGTCCACATATACAAAGTCCCTGTCCATGTCAACCTTCAGTGATATCGACCTTCCTGCATGTCGACCTAGTGGTGTCGACCTGATACTTGTCGACTTAATGCTTGTAGACCTAGTGGCCGTATCCCGTAAAACCCCACCAGTACTTTATTAATATATTTTCTATCAAAAGTTAGCAGCATGCACGTTCTTCAAATCTTCTACCATAGAGTAGACATTCACTATATTAAAAAACCTTAAGACCGCAAATGCCGTGTTGCATCTGGGATTTGGACTCGGATCCATCCCGGGAAAATCCCGGCATTTGCAAGGTTTACGCTCCCCACAGCATCCCAGCATATTGCTGAGTCGCTGACCTCAGATGGGGGGCAGGGTGGAACGGCGGCGTTTCATTGGGGGCGGTGGAGGAGGCAGCACTGTCTCCAAGCGCTGCTTCCTCCATAGTGTGAATGGGACCCAGGTCCTGAGGTGTGGTCTGAAAGGGTATTACTCTCACAGATACCCCAGGTGACATGACTGTACAGTGATTGGACATCCTGGCTTTCTGACCTTGGTACCAGTTAAAAACAAGCAATCAAACAAATAAACAGACACAACAAGAAAGTGCCCTCAATGATAACAGCAAAGTGAAAGTGAATGGTGTCTGCAGGATAAGGGAATATTTGGTTGGAGATCAGTAAGTACTACAACCTTTAGCACTATGAAACCAGCCCTAGTCCTATAAGGCAATGACCATCTTCTGTGCATGTGCCTCATTTTAGAGAGTGGATGCAAGCACCTCGGGTATGGCTGTGCTAGCATAACAGGCTATGACAGTGGTTCCCAAACTTTTTCAGTAATGGCGCCATTGAGTATCAAAATTTGTTTTACATCCCTAGGCCAAAAGAAATGTATGAAAAAATATATAAAATTAAGTAAATTGCATTTGTCATCCTTAGGGGAAAAAAAAATCCCATTCATTGTTATACCATACAGTAAATGTCAGGTATATATTTTCAATATATTATTCATGCCAAACTAAAATACTCTTATAACTGTATTTTCTACTTATAATGATGCCACGTGTGCTGATCGCATTATAGAACATTGTCACTAGATGGCGATGTTACTTCAGTGCTGGGCAGTGCTTTAACCTAAACAAGTGACACTTTTCTTGTACGTGAAGTCAGAATAAAAGTATACAATGAGAAAAAAAGACTATCAGCTCTATTATGAAGAAATGTTAAAAGTTCTTTTGCACAGTGAAATGCCTGTGTGGTCTTTTGGTGTTCATTCTAGCACTCTGCATGGATTCAGTATTGAATCCCGGCGGTCGGGATCCCGGCGTTCAGAATCCCGACGCCGGAATCCCGACAGCCGAAATGCCGACAAGGGGGGACGTGGATCGCCCCCCCCTTGCGGGCTCGCTGCGCTCGCCACGCAGCGGGCCCGGTGCCTCGCTACGCTCGGCACACTAATTTATTCTCCCTCCAGGGGTGTCGTGGACACCCCAGGAGGGAGAAAGTGTCGGCATTTCGGCGGTCGGGATTCCGGCGTCGGGATTCTGAACGCCGGGATCCCGACCGCCGGGATCTTAACTGCATCCCCTCTGCATCTATCAAAACCTGTGCAGTTGTCCTTTCCTGCCTCATGTGTCCCAGCCTATTGGTTAATCAGGCACTGCCGGTACCTAAGTCTGACCAGTCCATTTATAGTATCAACATGAACACTTGTACTTTTACAGGTAACATGTCAAAGTTGCTGACCATGTAATTTGAAGTTTGTTCATTATACAATCAGCGACCTTAATTACCAAGGTATTCCCTTCTACTTAATAATTACATTTGGAAAGAAAAGATAGTATACACCATACTTGCCTACTTTTGAAAATGAGTTTCAGGGAGATTATAGTTGGTAATAGAATTTTGTAAAGCACCCAATTGAAGAGGCATGTCATGCTCCACCCAAAGGGCGTGTCTAGTTCCATATATGGAGAGATTGTGAAAAGAGATTGTAAACGTGGCACCTAGAAGCGTGGGTGTGTACTGCTATATTTCAGTGGAATCTTTTAAAACTACTTATATCCAAAAGTAGATGAGCCCCAAAGCAGTAACATATACTATACTGTACTTGTTAAAGTGCTAGGAAATAGCTCTGATGATTCAATGTAACTGTATCTATCTCTCATTCCTTTTCCCCCCCAAAATGTAACAGTGTAATGGGGGCTAGGTGAAATGAGGGAGATTGCTAGACTAATTTATTTATTATTTATTTATTAACAGTTTCTTATATAGCGCAGCATATTCCGTTGCGCTTTACAATAGCAGACAGTGATACAACAAAACAGAGTATTTACAGACAGTCAAAATGTAGGAGGGCCCTGCTCACAAGCTTACAATCTATAGGATGAGGGAGAGGGGGAAATTGCTGATAATTCAGGGAGTCTCCTGCAGAATGCAGGAGGGTAGGCAAATATGGTATACACCAATCAATGATTGGGACTGAGATGCACTGACTCTTGTGTAGGGTGAAGATAAAGAAGTCAGAACATATTTGAAAGATACATACTGTACTGGCACTCTCCTTAGTTGTCGGCCGCCCCGGTGCCTTCAATAGATGTTGTAGATAAACTATGTAAAAAGATGGCGGCACTCAAAGGTCTTCATAAAAAAAGTTATATTTAAGGCATTACAAAATGCTGTAGTGTACCGACGTTTCAGAGCTTATACAGTAGCTCTGTATTCAAGGTGCTAAGTGAGACTCACTTAGCACACCTTGAAGACAGAGCTATAAGCTCCGAAATGTCGGTACACTACAGCATTTTGTAATGCCTTAAATATAACTTTTTTCTAAAGACCTCTGAGTGCCGCCATCTTTTTACATTGTTTATATATATATATATATATATATATATATATATATATATATATATATATATATACATATACACACACACACACACCTACATACATATATGGATATATACATATAGATCTATCTATATACACACAGATACTTAATCAGTGCCAGTGGTGTAGCAGCTGCTGAGAGTCTGAGGCTGACTCACTGGCTGAGCTGGATCCCCAAGTCAGTCAGTCCCCGGCATCTTCTCTTCCCTGCCCTGTGTGTGTGACGTGATGATGTCACATGCGTCATGGAGAACCCAATGAGAGCCAGGCCAGCGGCAGCGCAACTTAATGACGCTTGCCGTTGCCGGTCATCTCCTGGCTACATATGCAGCTGTCACTTCCCTTAATGCCGGTGCACTGGCACCCGCCGCAGATCCCGCTGGTGCTGGCTCCTCCAAGCCGTAGCGGGGTCTGCCGCACCATACTTACGCCACTGGCAACCAATCAATATCTACTTAGCATTTATCTAGCTCAGGCATGTCCAAACTGTGGCCCTCCAGCTGATGTAAAACTACACATCCCAGCATGTCTTTCCATAGCTTTAGCATTTCCTGATAGCAAAACTGTGGCAAGGCATGATGGGACTTGTAGTTTCACAACAGCTGGAGGATCATAGTTTGGACATGACTGATCTAGCTCCTTCAAGTAGATAATAGCTGGAATCTTATTGGTTGCTTTGGGTAACTCTTTACTGTAAACTTACAATTTAATAAATATACCACAAAGCATTTCGGTGTGATTCGTTGCAGCAACTACAGTATACTATATTTATAGTATAGTATATAATATTCTGTTGCCTTACCAGACAGTGGTGAACTGTTCTTACCTTAACATATAAAGGTTCTTTTAGACTGTCGATGAGTAGAGAAGCCTTCTCTTCCCAAACAGGGTTAAGGTTCTTGTGTATTGTCCTGCTTCGGAAAACTTCCTTTCCTCCAATCTTAAACTTGACATAAGGATCGCTTGTCCCTGCAAAGGAAATGACAAATGAGAAAAGTGGCCAATAGACAATAATATACCTTAGAAGCATTGCTTAATGAATACAAATCATTACTAAAGAAAAAATTACTTAATATTTGAACTTCTGTTGCTCTCTCTTGTACTTGTTATATATATATATATATATATATATATATATATATATATATATATATATATATATATATATATATATATATATATATATATATATATATATATATATATATATAGCGGCCTGATTCTAAATCACATGCTTGTAGGAAAGCAGCTGCATCCAGGGATCTGTAGCAAACTGCGCAGGTGCGGCGCATACACATCATGAATTTATGGACGATTCCGACTCAAATGCATCTCAGTCTTTTCTCTGCGATGGAGTAGGGGGGTGCTTCTGGGGGATACGGTCACTAGGTCGACAAGGGGAAGGTCGACATGCATTGTGTCGACATGTCTGATGGTCGACATTTGTGTTATGTCGACACATGCGTTAGGTTGACATGGGCTAGGTCAACAGTCAAAAGGTCAACATGGGGTTTTTCAATTTTTAGGAGCTGACGTGCCGACAGGCGGTATTTCATGCCCTACCATCTACTAGGGAATGGTGGGAGAATAAAGTAGTAAGCCGAGGCATAGCAAGGCACCGTGCCCAAAGCATGGCAAGTGTAGCAAGCCATGCAAGGGGACGCGCTGCACTTATTTAGTGTCCATGTTAGTGTCGACATTCAGGATTCAAAAAAATGAAAAACCCCATGTTGACCTTTTGACTGTCGACCTTGCCCAAGTCTACCTAATGACCCTGTGGACCTAACCCCATGTTGACCTAATGACCCTGTCGGCCTTTGTTGCATGTCGACCTTCAGTGAATGACCCAATGCATGTTGACTTTCCTCTTGTCGACCCTATGACCCATACACACTACTGGGTGACCTACTGTGAGCAGGGCCGGCCCGAGACTAATTTTTTTTGGTAAGCGAACATATATATGGAGCCAGTCTTATCTAGCCATGGTGAGCCAAGGCCTATTGTTTTCAGATGCAAGACCGGCAATACAACCCGACAATCAAAAAATAGAGACAGTGTGCGCCGAAGATGAGCATCACAAATTCAGCCACATATTAGTACCAATTCATTACATCACATAGTAGTGTCACTTATACACATTGTGCCAGCTAGAGCCCCTTAGACACACTGCGCCAGATAGAGCCCTTAGACTCAGTGCACCAGGTAGAGTCCCTTAGAACACTGTGCCAGGTAGAGCCTCTTAACACACATTGCACCAGGTTTATGCACAACGTAATGTCCATTACACATTGTGCTACACACCATAATGTCCATTACACATTATGCCACACATCATGATGTCTATTATATATTATACCACACACCATAATGCCCATTACATATTATACTACACATCATAATGACTATTACATATTATGCCACATAAGTGTCGCTTACCTACATGTGCATTGCTAGGGGGTTTATTGCTCAATGCCAGGGGCTTCATGTTCAATGCCATGGGGATTACATGCTCGTTGCTATGGGGCAGTTAAATGCTCATTGTCATAGCAGAGTTAAATGCTCATTGCCATGGGAGAGTTAAATGCTCATTTACACGGGGGAGTGAAATGCTACTTGTCAAGAGGGATTACATGCTCATTGCCATAGGGGAGTTAAATGCTCATTGCCAAGGGGGATTAAATGCTTGTTTCAAGGGGGGTAATGAAATGCACATTGCCATGGGGGAGTGAAATGCTCGTTGCCAAGGAGGATTAAATGCTCATTGCCATGGGGGATTAAATGCTCATTGCCATGGGGAATTAAATGATCATTGCCAAGGGGGATTAAATGCTTGTTTCAAGTGGTGAGTGAAATGCACATTGCCACGGGGGAGTGAAATGCTTGTTGCCAAGGGGGATTAAATGGTCATTGCCACAGGGATTAAATGCTCATTGACATGGGGGATTAAATGCTCATTGCCCTAGGGGAGTGAAATTCTCTTTGCCACAGGGAAATAAATAGCTTTTTGCCAAGGGGGATTAAATGTTCATTGCCATGGATTAGTTAACTGTCCCTTGGGAGTGAATTGCTCCTAGCCACAGGGGAGTTTCTCCTTGCCACAGAGGAGAGAACTGCTCTTTGCCGCAGGGGACTACATACTTGTTGCTATGGGGGAGTTAAATGCTCCTTGCCACAGGGGGAGTTAAATGCTCCTTGCCACAGGGGGAGTGGAATGCTCATTGCCACTGGGGAGTGAAATGCTCATTGCCACTGGGGAGTGAAATGCTCATTGCCACAGGGGAGTGAAATGCTCATTGCCACAGGGGAATGAAATGCTTGTTGCCACAGGGGAGTGAAATGCTCGTTGCCACAGGGGAGTGAAATGCTCATTGCCACAAGGGAGTGAAATTCTCATTGCTACAGTGGAGTGAAATGCTCGTTGCCACAGGGAAATGAAATGCTTGTTGCCACAGGGGAGTGAAATGCTAATTGCCAAAGGGGAGTGAAATTCTCATTTCCACAGGGAAGTGAAATACTCATTACGATGGGGAAGTGAAATGCTCATTGCCACAGGGGGAGTGAAATGCTCATTGCCACAGGGGGAGTGAAATGTTCGTTGTCACAGGGAAGTGAAATGTTCGTTGTCACAGGGCAGTTAAATTCTTGTAGATTGGTGACAGCTGGGTGGGCCAGTCCTGACTCTGTGTTGTGTGCATGCATAGATCATCTAGCATGGGTTAGGCATGTGTCACTTATAGTAAGTACAGCGTCTCTCACTGCTGTAGTCCTGGAGCAGGGCGATGACACGGATGCTTTTTTTTTTTAAATCCCAGGATTGAAGATTGAAAAATGCTCAATCACGGCATTCCCGGGATCGAGTTTGTCAATGAAAAGACAAACATGTGCAGCCTCCTCCCCTCCCGCCCTATAGGACAGTGCTGAGATGGAATCTACTGAGTATGCACAGGTCTCTGGGCAAATGGTGCAGTGGCGAATTTCTCAATTTTCCCTGAGAAACTGGGCACATCGTTTTTTCGCAGAGATTTTGCAGCCCTGCACAAGTCTAGAAAATGGGTGTAGGGGCCCGTTTGCACCATACCCCCTTCACCCATTATAGATACACCATTGTTCCACATTTCCCAGATCTCAATCCAAACATCTGTGGAATCTGCTGGAAAAACAAGTCCAAGCCATGGAGGCCTCATCTCGCAACTTCCAGCGCTTACAGGATCTTGTTGCCAAATAACAAAAGACACCTTCAGCGGTCTTGTGGAGTCCATGCCTCAAAGAGTCAGAGCTGTTTTGATAAAACAAGGGGTACAAACCCAATGCTATTATAATTTTTTTTAATGTTATGTCTGATTTGTGTATGCAGTATGTACAGAGTATGTATACATAGAAAGATAGATATATAGATAGATAGATAACAGTTTTGTGACTGGAGGCACAAGGCAGTGTCTCCAGTCCTTTGGATACTTGCTGTCTTGACAAAGGTCCCTGTTGAGGATCGAAACGTCGACTCCAGCTATGACTGAATAAAAGTGTTTGTGCTTCAACCCTGAAAAATTGCCTATGGTGAGTGCCTGCTTCTACAAAACTGTTATATTTAGGACTTAATTGCCTCTAAAAGTGGTAGCACCGCCGAGTTGAACCAGGAGTATATTGAGTGCGGTATCTCACACCTGCTAGATAGATAGATAGATAGATAGATAGATAATAGATAGATGATAGATAGAAACATTTTATTTGGTGTATAGGACACATACATTTTGTACATTTTGTATGTGCTCTCTTTAAATAAAAGAAAGCAAATCATAATACTGTAAGTACCACTACGAGAGAGAGAGAGAGAGAGAGAGGTAGTTAATGATGTACCCACACAATTGGCACATAAATTCTGTCATTTACACTGTAGATCAGCGGTTCCCAATCATTTTTAAATCATGGCACCCTAGAGTATCAGAAATGTTTTCATGGTACCCCTAGGCCAAAAGATTCTTATTGAGTAAAAAAATATAAAATTACTTAAATTGTGTTTATGTCATCCCTAGGGTCAGTAATGTGGCAAGGGACAGGATTTGCTTCTGTTTGCCCACATATTTTCTGATTGGCAGCAAGAAGATTTGGTTTAGCCATTAAATAATATGAATTGGTCCTGTAACACCAACCCAGGGCACCCCTGCAAGTGCTCCGAGGCACCCCAGGGTGCAACGGCACACAATTTGGGAACCACTGCTGTAGCTTATTTTAACGCTTACCTTTGTTTTTCCTATTCTCTGCCACAAGGTGGCAGGATAAGCTTTCTTTTACAGATGAACCTAAAGACTTGGAAATGAGACTCTGTACTGCGATAACCTTCTGTCTACAAATGAATGTGCTAATTTGCCAGGAATGGCATATTTTGCTTTACTTATTTCCTGTGACATATTTTCTCTAGATGAAATTAACCGAGTGCCAAGGGAGTTTTCAGTGGGTTTTTTTTTAAACATTTATTAACAACTGTTATTTGGATTGCACCACGGTGCTAGCAGAATACTACATCATCCATTTAAGCTATATTTTACAGGAACATTAGCATAAGAGCGAAGGTCAGAGGCAGGTAGTTGGCACAAAGCTTTATTCTAAAACAGTGTTGTACTTAGAGTTACCTAATAGCATCTGTCAGGCAGCACTCTTCTAGAACTGGAAGAGAGTGACATGTCCCTAAGCTCTAGGGACTGACAGGAAGGGAACCAACAAATTAGGGACAGAGGGTGTACAGTGATTATGGAATCTGGCCATGAGACAAGGTAATGGAACCACTTTCTCTATTTAGTGCTCCTCAGTCAATTAAATACCATGGACAGCTCCAGTCTTCTGTTGAACGCTACGGTACTGTAGCTCTTTCCCTACTGAAACAACGGTAGCTACAGATGTAATTGTGTGTAGGTCCAGAAAACACTGATGAATCTATACAGGCGTGCTGTACTAATATTCAACCCAAACTTTAACAAAGTTTCCAAATTTAATTTGAATCATAGTACCCTAGGAGCAGGGCTATTTTTGTGCAGGCTCCAGCAGGAACTGTGGCCCTTATTCTAGTTCACTCTTTCTGACAAAATATTTCTTAGATGGACAAAACCATGTGCACTGCAGGTGAGGCAGGTGTTACTTGTGCAGAGATAATTAGATTTGGGTGGGGTTTTACACCTGCCTCACCTGCAGTGCACATGGTTTTGTCCATCTAAGAAATATTTTGTCAGAAAGAGTGAACTAGAATAAGGGCCACAGTTCCTGCTGGAGCCTGCACAAAAATAGCCCTGCCTAGGAGTATTTTGCACATCACTCTAGACCAGTGGTTCCCAAACTTTTTTGAATCACGGTACCCTAGAGCATCAAAATATTGTCAAGGCACCCCTAGTCAAACATTTCTTTTTGAAAAATGATGAAACATATATTAAATTGAGTAACTTGTGTTTAAATGTCATCCTTATGGTCAGTTATATGGTGATGGACAAAATTTGCTTCTGTTTATACACATATTTTATAATTGCCAGCCACCAGCACTGATTTTGTCTCTTACATTGACCATAAATAATTTGAATTGTTTCTGGACCAGCAACCTGAGGCACCCCTGCAAGTGTCCTGAGGCACCCCAGGGTGCCACGGCACCCAGTTTGGGAACCACTGCTGTAGACTAAACTTGTGCTGCAAAGAAGTTAAGAAACAAAATTAAATAAGTTGTATTTATATGTCATCCTTATGTTCACTATGTGATGAGGGACAGAATTCCCTTCTGATTGTCCACATAGTTTATGATTAGAAGCCAATTTGGGAACCACTGCTTTAATCCAATATGACAGTTTAAATTGCAGTAAAACGTACAACTTTTATCAATTCGTAATTAACATCTATATTAACAACAAAACCCCTATATTCTGGCAACAACAGCGACTATACAGTGTATATAATACAGTAAATCCCTTTTTGTTAATTAAATATAGGCTGTCAAATGGCATTTATAGGCGCAGAGCTATGCGCTTGTGAGTGTACTGTACAGACTACAGACGTCTCCAAAATTTTGTCAAATATTGCATAGACAGGTCGAAGAATCTCAGATAAGTGCTGCAGTAAAGATGTGGGTACTTAACCACATACAAAAATACAGAAACCCAAAAGAAAAAAGATACTGCGCTAAGATCTGTGATACTTCTATATTTTATACACTCTTATTAATTTTGTTATCACCACTAGAGGTCACTATTTGTTCAATAAATTCACAAAACACACTGTAAAAGAAAAAAAAATATTTAATTCTAACTAATAAAAAAATAAGTAAAGCAAACATACAACAAATCATAGAAAATTCACAAAGCAATTAAACAACAAATAATATAAAAGGATATTAAAAGCCACTATTAGGGTTACACATGAGGAGATAAGATTTTTCAGCAGAAATATCCCTGTGCAATCAATATTAGTGCAATATTATTAGTGGAGAAAAAAAGCACAAAGCAGCAAAGAGTCACTGTATAGTAGATGGCAGCAGTTATTGTTTTTAGATAGTGAAGCAGACGGGAGCCGGGGAACGGAGGCAGGCAGGGAGATGTAAGCCTCCCTGACTGCCCCAGAATTTGTGGGGGAGGGCTCCCGGGGATACAGGCAGCATTTAAAAAAAATAAAATAAATTAAGGTACTTATGTATTAGCAGGGCGCCCGGCTACGCTACGCTGACAACGTAGCTTTGGCTAAGTTGTCAGCATAGCCATTGCCGGGCACCCGGCTAATATGTGGGGAGTTACTGCAGGGATTGACTTACTGCGGGATGAAGGAGATGAAGGACGGGTGGCAGCAATGGACGTCATTCAGTGTCGTCACCGCTGGGGGAGCATCACATGGTTTCCCTGTTCCCCCAGCAGCACTACGCTAATTGCGTACATTGCTGCCACTGGTGAGGACTGTCATGGCGGACGCAATGCGGGGAACCGAGTGCCGGAGGTGCCGGGGACATCGTTGATGGTAAGTATAATGCACACTGAACACACACACACACACAACACCCACTAACACAATCATATCCCCACTATCCACATCATACTCCCAGTGTCCACGTGGGCGTGGAGTCAATTTTAGAAAGTGTGGCGAGCGCAGCGAGCCACCGAGCCCGAAGTGTGGCGAGCCCCGCGAGGGGACGCGTATCCGCGCCTGCTCGCCACACTTTCTAAATTTGACTCCACTCCCACGTGGACACTGGGGGTATGACATGGATAGTGGGGATATGATCCATTATATATTAGCACAGCTCCAGTTACGTTATTTACGTAATTTGCGTAAATTACGTAATTTACGTAGCCAGCATAGTGGTGTATTGGTAATCTCAGTACACCACTAGGCAAACTACGTAATGGGTGCCATGCTAAGTACCAAAATTAAATGTGTTTCAAAAATGACAGACAGAAACTGATTGGCCAGTACTTGCTTTATCTCTGCTACACATTAATTAAAAAAACACACGTAATGACTTTATTACAGGCCTGGCGAACTTGTGGCTCTTCAAAGAAATGACAAGTCCCAGCACACCCATCCACCAAACAGCTGGTAAATCATGCTGAGACTTGTGGATGGACACAGGCTGGCGAGACCTGCTCTACTCTATCTATCTATCTATCTATCTATCTATAAAGCAGTCATAAGAATAACTAGTGTTTCAAACATAAAAGTAGAAAATCCAAAATTGACAAACTGACCACTCAGCTTTCCAGGTCAGCATTTGCATAAACAAATCAACAAGAAGCTTTGGACAGACATGAACACAGTAAATAGGCAATTACCCAAATTGCTGTATGCAGAGCCAGACTACAGTCTGCTATTATGCATACAAAAAGGCTCAAGAGGGAAGCTGCAGCACAGTTAAAATTCAAATAGGAGAGCCACACCAACTGCCATTCCAAGCTGACTCACTGGCAGTTGGTGTGACTACCTGGCAGTTGGTGTGACAATTTGAAATTTAAACTATTCTGCAGCCCCCCTCTAGAGCCACCACTGCAAAGAAGATGTGTATGAATTCCCAGAAATCCTGGTTAAACATAACATAATAAATAAACAAACAAACATAATAGAACTAGTGCCTGTCTCAGATCCACACACAACAAACTTGGTAAAAGAAACTGCTACCACTTGGAATGTGCAGCGGCTCTACTCTGTATAATGTGGCGCCAGCTCTAGTAATCCTATTATATACCATTGCTATTGTTGTTATAATTTGAGCCACTTGCCTTGATGACATGGGTTTCGAGGCAACCAGAAACCATGAAAAGTAAAAAGGAAGGGCCCAATTCAGACCTGATTGCACGGCCGTTTATTGATACCCTGCACATGTGTACAGCCCGTAGTACACATGCAAGAGGCCATCCTGCGGTGAAAACCTGCAACTATTTCAGGGTTGCCTACCTGACCGTCTCCTTCAGGGAGAAAATGCTCTGTTCCTGGACTTCCCTGGTAATGTATGATTGCCATCACCTGTGGGGAGCTAGGTAATTGATAAGAAAGGTGTGTCACCACAGGTGGTGGCAATCCTACATTACCAGGGAAGTGCAGGAACAGGGCATTTTCTCCCCCATGTAGAGGGTCAGGTAGGCAACCCTGAACTATTTATATAGGCAAAGTGACTGAGGGGAAGTAGGGGCCTGGGCCATTTCATGGAAGTGCCAAGAAAAACGGTAAGCATGCCCCAAAAAAAGTGGAGTGCGCCAAGGAAAAACGAAGGCGTGCCTGAGTGTTTTAAAGCAGGGTATATGAGATCAGGAGTAAGTCCAGGGCTACGCGGCGCCTGAGATGACTGGTGCCTAGTATAAAGTTCATTCAATAGTGAGCCTGTTAAAATGCCTTTTGGACATGGGCTGCAAATGCAAAGGCTGGATGTGTAGCTGTACACATTCATTCACACAGTGTGCACATTAACTCCCAATGCGGAATTTCAATATAGCGGGGCTGCGCCTTAACTGAACGCTGGCCGCACAATTTCGCAGCCTTGCAATCAGGTCTGAATAGGGCCCTAATAGGCAGAGGCGTAGGGAGGGCGGAGCCACCGGAGCTCATGCTCCGGGCGACAGTTGGTGGAATGGCGCCGCCGGCCCGCCCCCCCTCCGCAAATGATCCCTGCAAGTATATCATACAGTAACGCCGGGCAGCGTGTGCCAGCGGCTGCCCTGCCCGGCACCTGCCTCCTGCTGCTGCTCGGTCCGGCTTCCGGGCAGCGCAGCAGCACTCCAGACCCCTCAGGCTCCCCTATCAGTTTGGCTCTGAAGTAGCTCCGCCCCCAACTGTGCTCTCTAGTTCCTTCCTCCCTTCTCGACGTCCTCCTCCTCCGTCCTGCCTGCTTCTTCCACTGGCACTGCAAGGCAGGCACTGCATCAACTACATGCGGAGTACAAGACAGAGGTACTCCCAAATCGAACCACCTGCAGTCTCTCACTTTCCATTAAATTTTGCTTCAGCCCCCTCCCCCACATGTGCTTATGTGAAGACATGCTGGATGCTGCTGCAGCTTCTCTTTGACGAGCAGCAGCAATATTATTATACTGAAATAACTTGTTTCAAATGTTTTATTTTCTTTTAATATGTGTTTATCTGTCTTTGCTATAGAAAAGTAATATTTGCTGAAATACGGCTTGCTGCGCCGCGTTGTAACCATTCATAGGTGGTGATTATGGTGTGTCACATTGTGTAAGGGCATTATGGTGTGTCGCATAATGTGTAATGGCATTGTGGTGTGCGTATAATGGGGGGGGGGCATTCTAAATTTTGCTATGGGGCCCACAAAGTTCTAGTTACGCCACTGCCTGGAGGAGAGTAATAAACTTGAGGTTTGGGGGATTCGTGGGGCCAGGGGGAGGGGGTGGGGGGGATGTTAAAGTGTCTTATATAGCGCAGCAGATTCCATTACAGGGTCTTATATAGCGCAGCAGATTCCGTTACAGCATCTTATATAGCGCAGCAGATTGCGTTACATCGTCTTATATAGCGCAGCAGATTCCGTTACAGCGTCTTATATAGCGCAGCAGATTCCGTTACAGTGTCTTATATAGCGCAGCAGATTGCGTTACAGCGTCTTATATAGCGCAGCAGATTCCGTTACAGGGTCTAATATAGCGCTGCGGATTCCGTTACAGTTTCTTATATAGCGCGGCAGATTCCGTTACAGTTTCTTATATAGAGCAGCGGATTCCGTTACAGTGTCTTATATAGCGCAGCAGGTTCCGTTACAGTGTCTTATATAGCGCAGCAGATTCCGTTACAGTGTCTTATATAGCGCAGCAGATTCCGTGACAGTGTCTTATATAGCGCAGCAGATTCCGTTACATTGTCTTATATAGCGCAGCGGATTCCGTTACAGTGTCTTATATAGCGCAGCGGATTCCGTTACAGTGTCTTATATAGAGCAGCAGATTCCGTTACAGTGTCTTATATAGCGCAGCAGATTCCATTAGTTTCTTATATTGAGCAGCAGATTCCGTTACAGTGTCTTATATAGAGCAGCAGATTCCGTTACAGCGTCTTATATAGAGCAGCAGATTCCGTTACAGCTTCTTACATAGCGCAGCGGATTCCGTTACAGTGTCTTATATAGCACAGCAGATTCCATTACAGTGTCTTATATATTTCAAATGTAACATGCCAACACATGTTAGCCACGCCCCGAATTCATTACCGGGAGGAGGGGGGGGGGCGCGAAATATGCCCTTGCTCTGGGCACCATGGCACCTAGCTACACCGCTGCTAATAGGGCCCTAAATCTGTCTGCATGCTAAGTGCAGTACCTCAGAGTAGCAAGTAATACGATTTGGCAGTATACTGCAGAAAGGTTTTGATGAGGTTTCACCAATATACTGTAGTTAGGGCAGCAGACAGAGAAGCAGAGCGGCACCCCTCAGAGTAATGCCAGATGGTACAGTGTAAATGAAGCAGATCAGATGGGCATAGTAGTAGCAGACCAGAACCACAGACATTGGCCCTTATTCTGATTGACGCGTACTTTACCGCATACTTTCGGATCGCGTCTTTACGGCGTCTGCGCATGCGTGGAGAACGCAACGCGCATGTGCCACGCCTTGACTCCGTACCTGTTCGGCCAAATCCCGTACAAAACTGTTCCCCGCAATCAGTCGGGAAATATGGGCGTATTATGGGCGTCATGCGGAATGACACATGGGCGTAGTTTCAAAGTGGGCAAAACGGGGCGGAAACATGGGCGGACACGGGGGAGTACACTTATGTTGGGGGGCGTACATTCGGATACCACTCCGAATGCACGCGATCAAAAAGGGCAGAAATGTGCGGTGTCCACAAGTGTACTATTGCTTTGCGGACACCACTCGTTCATGCGGTAGGCGAACGTACGCCTAATGACTACAAGCATTAACACCTGAACCCAATAGAATCGACTCCTTTACTCATTACTCACTAATAGGACGCTTGTCAGTGCTTTAATTGAAACCATTGCTGCTTCAATTGCTGTAAGGGTTAATGTGTGCAATGCATGTGTTAGGCATGCTTGTAAGGATATATTGGCATCTAATTGATTCCAATTCCAAATAAGAAGTTTTTTATGAGGATAGGTAATTGAATAAGTGGGTCATGTGATGTATTGCAGAAGATACATAATAGTGGGTTGTTTGGCGTAAATACTCCGCTTACGTGCGGTAGCACCGCTTGGCTCCCGTTCGGATGCGGTATTCCCGAGCATACTCTGTAATACTCTGTAATACCGTGCAGAATCTGAGTGTTTCTCCCGCACACGCATGGTTTGTATGTCGTCCGTAAACACGCCCTGTTCTTAAAGAGTGAGTCCGTCCGAATGCGGAGGACCCGTGGGCGTTTCTACGGACGATGGCCGCACGCGGCAGAACACCGTGGCGTGCGGACCGCTCCGTAAGAATGCGGGAATATCCGCACCGATCAGAATAAGGGCCATTGAATGAGCAGGATTACCATTTACACACAAGATTACATCATACAGATTTTAATACACAAGACATAATTCAGACAGTATACAAAGAAGAGGTCACAAGCGGCAAAACAGAACAATGGCCCTTATTCTGATTGACTCACTCGGATACAACTTTGCGTGTTTCTGAGCCTACTGCGCATGCATATTGTTCGCTATGCGCATGTGCAGGTTCACTCAACCGTGCACGGACGTGACCCAGCGAACAGATATACTCTGCTGAGCACGATCAAACACAGTAGGCATTATGTGGGCGTATCGAAGGGTGCGGTTTCAATACTGGGCAGCAACCGGAGCGTATACATGGGTGGTGACAAGTGCTGTGCGGCAGCCTCGCTCGAGTCACCGAGCGCTCAGGCCATTTCACATGAGAAACACTCGCTCAAAAAAAGCAAGTCTCACGCCTCGCAGCCCAGCCACCTTAGCGGGCACGCATTCGTTAGGACAATCAACACGCACAATAGCTAAATTACTTTCAGCTGCACGCAATACACACCCATACAGCATAAAGGTTTCTCTCATTTATCCAGGGCCGCACTGGCCATCTGGCAAATGCCAGATGGGCCGATTTCTTTTTTCAAGGTGGAGGCTCCACCTCCCGCTCAGCACACAGGGAGAGCCACTGGACTCGCGGCGTGTCCGGCCGCTCCCTCTGAGGTCTAGCAGAGAGGAGGGCATTACACGCCGCTATTCCACTCTCTCCTGCAAGCCAGGAGAGGCAGCGCGGTGCATGTGTGCGCGCGCATGTGCGTGCCCAGAGTGTGCATGCATGTGACAAACGTTGCGTGCATTCACAAATGCCAGGGCCAATTCAGCGGCCCAGTCAGTCACTGCATTTATCAATTAACTAACTACATGGCAGCCATACGGGAAGCACACTTTTTGCAGTTTAACCATTTAAAGTTCTCTGTGTTCCTATCTCATATATTTCTTTGCTTTTACACACAAATGCAGCAGTATTCTTAACTGCTATTAGTGTAGTGTAATTGGGGAAGGCAATTAGTTAATTGAACGCAATAAACAACATACACTTTGGGTAACTGGGTAATGGTTTAAACATTATTTCCATGCGGATTAGTGCTGTGGCGTGTTAAACACCAGCTGAGCCTGTTCGCTCAGCCGTACGCCCATCCGCACGCTGGAAGTCTGAGCGGAAAGGCTAAGATCCGTATGAACACGGTAGCGTACATGCATTAGCATGCCACTCCGCTTTGTGTGTTGTATAAACGAATGGCTTCGGTGGCCATGTAGGCGTGCCTTCGCTCCCCGTGTGTGGTCTGTTCGCTCGGCTGCATGCGAATGTGTAAGCGAATCAACCAGAATAAGGGCCAATATCAAAGGAAGAATTAGTACAGGTATAAGCAGCAAAGTAAGACTACAATTAAGAATTATTTCCAAGGCCCCAAGATGATATAAAAAAGCAATAGTCACATTTATTGGTCTCATATAATAAAACCAAGGATGTTCAGGCAGAAAGTACTAGGTGTCAGTCAAATTACACATGCAGTCTGCCTATTCCAGTCACACCTCCTGATCTTATTACCAGTCAGTGTATGATGAACTTTATCTGGGCTAAGAAGACTCACAGAGTGAACAGTCGGGCGATGATCCAACACGGGGGTATATCAGGTGTCTGAATGATGGAATACTATGAAGCCACACACTGAGACCAGCATACACACTTGTCTTTCTCCAGCTGTCATTAGCTAGACATTGATATCCCCAATCTCATGCTGATCTCTAATGGCTCAGTGATACATGGACTTTCTGCTGAAGACAACACACACACGCTACAGTAATAACATAAAAAGATAACCTGCTGATTGGAACAATATCCAAACAGTTACAGAAAGAGCAGCTGCAACTTCCCATGTATTAGCCAACAATAAATAATAAGAACATTAAACAAAATTAGCAATGCAAACGCATTTGTCATTACTACAGTAGTTGGTGTAAGAACTAGTCATTTAATCTGAGTCTTCATATGTGAAGTCAAATAGATGAACTAAGATAGAAACAACTGTAATAATAAAAAAATAATAATAAGTTATTGGGTGACATTCTATGGGATGAGATAAATGCGCGTTTTTTTTATCGCACCACTTCGCCCTTTTTCAAATTGCAAGATTGGCCCGTTTTTCGCATATTTAATGAGATGCGAAAAACGGGCCAAATAGTGCGAATAGGTGCGAGGTGGTGCGATGTCTTTAGTCCTGAAAATGTGCGATTTTCATGTCTGAAAATCGCACGTTTGCAGGAAAGCGCAAATTAAAAAAAAAAAACGAGCGCGGGGTCCCCCGCCAGAGCATAACCAGCCCCGGGCTCATTGAGCCGGTGCTGGTGACATAAAATCAGGGTCCCCGACAAATAGGGGTCCCCTTGATTTAATGAAACCAGCACCAGGCTCAAGGTCCGGCGCTGGTTCCCAAAATACGGGGGACAAAATGACTAGGGGTCCCCCGTATTTTAAGAACCAGCACCGGACCCAACCAGCCAGCAGGGTAATGCCACAGCCGGGGGACACTTATTATATAAGGTCCCGCGGCCAAAGCATTATCCCCGTGGCTGGTCAGCATGGGCAGGGGTCCTGGGGAAGTGTGGACCCCCCCAATGAAGGGGTCCCCCCCCCTCCAGGACTTACCAGCCCATGCTGAAAGTCCGGGGCTGTCCCCGATGCCCCTGGGCGGTGGGAATCGGGCTGATGTAAAGTGTAAAAAAAAGAAGATAAACTATTTTTTATTTCTTATGCTGAAGAACTATGAGTCCCAGCAAGCCTACCCCGCATGCTGGGACTTGGAGAACCACAAGTCCCAGCATGTGGGGCATTAAAGGGTCCGCTGGTACTTGTAGTTCCATAGTACAAGAAATAGTTAAATAAAACACACTGACACCCTGAAAAATAAAAGTTTAATACATACACAGCCCACACACACTGATACTTACCTACCTTGAGCCCGTAGGTCGGTCCCTGGATCCTGGGTCCGGGCTCTGGGGCTCCAGGGCAGAAGAGTCCGGTTCCGGGGCCTTGGTCCTGGTTCCGGGGCTGGTCCTGGGGTTCCGGGGCTCCAGGGCAGAAGATTCCGGTTCCGGGGTCTTGGTCCTGGTTCCAGGGCTGGTCCTGGGGTTCCGGGGCTGGTCCGGGGTCCAGGATCCGATGAAGTCCACAGGGGTACCTGAGGAAGGAAATCCTACTCACCTGGTCCCCGGCGACGACATCGGCATCCTCTCCGGCAGACGCGCTGCTCCCGGCTGCTGTGGTACCCGCTCTCGGACTGGAGAGGCGCAGAGATTTTCATCTTCCGCGCCTTTCCTCCGGATGATTCTATTGGCCGCCTAGCGGCCAATCAGGAGCCGACTTTCTCGGCTCCTGATTGGCCGCTAGCCGGCCAATGGAATCATTCTGAGAAGAGGCGCGGAAGATGAAACATCTCTGCGCCTCTTCAGTCCGAGAGCGGGTACCACAGCAGCCGGGAGCAGCGCGTCTGCCGGAGAGGATGCCGATGTCGTCGCCGGGGTCCAGGTGAGTAGGATTTCCTTCCTCAGGTACCCCTGTGGACTTCATCGGATCCTGGACCCCGGACCAGCCCCGGAACCCCAGGACCAGCCCTGGAACTAGGACCAAGGCCCCGGAACCGGACTCTTCTGCCCTGGAGCCCCGGAACCCCAGGACCAGCCCCGGAACCAGGACCAAGGCCCCGGAACCGGACTCTTCTGCCCTGGAGCCCGGACCCAGGATCCAGGGACCGACCTACGGGCTCAAGGTAGGTAAGTATCAGTGTGTGTGGGCTGTGTATGTATTAAACTTTTATTTTTCAGGGTGTCAGTGTGTTTTATTTAACTATTTCTTGTACTATGGAACTACAAGTACCAGCGGGCCCTTTAATGCCCCGCATGCTGGGACTTGTGGTTCTCCAAGTCCCAGCATGCGGGGTAGGCTTGCTGGGACTCATAGTTCTTCAGCATAAGACAATAGTTTATCTTCTTTTTTTTACACTTTACATCAGCCCGATGCCCACCGCCCAGGGGCATCGGGGACAGCCCCGGACTTTCAGCATGGGCTGGTAAGTCCTGGAGGGGGGGGACCCCTTCATTGGGGGGGTCCCCACTTCCCCAGGACCCCTGCCCATGCTGACCAGCCACGGGGATAATGCTTTGGCTGCGGGACCTTATATAATAAGTGTCCCCCGGCTGTGGCATTACCCTGCTGGCTGGTTGGGTCCGGTGCTGGTTCTTAAAATACGGGGGACCCCTAGTCATTTTGTACCACATATTTTGGGAACCAGCGCTGGACCTTGAGCCTGGTGCTGGTTTCATTAAATCAAGGGCACCCCTATTTGTCGGGGACCTTGATTTTATGTCACCAGCACCGGCTCAATGAGCCCGGGGCTGGTTATGCTCTGGCGGGGGACCCCGCGCTCGTTTTTCTTTTATTTTAACTGTTTTTTGTTTGTTTTTTCACCAAAAACCTGCACAGAACATTGCGATCTGTGCAGGGTTCTGGCTTATTCGCCCATCAGAACCTGGTCTGATTTTTGGGCGAATTATAGTCACACTTTATACAAATTGCATACCATTAAATATGCGATTTGTATACTTTTCCATGTGAAAACATCTGGATGCGATGTGCTGCGAAAAGCAGCCATCGCATTTCCAGTGTGTCCAACTTGTTGGCAAAAATCGCACTTTTTTCACATTTTCGGAGCTCATTAAATATGCGAAAATGGAAAAAAATGCGATTTCGGCCGTTTTTGCGAAAAAATTCGCAAAAGTCTATTTATCTCACCCCATTGAATGTCACCCAACTGTATCTATTAAGATGAATATGTACTTAAAGTTTTTAGATAAACTCACGTAGAAATAAAATATATAAATATATTGATGTATGTAATAAACACAAAAAAAAACATAAATCAGATATGAAAATTATATGAAGATTAAAAAAAAAAAAAAAAGATTTACAAATACAACAGGCTGCAATAAAGATAGTTTTCCTTGGACACATTTTTCTACTCCCTTTGCAACTGTAATTAAGACCCCACATCATCATTGCTTACTGGGGGCAGCCAATTGCATCACTCAGCAGGCAGAGAAGGCTGGGCAGGAGTCGGGGAACCAAAGGGAAGCCCTGTTAATGCTATCTGTAATAGCGTTATTAGTACAGGGCTCCCATCTGTATCTTCTTACATTTTACACATCGCATATTCAGGAAGCTTGCACTTACAAGTATGGGAAATGAAATCTGATCACAAAACAAATGCTAATTTAAGGGCTTGGAAGACAACCATTTTCACAGTATATTAGTAAAAAATGTATTTTGATAAATATGCCCATATTTGTAAGACACTTGGTTAAACCAACACTCTCCCACACTAGGTGGCAGTGCAGTTCTACTGTATAACTACTGAGACTGCGGGTACCCAGTGGCTGTGCACTGTATTCCTGCATGTTAGCTGTGGAGCCATTTATTTCATCAACATCACGTTTTTCACTAAGCAACTTTTTATTTAGAAGGAACTGGTAAGAGTTAAATCTTTTTACATGCAACAAGATTTTCACGATAATAATAGATCATGGATGACGTAGACAAAAGTCACCATGATAATGGTCCACAATATATGGTTGACATGATTTTCACACAAAAAAAGTTGTGAACTTTTTGACACATTACCATCTACATATGATAGGATGTGGTCATTAGGTCGAAAGTGTTTAGTTTGGCAGTCAAAAGGTCGCCCACTACTGGTCAAAAGTTCAACACATGAAAAATTTGTCATGCACTAAGTCAACATGGTAAAGGGGTCGACAAGTAAAAATTTTGCAGTGGGAAAAAGGTCGACATTAGTTTTCCCTGATATTTCATGTTAAAACCGACTTGGTTATATGCTACCATCCCAGTGGGCATAGAAAGACGTCAGACGATGCGACGGGTCCAGCATGTGATGTCCTGACTTCATCTCACACGATTCCTCTTCCTCAGCCGTCGCTGGGCAGTCAGTATCAGAATGACTGAGGTGGCGGTGATAACAAAAGCATCTTGCAACCACCGGGTGCGTCATCTGCTACTGACTGCTCATCAACATTTAAAGGTTTCGTCAGGCCCCGTCCACCTAAATATTTGAGTGGGGCAGAAAATCAATGGAGCCTACTGGTGAATCCCCCTGGTCCCCCGCCAAGTCAGTGTGAGGCTGTGCGAGGGGACATGGTACACTAATTGGGGGTTCACATGCTATAAAATAAAAATTGACATTCAAAAAAATCTCATGTAGACAATTTTAATGCATCAACCATTATCATGTTGATTTTGTGCGGGTCAACTTTTTGGGGTTCAGCTATACACTGTTGACCTTTTACGGTCTACCTAATGGACCACATCCATACATCACCACTAAAAGAAGTTGGGATAGGCATGAAAAGAGGTGTGGCCTCTTAAAAAGGGGCAGGTCTTCATGGGAATGATGCTCCCGCTAGCCACACCACATATTCCACACTGTGTAAGCATGACCAGCACTCTGAAGTTGCTGGCCATGCCCCAATTAACTCAAATATTGGTCATAGGGTCAACAGTAACAAAGTCGACAGTCAATGGGTTGGCTACAATTGGTCGACAGGCAAAATGTCAACACGTGAAAGAAAGGTTGATATGCATTAGGTGACTTTTTCACGTGTCATCCTTCTCCCTGTTGACCAACAGTGGTCAACATATTGACTGTAGACCTAATTATTGTCAACCTAAAGACTGCATACCCATTGCCTCTGCATCCGTTAATAAAAGCTGTGTGACAGGAGGGCTCCCAACTGCCCTCCCTGACCACAATGGCCGCGGGTCACTGTCGCCCACAAGTGGGACGCGGGACAGTCAAAAAAAATCATGATTGTCCCACGAAAATTGGGACAGTTGGGAGGTTCAGTATGCACAGTCCTTATTTTAAAGTTACTCATTGAATATAAAGAGATTAATTATTATTAAAAGTAAAATATTACATCTACATACCGCCCAACTTCTTCAGCTGTAGAAGAGGGACGCTTGCCCTCTGCGTCACTGAATAGACGCTGTGCGAATGCGCACAGGGTCTATTCCCTTCAGGCTGGGGGACTCCTCCCACCACGGGACACTGCCGGCCCCGGGATGGTCCCCTCGAAAACCGGGACAGTTGGGAGGTATGCAGCTATATATCTATATATCTATTAATATGGATGTACTGTATGTGTGTATGTATGTTAACTTAACATAACTTTGGAATGCCTGGAGCAATTTACACCAAACTTGGTACACATATGACTTACTATCTGGAATAAAATATACTTTGGGGGTAAGACACCCCTAGCACCCCTGTGGGATCCGGGGTGCTTTAAAAGGAGTTCAGCCACTATACAAAGTGGGTCAGGGAAGATAGATATGGTAAAGTTGCATAACACAGAGGGGTAGAGGACATTGATTGGGTTCAGAGTAGGTTCACGGCCACTTAGACCCTCAATCCTGACCCCGCCATTGGCCCAAAAAGGGGTCCGGCCACTATGCACACTGGGTCAGGGAAGCAACATATGGCAAAGTTGCATAACATAAAGGGGGTAGAGGACATGGGGTTTATGAAAAAAAAATAAACTGTGGTCAGATGTGGGAGCCCACCACAGGTGTATGCCGGTTACACCATGGGCATGGTGAGTATTAAGCTTAAAACAAAAGAAGGATAAAATTCAAGTAATTATTATTGCACCACCAAACCCGAGCAATGACGGTACCTCAGCTAGTTCTATTAAAAACAAATACTATATACTGTATGTTGAAATATATTTTTGTTGATTGTTATACAGAAAGACATGGGGATTATAGTTGTTTTCCTGTTGTTTCTGTTCTGTTTGCTTCCATTAATAAGCACAGTCTGGCACTTTACACATCAGTCTGTAACCTGCAGAATGAAGAAACCAGATGTCTGTGATTACTGCAGGCAGTCCCTGCTCTCATATACCGTAGTGGTATGCAGCTGGCGTATCACGTCAAAATATTCATAAACGTCAACAGTAATACCAGCCAAAAGTACATTTTATTTTTACTTTTAGGTTAGGGTTAAGATTAGGTTTAGAATTAGACCAAGATATGAAAAAAAAATGGTATGTCCACATTCTGCTGTCGATATGTTAAATGGTGAACAATTTGACACATTAAATATTGAATTTTCATACCATTTCCATAGTTCAGAGTCAGATTTAGACCTCATGGGTCCCTAGACAAAGTACCGGAATAGGACCCTACTCCCTTCAAAAATCAATAGCACTATTATTTTTGCTGCTGATTGCAGACAGCATCGATAGAGCAGCATTGGGTGTACACAGTCTACCGATAAATGCCCAGCTGCATGCATGCATGCAAATCTGAATCGGACTCAAAGATTTTTGAAGTAGGTTTTACTTTACAAACTTATTATCCTATCAAATAACTTTAAAAAGGAACTTTGGAAGTGTGGGTGGGTCTATGTGATGTCATGACATCACAAGGTAATTGTGCAATGCTCTCTGGGAACATTTTGGATGGCCAGGATATCTTTATGGGGCCCCTTGGGATCTGATGAACCATAGGCTGGTGCATAGGTTGCATTGTGGAAAATCCACCTCTGCCATAGCTGGGTTTATCTTGTGTTCTTGGATAACTTCTTAGCGTTGGAAGGAGAGTAGAGCTTCAATAGAGGAAAATGTTAAGGAGTTCTGCTTCATACAAAAATCTGGGGCCTGTTTTGTAAAGTTGTTTATACTTTAAAATTGGTTCAGTATTTTTTTTGGTACTTGTTTCCTAGCACGGCCACAACGATCATAATCGCGGTCATCGGGGGTAAAATCGGGGCCATCGCGGGCATCGCGGCCGCTAAAAAATCGGGTGCGATGGGCCGCGATTTCCCCATAGAGAACAATGTTAAATGCCTCAATTTACCCGCGATGACCTCGATTTCCCATAGGAAACAATGTGAAATGGCTCAATTTAGCCAAATTATCATAGGAACAATAGTAAATGGGTCAAAAACACCCCTGAACATTGAAATGTCCCCCCAAAAGTAGTTGACGCCACCCCGCCATCAACGTGAACCCGAAGCGTGGCGAGCGCAGCGAGCCCGCGAGGGGCGGCGGTACGCGTCCTTCGACCTTTTCATGCCCTACTATCCACTAGGGCAGGGATGGGGAACCTTTGGCCCTCCAGCTGTTGTTGAACTACACATCCCAGCATGCCCTGCAAGAATTTTAGCATGGATAAATAGCAAAACTGTAGCAATGCACACTGGGATGTGTAGTTCAACAACAGCTGGAGGGCCGAAGGTTCCCCATCCCTGCACTACGGCGTGGAGTGAGAATAGAATAGTGTGGCGAGCGCAGCGAGCCACCGAGCCCGAAGCGTGGCGAGCGCAGCGAGCCCCGCGAGGGGCCGCGGATACCTTCACAGTTATACGCGTCCCCTCGCGGGCTTCCCAGGTGTCCATGGCGACGCGGACACCTGGGAAGCCCGCGAAGGGACGCGTTTACCTGTGAAGGTATCCGTGTCCGCTCGCTGCGCTCGCCACACTATTCTATTCTCACTCCACGCCCTAGTGGATAGTAGGGCATGAAAAGGTCGGAGGACGCGTACCGCCGCCCCTCGCGGGCTCACTGCGCTCGCCACGCTTCGGGTTCGCGTTGATGGCGGGGTGGCGTCAACTACTTTTGGGGGGACATTTCAATGTTCAGGGGTGTTTTTGGCCCATTTACTATTGTTCCTATGCTGATTTGGGTAAATTCATCCATTTAACATTGTTTCCTATGGGAAATCGTGGTCATCGCGGGTAAATTGAGCCATTTAACACTGTTCCCTATGGGGAAATCGGGGGCATCGCGTCTGGACCATTTAAGCATTTTTAGGTGCACACGACGCGACCGACCCGATTTTTCACTGTTTTCAATGCATTTCAATGGAAAAATCGGGGGCATCGCGTCGGTCGCGTCGCAGGCCACTAAAAATTACCCCCGATGGCCGCGATTGTGGCCGTGCTAGGAAACAAGTACCTTTTTTTTACTTTTTTATTTTGTTGCCTTTGTACTTTCTGTTTTTGTCACTGTAATGCTGTGCACACACAGTACAATTTGACAGTCGATTTTGACTATATAGTCAAAATCGAATCGTGGTCGCATAGACATCGTATGGATATAGAACATGTTTTTAAGCCTTCTATCCCGATTCGATGCAGATGCCAATGCACGCTCCCATTCAGCTGAAATCAAACAGCTTAATAGACAGTACAGCAATGACTATATAGTGCAGATTCAGGGGCGGATCCAGGATAAAATGACAGGGGGGGCACCATGGTAAAAGAGGGTTTAGGTGGGGGAGGGGCGGTGTTAGTGGTACCAGTGTACATGCTAAGAGAGCGGCAGAGAGAGGGTGGGAATGGGATTAAAAATAGGCCCTGGCATTTAAAGTGCGCAGGCCCACCATGGCGACAAAAGTGAAGGCGCGCTCTGGAAAAGGGGTGTGGCCACTCAACAGGGGTGTGCCCTTGAGTGTAGTGTACAACACCATATAACTTCTACACATTATGCAACAAAATACTAGACCCCATTATACTTGCCCTGGGCTGGGCAACACCGGCCCTCCAGATGTTAATGAACTACACATCCCAGGATGCTTTGCATTAGTTTTGCTATGTGGCCATGCTGAAACTGATGCAAGGCATGCAGGCTGCATGCCTTGCATCAGTTTTAGCATGGCCACATAGCAAAACTAATGCAAAGCATCCTGGGATGTGTAGTTCATTAACATCTGGAGGGCCGGTGTTGCCCAGCCCTGTACTTGCCCCTTACACATGATGCCAAATGGAATGAGCCAAAATTCACATAATGCCACATGGATTGAGCCAAAATTCACATAATGCCACACGGATTGAGCCAAAATTCAGATAATGCCACATGGAATGAGCCAAAATTCACATAATGCCACACGGATTGAGCCAAAATTCACATAATGCCACATGAATTGAACCAAAATTTACATAATGCCACACGGATTGAGCCAGAATTCACATAATGCCACACAGATTAAGCCAAAATTCACAATACGCTTCATAAATAGGGACATTGTCCCCCAAAGGCGCGCATTATATATTTACACCATAATGACCATTACAAGTTAAGTTACACACCATTATATCCATTATGTATTATGCCAAGCACCATAATGCCTATTAAAAATGATGCTACACAAGTGCTGCTTATCTACATGCTCATTGCCAAGGGTTCCATGCTCATTGCCAGAGGTTCCATGCTCGTTGCCATGTGGGATAACATGTTCATTGCCAAGGGGGAATGCATGCTCGCGGTAAATGGGGGCAGCCGCCACCAGGAAGAAGTGATTATCAGGGGCGTGGCTTGGACGGACATGTAACAGGACGTGTGCCTGAGAGCTCCGAGAAATCCTTTTGAAAATCCTGCCTAAAGGATCCTGGGCATCACTCCAACTGCCCACTGCCGTCACAAGCCCCCCTGGTGCTGCCCGATATACCTGCGGACTGGGCGCGGGCGTGCTGAGCCCTGTGTTGGAGCGGCGTCCCCCTTCTCCCTGGCTTGCACGGGCGCCATCTTGGAAGACCCGGCACGAGGCGCTCCGTGAGGCGGCCGGAGCAGCGGCTGCAGAGGTGAGAGAGGGGTTGACCCGGCGCTGGTCCCGAGTGGGGAAGCTGCATCCGCAATTGCGGGCGGGCGCTGTGGCGGGGTGCTAACCTCCTGTGCCTGGCTCCGGCTGCGGGGGGTGGCGGCCGCCATCTTTGAGAACCCTGCTATAGCCTCCTGCTGTGCTGGGGAACTGCGAAGAGGCAGCTGAGGATCATTTACCCTGTTTCTGGGGGACTCTCCTTTCCCACAAGCGGTGGGTGGCCTGGCTGGGCTGGTGCCTTGATCGAACAGGAACTATACTGTGAGCCATTTGCCTGCACTCTGCCTGAGCACTCTGTTGGAGTGTGCTGGGACCCTTGTCTGTGGTGGTCTGCCGTTTACTCTGCCTGGTCAGTCATATACAGTGCGGGGTGTCTGCAGGGAGGCAGGGTCCTGCTGGTCTGCCTGCACAGGGCAGGCCACTCATCTGCTGTTGAGCCAGCTGATAACACACTGTAGGGCTGTGTTCTGGTTCTCCCCCCTCCAGTGATATCTCTGTGACTGTACCTCCGGCTGGCCCTTCCAATCGCTACAATCACACTGTGTGCCAGTGTCATTAATACAGGACAATATGGGCAAGACGGGTCACGCTACTGCGGCGTCTAAGCTGGAAAAATATGCCAGGGGCTCACAGTCTACTGCCCCTCCTCCTCATTCTGATGACCCCCCTCCTGCTGATGTGGGTGCTGGGGCTCCCAGTCAGGAGTCACCTGCTCAATCGACTCAACAGATCCTATCAGCTATTTCCGCCTCGGAACAGAGAGTGACAGATAAAATAGAGCAGGTGCAGGTGGACATATCCTTAATTAGACATGACATGCAAAAACTCCGCGAAAGAGTTGGCGAGACCGAACACAGGCTCTCTGACCTGGAGGACACTACCAACCCCCTAAAGGCTACTGTAGCAGAGTTATCGACGCAGATGGCCTTGGTGAAGACCAAAATATCTGATATGGAGGGGCGACTACGGCGGAACAATGTTCGCCTGGTGGGTCTGCCTGAAAGATCTGAGGGCTCCGCCCCGGAGCAGTTCCTAGAGACCTGGCTCCTTAAGCTGTTTAAGCGGGAGGACTTTAGCCCCAAATTCTCCATTGAAAGAGCTCACCGTCTTCCGATGAGGGCGCCACCCCCGGACGCTCCGGCGCGCACCTTTATAGCCCGCTTTCTAAATTATAAAGATCGAGATGCTCTGCTGAGGTTGGCCCGGACGCAGGGCCCTCTGAAATTAGATAACCATGATGTCTCAGTTTACCCAGACTTTGCCATCGATGTGCAGAAATCTAGATCCCAGTTTCTCAATGTCAAAAAGAGGTTGAGAGAAAGACAGATTCAATACTCTATGTTATTCCCGGCGCGCCTGCGTGTGGTGCATGCCGACACTACACACTTCTTCAACTCTGCGAGGGAGGCAGAGGCATGGCTGGACCGCATCGCCAGGCCGCGCGACTAATCATATTTATACAAATGCATCTGTTTTCATGGAGAGCGCCAACATGCCACTCGGGGTACAGTATAAATATTAAGTGGGGCTAAACCATGCTATGTGTTCTTTTGGCAGTAAGGGCGGTTGTGCATTTCCTTATAATATTATCCTGATTTGTGTGTATGCCTAGGACCTAAGGGACATGTACTTATTGGATGTCTAGGGGCTAAATGCAGCGATATAGCTTGTAGGGTTACTCTTACCCCTATACCCCTAGGGTTTTTGTTTATGTAAGTTGTACTTTCTACATTGGTTAGTAGTTATTTAAGGGTTCAGGTATATCTAGTTTTCTTTTAGAGATATGCAGGGTGGGGGGTGGTTGGGATTTTATTGTTTTATGGGAACTATATTTCTATGTCTTGGTCTCGGGAATGCTTCTGTATCCAATAATCGGTTAATGCAGGTGAACTGGTACGTGCATGAAACTCAAAATTCTGGTACATATCACTGTGGGGATAATGACTGTTCCTTTCTGGTGCATGGTCCACGGTTGCTATGGGGACACTGCGACAAATTGATATGCATACATTTCATGCAATATGGTTAATGCTGTTTGCGGCCTAAATGTGCTCAGCTGGAATGTGCGGGGCATGAACGACCGCATTAAAAGGGCCCTGGTTCTTAACCAACTTAAAAAACACAAGGCAGATATTGCATGTCTTTCAGAGACGCACTTGACGGGTGGTAAAACCATGGCTCTTAAGAAACCGTGGGTGGGCTTCCTGTATCACTCCACTTTCTCGAATAATGCCAGGGGTGTGTCGGTCCTCATTAGAAAATCCATCAATTTCCACCTGGTGCACAGTCAAATAGACCAATATGGCCGTTACGTATTCCTTAGGGCTTACGTTAACCATAAACTAATACATATCCTAGCTGTCTATGTGCCGCCCCCGTACAACAATGAGGTACTCAAACATGCAATGACATTTGTTTCCTTATCCCCTGGAACGCCAATAATGTGCATAGGCGACTTCAATAATTATATGGATAAACATATGGACAAGTGGAGTGAGTTGCAGGCCTCTAACCCGCCTGTGCAACCCATGACCACTCATTTTGCCAAACTGATAGGTGAACTGGGCCTAATAGACATTTGGCGAACTAGACACCCCTTGCAGCGCCAATACTCCTGTCACTCGGCTGGCCTTCATGTAATGTCTAGAATTGACTTGGCTCTGATCTCCCCTGACCTGTCCCCTATAATACTCGATATCCAGTACCTACAGCGAGGGATATCTGACCATTCTCCCCTTGTCCTGGTATTAGATGCCCAGTTAACCTCTACTTCCCGTATGTGGAAGCTAAACCCATTTTGGTTGACCCTAATTGATGACACCCAGGGCTTGACTAATGAATGGGAGACTTTTGAATCATGTAACGACACATGTCTAGACCCAGCACTAAAACACGATATGTTCAAGGCCTGTCTAAGGGGTTCATTTATAAAGAGGGTGGCAAATATCAAACGAGCCAGTAGGGAAGAGGAACTTAAACTCGAGGCTAAGTGTAAGGAACGGGAAGAAATATATGTAATGTCAGGGTCAGTAGCAGATCGTTTGCACTGGGATCTGTCTAGACGTGCCTGGTCCATTTATGTGCTAGACAAAGCCAAACGCAAATTGTTGTTCAATCAGCATGCCATGTACTCACAAGCGGAGGTAGGCGGCAGCTATCTGGCTTATTTGGCCAGAGAGGACAGGGGAGCAAATACAATCCAGAAGATCAAGGATACTTCTGGCACTTTACAATACTCCACCCCCGCCATTGCTCAAGTTTTTAAATCCTATTATTCAGACTTATATGCAACAAGGGCCACGTATACCCCTAGTCAGTTAAGTGAATTTGTGGCTGGGATTTCCTTGCCCAGCCTCTCGGCTTCCTCAGCAACCTTTTTAGATGCACCTATTACCTACTCAGAAATAGAAGCCGCCATAGCACCCTTCCCTAATAGGAAGGCGCCGGGGAGCGATGGTATCCCCATAGAGATCTATAAGAAATATAGGGAGTACTCTGTCCCCTATTTATTCAACTTGTATAACGCTCTGTTTGAAAGGGGTACTCTCCCCCCATCTATGATGGAAGCGATTATTATAGTGCTCCCGAAGCCGGGTAAAGATCCAACTGCTCCGGAGTCCTACCGCCCGATTTCATTACTCCCGACTGACGTTAAGGTTCTTGCAAAGGTGCTGGCGACACGCCTTAACTCTGTCATCACCTCTATAGTCCATGAAGACCAAACAGGCTTTATGCCTGGTAAATCAACCACACAGAACCTGCGCAGACTATTCTGTCACATACAACGGGGGGATGCATGTGAGTCGGGGGTGGTGGTGTCCTTGGAATGGCTGTATCTTTGGGAGGTCATGCATGGATTTGCTTTTGGCCCCAATTTCATACGCTGGGTTAAACTATTGTACTGTAACCCCCAGGCCAGATTGTCTATCAATGGCTTTACTACTGAGCGGTTCCATTTGGGGAGGGGGACCAGACAGGGGTGCCCGCTGTCGCCGGCGCTTTTTGCTCTGGCGATTGAGCCATTGGCCTGTATGGTTAGGGCTCATTCTGGGATTAGAGGGATATCGATAAATAGTTGCCCTGATGTCATAGCTCTGTATGCCGATGACATGCTGCTCTTTCTGAATGACGCTGGCCCCTCCCTGATGAATATGTTAGAAACGGTAAACTCCTTTGGGACTTTTTCGGGCCTACTGATTAACTGGGACAAGTCCAATATATTCCCGCTGTCTGGGGTGATCCCGGACCTTCTACCAGAGGGATCCCCCCTCCAGTGGACCCTGCGTTTTAAATACCTGGGAATTTGGATAACACCTGATAGTAAGGCTTATGTAAGTCAGAACTTAAACCCAATCACGTCAAATTTTCAGAAAAAGATTCATGTTTGGAAAAAGCTACCCCTGACTATGTCTGGGCGTATAAATTTAATTAAAATGGCCATTCAGCCCAAATATCTCTATGTTCTACAACACGCCCCGATATATTTACCTAAGAGAATATTCACAAAAATCGAGAGTACCATGTCATCATTTATATGGGGGGGTGGCGCTCCACGGGTGGCCTTGAGAACGTTGACCAGGGCACGTATGGATGGCGGTTTAGGTCTTCCAGACCTATGTTTATATTACCTAGCGACCCAGCTGGTACACATATCTGGGTGGATCGGGGAGCAGGCAGGCCCTACATTTCCAATTTTTTTTGTAGAGAGAGTGGGTGGTGGGTTGCCCCCACTGCACTTCCTCCTGTCGGGGAGGTCGGTGGGGGGACTGCCTCCCCTCCTGAGACAAATATTGCTGGTTTGGAGACGCTCGCATTCCTTTTTTGACTGGAAGGGAATTGATAGAGATACACCTTTATGGAATAATGACTCCTTCCGGGAATTGTTAAGTATATCTGAGGATAATATATGGTTTAGGGCAGGACTCACCTCGATTCAACAGCTGTATGTAGATGACTCCCTTCAATCCTTCCAGCAGCTATGCATTGAATTTCAAGTACCCAACAGAGCCTTTTATAGATACTTCCAGCTTCGTCATGCAATACAAACCCAATTTGCGGGTGCACTGCCTGGGCTCTCGACTTCGCCGATTAAGGAACTTGTTCTAAACCTTGGCCAGCGCAAACGGGTCTCAAGTCTATATGCCAGCCTCGATTCGCGCATGAATCTCCAGGCCCTAGCGAATTTAAAAATTAAATGGGAGTGTGATCTGGGGCCCCTGGATGAGGAACAGTGGATGTGTGTGTTGGGGTCGGTTGGGAGGTCAACACCATGTGTGAGATACCAACAGGTGTCGTTTTTCATCATGCACAGAGTGTATCGCACCCCAGTGTCTCTACACAGGGCTGGCCTGCGCAACGATACAGAATGCCCTAGGTGTGGCACCAGTGAAGCTGGCTTTTGGCATATGCTCTGGCTGTGTCCTGGGGTTCATGAGTTTTGGGAGAGGGTATGGCGCAGTATACGCTCCACGGAACCAACGCTTCCTCCTTCCTCACCCCAGCTGTGTATATTTGCACTAGATGTAGCGGAGCTTTGCTCCCCAGGGATTTATAGATATGTTCTGTGCTTGGTGTCACTGGCTAAGGTCATAATAGCGCGCAACTGGTTTGCTGCCTCTGCCCCCAGCATTAGGCACTGGTGTGCGCTGGTAAATCAGGTTTCAGGCCATGAGCAGCATGTCTATCGTATGAGAGGAACACTTTCGCTCTACAACTCCAAATGGAAAAGATGGAATGATTCTGAGTTGGCCTCTGGTCCCCTCTCGGACTAAAACACCTGCTGGTTTGTCTTTGGGAGGGTTGAGATACGGGGGCTAGTGTAATCCTGTGTATATATATACCTCTGGCAGGCCGTGGTACCATTTGCTCTCCTTGACTACTCCCCACTGACCGACAGTATGATCTACAGTATAATATAGTACATGCACGGTGGGGAAACATGCACGATTGTTGAAACTAAAGTAGCCCAGCAACCGATGAAAGAATGAGACCGTATCGCTATTCCATTGTGTTACATTCTATTTTACTTTATTGTATTGTACTACATGGATGATATCCTTTATTTTCTGTATTATTGTTATTGTTAGTATTGCATTATAACATGTAAACTGTAAAACTTAATAAAAAATTTACACAAGCAAAAAAAAAAGAAGTGATTATCACTGACAGTGGCAGAGCCTGGCTGTATTCAGAGCACTGCAGGTACCGGCTATTTGAAATAATACCCCTTTCACACCAGGAAATGCATTCCCAGGTTGGCCCCTTTTACACCAGCCTAGTCCCTGCATTGTCTGGTGTGAGGGGGAGAGAAAACCACCCCTCGCCCCCTTTAACCAGTTATCTCATTTAACTGGCAATATCTTCGGAAGCAACTGACCCATTTACATGAGACAAGAATCATATTGAAGAACTTTTGAGTGGGCTTTGAATGATTTTGGTACAGTGAAACTGGAACGTTTGGTTCCAGAGTAATCTGCCCTCAAAGAACATGAACAGCCATTTACATTTCAAAAATAAAGAAATCGGTTTACACGCAATATCTCTGGAACCGATTGACTGATATAGACCAGCCTAGTATCATATTGAAGGCCCAGCGATTTGGAATTGAATCAACCACAAACTTCTGTGATGCCGGGTCGGGTACTGACAGCCGTTGGAACCGGGCGGGGGTCGAAATTGCCCGGTCCCATATTATCCTTTGGGGAAAAAACGTTACAGCTTTGCAAGGCGATATCTACGGTTCCCAGGGGGCTAGAGACACGGGGTTGGGCTCGTTGGAAATGACGGGGGGGGGGCACGTGCCCGGGTGCCCCCCCCCCCCCTGAATTCGCCACTGTGCAGATTGAATGTAGATAGTATGAATTGTATGTAAATAGCACAAGTTGGGGGGGGGGGGTATGCAATCGCTTTTTTGTTCCCTTTTTCCCACCTATTCTCCCTTCTTTTCAAAACTTTTATATGCCATCATATTAGTGTGATATTCAATGCTTCACCGTCTTATAAAAGTTGACAGTTTATTTTTTTTTACATCTTTTATTTCAATCATTTTCAGTGGGCTTCCCATTCAAATGTTTGGTGATAATTTTCACACTTTTTAATAGTCGTCTAAATTTGGTAATTTTCCCATCTTTATATTTCCCTGGGCGTCAGGTGGTGATAAAAGTGCTACTTAAAAATAAAAAATCTTTACTAATTAATTGAATGAGATTTCCTTTTTTTTTATAAGGGGTTAAATATAAAAGTATTAAAAAGGGGTTGTTTTCATTTTGTTGTGGTCTTTCTTATAGTGCATAGAAGTACATATATTCTGGTCTTTTTCTGACTATTTCTGCTATCTCTCCGCAGTCAGCCTACAGTGCATCGTAGCAGAGCATTTTTTTAGGTTTAGGAATCCCACATTTAGGGGGAGATTCAGTTTAACTCGGTAGGCAGCATAAATTTGCTGCTTACCCAGCAGTTAAACACTGCGCCCCCCTTCCCCCCCCCAACCCCTCATCACACCTCATGGCATTATTTCTGTCAATATTTACGCAAGTGCAGTCATTCGATAATCGATAGCATTATGAATTTGCATAATAGCAGTCAACTCTGAATAACCCGCACAGCCTTTTGTGTGAGCGGTTCTGTGTCTTTGTACATAACCGCTTCTTATGACACACCTGCAACGCTCCGATAGGACCCAACATCTCTGTGCAACTTTTCAGTCATACCCCTGGTTACCTCCCTGTGCCTACAAAATAAGGACATGTGCGGGGTAGGGCCGAGACGCATACACAGATAAAAACATTACTCCACTAAGTCCAATATCACTGCTGCGTCCGACTTACAATCAGCACCCAAATGAGGCCCCTCTCAGCATCTTCAAGTGGATCTCTGTTTGTCGGATTCTTTACCTCACAGGCTGTGACAAGTTCTTCTCCTCCCAAGTTAATCTTATTTATGCATTCATTTAATTGAATCTCATAACAGTAAACAATATTGATCAGAGACGCCAATGAGACCATATACTGTATAGCCAAAATTGACCTGCATGTTCAGCTGGCAGGGTGTATTCGTTAATGATGCGCGGGAGCGTTCATCGTTAACGACATTGAGCATACATACACACTATGAGCGATATCTTTTAAAAATTTGGGTAGATTTTACTGTGGTTATGCAATACAAATATCCGTATTGGGTTACACGGCTAAAACTGCTTGGAGAATGAATGATAAGTATTACAGGAGCCTGCTATTGCCTTGTTGACAGATCAGATGCTTAAGGAATATTTTGAGCTGAAAAAACCACTCAAGACTCTAGCTCATCTATTTTGTGAACAGCTCATAAATTAGTAACCCAGGGCAAATTGATTTATATAGTAACTGCACACTAGAATGCAAGAACTCAATCAAATCTCTGATATGACCCTCACACTCAAAGCCCTTGAGGCCGAGTATAAACACACTCAGCACAAGGAGGTTTATTATATATGCATCAACATCAGAGAGCAATGGAGTCTTCACACAGGATTATACCCAGAAAGCTATTCCCTGGTATAAAGAGAAGTTTCCACAGAACCCTGGCAGAGGTTATACTTTATCAGCTAGATCGTTATGACAAGTGGAGTAACTGACGTGTGTACAAGAAATGCAGCTGCTATGAGGCCCAGGCTGCCTCCAGGGCCCCCTGCTTCCCCTGCACCCAATCATGTATGGATTGGGCCGCCTGAAACAAAGCATATGGGTGGTATGGACCGAATGCTAGAGGCTGGATTGGCACTCTAATGTAAAGGATAAGACCATCATTGCCTACCCTCCTGGATCCTGTGGGAGAGTCCCGATTGAAGTCCTAATTTATTGCTGCCCCGCTGTTAGGATCTCCTGTGCCACGCTGCCTGGCGAGGCACTACGTGGCACTGGCTGGTAGGAGAACTGATCGGGAATGGAGGGCAACCTCGCCAACCTGACTCCGTTGCTACCAGATGGAGTTGGCGTGTGAGTGCGGGATGCTAAGCTTCACCACTAATAGCCGCGTTCGTGGGAGCCCGTTAGTCAGGCTCCCACCTCGATGCCACCTGGTCTTATGTATGTGACAACTCACACGCCAAGGCCAGTGATGAACAAGGGGAACCTCTAACTGACACCTGCTGGCGAGAGTACCCACGGCGCTCCCGTAAGTGGCCCTAGGAGCCTGGTGTAACAACAGTGTCAGGATGCTACCACCCACAGGTGTAACAATACACAAAAGATGACTCAATAAGCTGAATGTAACAATACACAAGAGATGACTCAATAAACTGAATGTAACAATACACAAGAGATGACTCAATAAACAGGACTGTAACAATACACAAAGATGACTCAATAAGCAGGACTGTAACAATATACAAAGATGACTCAATAAGCAGGACTGTAACTTAGCTGGAGCTGAGCGGCTGCGGGCAAGGCAAGGAACCAGCCGAAGGGGTGGATAACGCTGGAGAGGGACACCCAGGGATACCAACAAAAGCTCCAGGAACCGGGAACACTCAGGACGCTGGGTCTGAACTATAACCGGCGTCTGAGTGTCCCGGCATCAGGGTTTAAATAGCACAGCCTCCATGGGCAGATGAGGCTGCGTTGAGCGTTCCTCTTCCGCCCGGCCGCCCGGCGTCCCCCGTCGCCTAGGCAACCGGGGCGGGCGCTGAGGAAGCGGCCGGGCGTGAGACTCCTGGCCGTTCGTGACGTCAGACGGGGGGCGTGTGTCGTTGACGCGACCACGTCTCCAGACGCGGTGACGCCCCCTGACGCGGCGCCGACCTGGTTGCGTCGTCACAGCCGGGACACACCGCGGAGAACCCCCTGCGTCAGCGCCAGAGCTGGCTGCAGAGGTAACAGCAGTCACAGCCGGGACGGAGCGCAGAGAACCCCTTACGTCAGCGCCAGAGCTGACTGCAGGGGTCATAACAGTACCCCCCCCCTTGAGGAGGGGTCACCGAACCCTTACCCCCAGGTTTAAACGGAAATTTCCTAAAGAACTCTGCCCTAAGTCTGGGAGCATGAAGAAGTCTGTCCGGGACCCAGGATCTCTCTTCATCCCCAAATCCCTGCCAATGAACAAGAAATTTAGGTTGACCCCGGACAACCTTGGAATCAAGGATCTGTTCAACCAAAAATTCCTTGTGGCCCCTGATAATCACAGGTCTCCTGGACTGTTTCTGGTGAAAGAGAGTGGAAACCGGCTTAAAAAGGGAACAATGGAAGACATTATTGATCCTCAATGATCGGGGTAATTGTAACTGAAAGGCCACTGGGTTAACCTGTCTGGTAATGAGAAAAGGTCCGATGAATCTGGGGCCCAGTTTATGACTTTTCTGACGTAATTTGATAAATCGGGTTAAGAGAAAGACTTTCTGGCCCACCCTGAATGGGCAGGGTTTCCTGTGCCTGTCATAAAACATTTTGGAACGGGCCGAGGAAAGATTCAAGGCAAGACGCACCTTTTTCCAAGAATCCCTAAGGACAGAAACTGCCGAGGGAGTTGAGTGAGAGGATTTAACAGGAACATCAAAGGAATTGCATTTGGGATGAAAACCGGTGTTACAGAAAAATGGTGAAGTCTTGGTTGACACGTGATAGGAATTATTATAAGAAAATTCCGCTAACGGCACCAAGTCTGCCCAATCGGTCTGACATTTAGCAATGAAGCAGCGTAAATATTGTTCCAAGGCCTGATTAACCCTCTCGGTTTGTCCATTCGACTGAGGGTGGTATCCGGAGGACAAGCTGAGCTGGATACCTAAGTTGGAACAAAATGCCCTCCAAAAGCTGGCGACAAACTGGGGTCCCCTGTCCGAGACAATATCTCTGGGGAGACCATGAAGTCTGAAAATATGGGTAATGAAAAGTTGAACTAATTCTCGAGCCGAGGGAAGTTTGCGCAGAGGTATAAAATGAGCCATTTTACTAAAGCGATCAACAGTAACCCAAATGGTGGAAAAATGGGAAGACAAAGGAAGGTCGACGATAAAATCCATAGAAATGTGGGACCAGGGTCTGTCTGGAATGGATAACGGTAGAAGCTGGCCCATGGGTGTTCCTCTGGGAGATTTCTGTCGAGCGCATACCGGACAGGCTGAGACAAAACGGGTGATGTCCTGTTTCATGGAGGGCCACCAGACTGCAGTGGAGAGACTTTCAAAGGTCTTGGTGATGCCCGGATGGCCAGCCAACTTAGTGGAATGGAAATCCTTGAGGACAAAATCACCGCGGAGAACCCCCTGCGTCAGCGCCAGAGCTGGCTGCAGAGGTAACAGCAGTCACAGCCAGGACGGAGCGCAGAGAACCCCTTACGTCAGCGCCAGAGCTGACTGCAGGGGTCATAACACCCGCATTATAAATCAAATCTCCCGGATTGTTTATGGCAGATAGGGTACCACCAAGGAATTTGCAATAACAGAGATTTGCTGCAATCACTATGACTGCTGTCTGGGTACAATAGTACCTAATGTTGACTCTCAGCAACCCCTTTTTGGTATGCCTGCAGCAATGAACACATCTGTGTAACAGTTGTCTCAGTGTTTGCTAATGCTCTTAAAAGGTGCAGGTGAAATCTCGGCGGTCGGAATCCCGGTGGTCAAAATACCAACGTCGGAATCCCGACCGCCGAAATCCCGGGCTTTGTCCCTTTGTGGGTGTCCACGACACCCATAGAGGGAGAATAAATTAGCGTGCCCCCTGTGTGGCGAGCACAGCGAGCCCGCAAGGTGGGGCAATCCACGTCCCCCCCTTGGTGGGATTTAGCCGGTCAGGATTCCGGCGTCGGGAATTTGACCGCCGGGATTTCGTATCAATCCTGCATACGCACTGTGCAATTTTTGCTTACAATTTAGACTATATATATAAAGTACAATTTTGATTATATAGTCAAAATCGTAAGAAAAGTTAGCCAAAATTGCACATTGTATATACTGCTTGCGATACCGATGCACATATTGCTGGCAGAGTGACGGCGTGATGCCATACTGTAGGTCATGTTGATGCATGCTGTCCCCGCCTACCCAAAGTGATCTAATAACTGATGCCACAGCTGTAGAGCAGGCTGCAGTCGGGCTGTGCAATGCTAAGAGGATGAGCAGCAGTCAGCCATCAGGTAATGACTTGCACTAGATTACAGTGGGCTGATGAGGGACTGACAATGCAGTGCTGAGTATGGTTTCTGTTCACATGGAGGCAAATTTGTTATGCACTTGGGGGAGGGATGGGGCTAGGCCCTTGGAGGGGTTAGGCATACTGTACTTCTGAACTGTCCCAATTTTGAGCAGAGGTTGCTTAATGGAGGGTGTTTGGTTTAGGAAGTCAGGAAAAAACAGAAGACACCAACATAGCTGCCAGACCAGTCACCATTAAACTTTTAGGGACAAATCATCACTGTTGACAAGACAAGCATGTCGACAATATGACCAAGTTGACAATAAAATATATTTTTAAAACCTCCATAATGGTGAATTGTCAATAGCAACTGCTTTGTGTCTCCTCACATTGGAGCATAGCTTGTCTGTTCTATAGTACATCCATTAAGGAAATCTTAGCTCTAAACGAAGAAATTCCACTGGTCCAGATCGAGTTATGGATGCCCGTTATGAACAAATGTATATAGGTATATGTTATTTAATGACCTTTTGTCTGTAACCCAACTCCATAGTAAGATGAAACTTGCCCGTACTATATAAAGTGGAGAAAGACTGATCACCTTAATTAACTGTGATAACAAATTACTTTCCAATGTGAGAACTGATCACCTCCTTCCCCTCCTAACTAGCTCAATCCATCGAGACCAGGTAGGCTTATAAAAATAAAAGATGAATGAGAAAACACTACAGTAGCTGTAATGCAAACATGTAGAACTGCAAAGAGTCACCTTCTCCAATGTCATATATGTAGCTATACCTTTAAGGAATTAATTCAGAGTGATTTATTGCCTGCTGTCCATGAAATATGGCAACTTTGACATGTATTTTCCAGGGTCATAGTGTCCTGGCTGCTTCTTTGGGCATGTCTCTATTGGCGAGGTAGCCTAGAACTATTTTACAACTCATCTTCCACATCTGCAGTATGCCAACTAAAATCTTCATTTTAACACTCAACTCATATCCCGCACGTCTACATACAACAAGAAGCACCATATCCTAAGTACTGTAGGTACTAAGTTGGAGTAATATATTAATTTATGCTTTAGCTCAGTGGTTCCAGACCAGGGTAGGATACAAAGAGGGCAGGGCTGCAGCACACTTCCAAATTCATATAGGGGAGGTACAGCAACTGCCACTCCAAACTGGCAGTTGGTGTGGCTCCCCTATTTGAATTCTGGACTGTGCTGCAGTCTCTCCTCTGGAGTCAACACAGGGTCCTGACCATCTGAGCATGGGATCCACACTCTATGTTGCTGACCATAAGACTAATGACTCCTTTGATCTCTCAGCCAGTAATCCAAGGAGTAAAGGCGCTTACACATGGGGATATTTTCTAAGCGTTCTGAGAGATACTAGATCACTCAGAACGCTCAGCAATGTGTCAACGCTGTGTGCTGAAAGATCTGTCATGGCCAGTGTTCTCTGGTGAGAACACTGGCCCTGCTCGGGGATATTACTGCATTTATCCAGCATGCTGGCTATTAATCCCCAGGCAATAGCGATGAGCGGGGGCAGGGTATTGTTATTGCAAAGCCCCTACACATTGATCGATCCTAGAGATCCGAACCCCCCCTAACTTACCTTATCCAAGGCCTTCTCAAGCCGCTTGCGTCCATCCCACCGATAATCCGGGTCGAAAACGAGGCCAAAATGTCATCAACCCGTGTCGGATTCTCGCGAGACCGGATCTCTATATATGTCCCGGCTTCCGTCACCATCTTCAGCCTGTGTGTGAAAGTCAGACAGCACGGATGTGTCCTTGCTGTCTGCAGCAGGAGGGGGACACTATGGGGGCTGAAGGGGGGAAAAACAGCAGAGGGGAAAGCGTGCTGTGTGCAGCAGGAGGGGGACACTATGGGGGCTACAGGGAGGGGGCAAACGGCAGAGGGAAAAGCGTGCTGTCTGCAGCAGGAGGGGGATACTATGGGGGCTGAAGGGGGGAAAAACAGCAGAGAGGAAAGCGTGCTGTGTGCAGCAGGAGGGGGATACTATGGGGGCTACAGGGAGGGGGCAAATGGCAGAGGGAAAAGCGTGCTGTCTGCAGCAGGAGGGGGACACTATGGGGGCTGCAGCGGGGGGGACAAACAGCAGAGGCAGGGGTGCCAATTTGTGCTTTTGCTGGAGGGTGCTAATGGAGGTGTGGCCTTGTGAGGGGGCATGTGCCAGTGTGCTGGCCTGGGCGGTCCTGTGTCATGGTGTGCAGGCACATGGTGGTGTGCTTGCCTCCCACTGTGGTCACACATGCTGCACAGAGACAGCGGTGTGTGTACGGGAAGAGCACACATTGGGCAGCACGCATGCTGCACTCTGCCAGTTGGTTTTTGCTCGCCGGGTGGCAGGTTCGGTGGTGTGGGTGCAGCGGACACGAATCAGAATGTGGAGGTGGCCTGGTAGTGGGACTTAGGAGGTTGCGGGCCAGTGGGTGCTCATAGTTTTTTGTGGGTGCTCTGGCCCTTGAGCACCCACAGAATCGGCGCCTATGAGCAGAGGGGAAAGCTATGGGGCTACAGGGGGGACAAACAAGGGGGAACTAACAGGATGCATAACTTATTGGGGGCTGCTGGACGGGGAAAACGAAAGGGTACAAACACTAAGGGGGAACTACTGAGCGGCCAGGGTACATCTCCAAAGGGGGAACTACTGAGCGGCCAGGGTACAACTACTAAGGGGGAACTACTGTGATGGAAACTATACATTACTAAGGGTGCTATTATGTGGGCACTACTAAGGGGGCTGCTATATAGAACTGCTGTGGGGGACAACTAAGGAAGAAAGAAGAAAATTTTTTTTTTACATTTTTACTGCAGGGCTGTGCTGCCCAGTATCCCATATCGGTCCCGCTGTGCTGCCCAGTGTCCCATATCAGTCCAGCTGTGCTGCCCAGTGTCCCGTATCAGTCCAGGGGAGCTGCCCCACACCTTTTTTTATTAAAAGAAAAAAAAAGGGTTTTCTTATTTTTAATATTTTATGGCAAGGGTTGTTAATTGTGCTGTATCAGTCCAGGGGTGCCCGCATGTGTGCCATATCAGTCCAGGGGTGCCCACATGTGTCCCATATCAGTCCAGGGGTGCCCACATGTGTGCCATATAATTACATGGGTGCCCCCATGTGTCCCATATAAGTCCAGGGGTGCCTGTATGTGTGCCATATAATTCCATGTGTGCCCTTATGTGTCCCGTATAAATCCAGGGATGCCCGCATGTGCGCTGTATAATTCCATGGGTGCCTCCATGTGTCCCGTATCAGTCCAGGGGTGCCCGCATGTGTGCTGTATAATTCCATGGGTGCCCCCATGTGTCCCAAACTAGTCCAGGGGTGCCCGCATATGTGCCATATAATTCCATGGGTGCCCCCATGTGTCCCGTATAAATCCAGGGGTGCCCGCATGTGTGCCGTATAATTCCATGGGTGCTTCCATGTGTCCTGTATCAGTCCAGGGGTGCCCACATGTGTGCTGTATAATTCCAGGGGTGCCCCTATGTGTCCCGTATCAGACATGGGGAGCTGCCCTTTTTTTTTATGAAAAGAAGAAAAAACGATGTTTTACTGTTTTTTTTTTTACTGCAAGGGCTGTTAAGTGTGCTGTATCAGTCCAGGGGTGATCCAAGTGTGCTGTATATTTCATGGGGTGTTGCTAAGTCTGCTGTATATTTCCAGGTATGCTGCTCTTTTTTTTTTAATTAAAAGAATAAAAAAGTATTTCTTTTTTTTACTGCAGGAGTGTCGCCATGTCTACCGCCATGTGTGCTGTATCAATCCAGGGGTGCCTCCATCTGTGCCGTATAATTCCATGTGTGCCATATAATTCCACGAGTGCCCGCATGTGTGACGCATAATTCCTGGGGTGAGCCAAGTCTGCCGTATAATTCATGGAGTGCTGCCAAGTGTGCTGTATTAGTCCAGGGGTGATGCTAAGTATGCTGTATCAGTCCAGGGGTGATGCTAAGTATGCTGTATCAGTCCAGGGGTGATGCTAAGTGTGCCATATCAGTCCAGTGTTTGTGCCGCCCCCCCTTGTGTCGCTTATCATAGTCATCCAGCTACCTTGGTGCAACCTTTTGGCCTAAAAACAATATTGTGAGGTGTGAGGTATTCATAATTGAATGGAAATGAGTGGAAATTAATGTTATTGAGGTTAATAATAGTGTAGGAAAAAATAATAATAATGCGATTTTAGCGTTTTTTTACGCTTTTATGCTTTTTAAACCCAGAACCCAAAATCCAAAACCTTGAGGGGGTGTTTTGGCAAAACCTATTAGAACCCAAAACCTGAAGGTAATCAGAACCCAAAACGTGAAAAGTGGCAGGTGCACATCCCTAATTTTCTAAGCGATCTAGTTAGTGCTAGTGTTCATAAACAAGTAAAAAGTATTAAGGCAGCATTATTATGCAATGGGTATTGCGATGTGTGGCAATATGTAATGGTCATTACGGTGTGTGGCATAATATGTAATTGGCATTACGGTGTGTGGCATAATATGTATCGGGCATAACAATGTGTGGCATAATATGTAATGGCCATTACGATGTGTGGCATAATGTTTGGGCATTTCGGTGTGTGGCATAACATGTAAGGGGCATTACGGTATGTCACAATTGTTTGGCATACTTTTAAAAAATATGTGGTACTTATGAGTTATCCGGGCGCCCGATTTCTAAATCGGGTCGGATCGGGCACATCGCATCGCATCGCATGCGACCATCGGATGCGATGCGATGCGATGCGATGACCCGATTTTTCCATAGGAATCAATGTTAAAATGGACAGAGTCCATTTTAACATGGAATTCAATGGGAAAAAGGGGTCCTTTTCATACCCCTACTATCCAAGTGGGCATGGAGTTGGATATAAACCTGTGGCGAGCGTAGCGAGCCACCGAGCCCGAAGCGTGGCGAGCGTAGCGAGCCCCGCGAGGGGACATAGAATACCGTCCCCTCGCGGGGCTCGCTTCGCTCGCCACGCTTCGGGCTCGGTGGCTCGCTACGCTCGCCACAGGTTTATATCCAACTCCATGCCCACTTGGATAGTAGGGGTATGAAGAGGACCCCTTTTTCCCATTGAATTCCATGTTAAAATGGACTCTATCCATTTTAACATTGATTCCTATGGAAAAATCGGGTCATCGCATCCGATGGTCGCATGCGATGCGATGCGATGCAATATCGCATCGCATCGCATCTGATTGTATGCCTTAACTTAAGGCATACAATCAAAAAATCGGGCGCCCAGATAACTCATAAGTACCAAATATGTTGCCAACACCTTAAAAATCTAATTAATGACGCCATCAGTGAGATGCCGAGTAGGGGGGTTGGGACAAAATATTTGGCTAAGATATTTTGTGTAACAATAGGTGTGTCTTTTTTGTCAGTCCTGTGCCCCACAATTTCTGATGGCACCCCTGCCCATAGCAAACAATCAGATTCTGTCTATCCTTTACTAGGATGCAATACAGAAATTATAAACATAATCTAATGGGTTGCTAGGGGCAAGATCTCCTCTTCATTTTTAGAAGCTTTAGTACATTTACCCTTTATTGAAGCAATCTGGTTTCATTGGTAAATACTAGGCCCTTATTGTGGGTGAATTGAGAATCTAAACTCTATTTATTCATTATTAACATTGTCATGCCAATGCATATCTACAAAACTATTGAAGAACTTGACATGAGGTAATTTATGTCAACCAAGTTGAAATATACAGTATTTATGTAGGACAGTGAACTGGCACACAGCTCGTATATTACTCAATGTTAATTAGCACCAGCTTGTAAATGGTATTGAAAGGAAATTATTTACTCCTACCAGCAGACTTCCCAATACCAAAAAATCTCAATATGCTTAATTGTGTTTTCTTGTTGAATAGCTGACATGCCGAAAATGAGCTTCAAAACAAAAAGGAAAGAAAGAACATGTCCATAGAATGTACAGTTTAAACATTCAAATAGCACAAAACAGTTTTAGGAATATATTACTTTATGTGGAAGCATAATTCTGGATTTAGTGAAAAGTTAAGACTCTATTGCAAGACAGTGAGGAGAGAGATGACAGGCTGCCACCGCAGCACTGCTTCTCTCTCCAGCTCAGCACATGCTGTGCTGAGCTGAGGAGAGAGACAGCTGCAGTCTGTCCTCGCTCTCCCTCTGTGGATGCAATGATGTTCCTGCTCACCACCTTGCACAAATTACGTTTATTTTTTCACTGTGGCGTTGCCATGCACCTTTACGGAGGCCATGCCCCTACCCGGTGACCACGCCCCCTCCATTTTAACCGGGGCTAAGCCGGCCTGCCGGGGCCCTGCACAGACATGCTTGTTACTGTCTACAGCAGGCTTCTGGATGGTACTACTAGACAACCTCACCGACAGGCCCTTTAGTGACAAAACTACAATTGACCTGATTGATGGTGCTACTCCACTTGTTTTTTTTTTCACATTTGGGATATCCAGAACAGGACCAATAAAAAAATCAGGTATGATCCCTGCTTACTTTCAGACTGCTCCCCAGGATAAGGGAGGGAGGAACCAGCCTTGTTTGTAAAGATGGGGCATGGAGGATGAGGTCTTGGGGTATGGTGATGCAATAGTGTCAATGTAGCTCCATTTCCTGCAAGCGAATGACCAAAGAGCAGAATTTATGCAGATTGGGATGGATTTTAGTCTGATCTGGGACAGGGCCTGCTTCATTTCAATTTGGCATGTGTTCATTTCAATTTGGCATGTGTACACTTACATTATAGCAACTACTTAGTGGCAGGATTTTGCTGTTAGGGGAGAGCTATGGACTAATTCAGACCTGATCGTATAATCGCAAACTTGCATGCCCAGCGTTCAGTTAAGACGCCACCCCGCTCAGCAGCTGTGATGAAAACAGGCATATCCACCTGGAGCTGACATCTCACACCCTCCCCAAAAACGCCCAGGCATGCCTAGCGATTTCCCATACACCCCCAGTGTTTTCTGTCATGCCTAAAGCATGGTGAGCGCATTTTGAAAAAAAACCCCATAAAAACCTCACTTCGACCTTTGTCAACATATTTTAATGTCAACCTTTTGACCCAATCGACATGTACCCTGATTTTTTATTTATTTTTAGCTTGGGAGCTCATTAGCGTACCAGTATATTTTTTGGATTGTGGGAGGAAACCGGAGTTCCTAAAGAAAACACACAAAATCACAAGGGCCCTTATTCAGAATCGTGCGGTACGGCCCGCGTGCGGCCGTACCGCCGATGTTTTTTGTCTGCACATGCGCAGAGGTCATTCTGCGCATGTGCAGCCCCCTTCGCCGCAGACGGATTTCGTCCGCCGCAAAGGGGGCGGATAGGGGCGTGAGGGGCTTCAGCCCCTCATTTCCCTATGTGTACGCCCCGCGTTTCATGGGCGTTCCCATGCAAACGCGGGGCGTATGCATGGTAATGAGGGCATGACGCCCTCATTACCATGACATGGGGGCGGAAAGCTGACGTCGCCGGATGTCAGCTTTCAGCCCCCTTACAAGCTCCCACACGGACGATTGTCCGTGTGGTCTGAGCTTGCGGGAGCTGCCGCGGCGTGCGGGCCTGCCTTCGATGGTCGTCGACCATCGAAGGCAGGGGGCAGCTCCCACCATGGTGGAGGCGTAGCCTCCACCATTTTTGAGCGGATCGCCAGCCGTCCGTGTATGGACGGCCGTGGCGATCCGTCTGGTGGGCGGCCCTTGGTTTGTGCGGTCGGAGCCCCGTGTGCGGCTCTGACCGCACCAACCAGAATAAGGGCCAAGGACTGTATACTATGGTCTTTATTCAGATCTGATCGCAGTACAAATTTGTTTGGAAAATGGGCAAAACCATGTGCACTGCAGGTGGGGCAGATGTAACATGTGCAGAGAGAGTTAGATTTGGGTGAATTATTTTGTTTCTGTGCAGGGTAAATACTGGCTGCATTATTTTTACACTGCAATTTAGATTTCAGTTTCAACACACCCCACCCAAATTTAACTCTCTCTGCACGTTCATAGAAACATAGGGCTGTATTCAATGTGAATAATTCTCCGTGCATGGCGAGAGATTTTTTCTCTCGCCATGCACTCGCCCTGTTCCGGAGGGCTCGCTGCCACTCCTGCTCCCTCTATTCAATGTGATTAAGACTCGCCGCCACTCGCGGCGAGTCTTAACCCCTACAGCGGACGAGCGTCCGCGGCAGGGAGCTGGCAGAGAGCCGTGGGACGGTGGCAGCCAGAGAGATTAAAGTCTCCCTGGCTGCCCCAGAACATATGTGGAGGGGAGGGGGCACCCCGGGACCCAGGCAGCACAAGCTGCACCCCCCCCCCATAGCCAGCGGGGGACCCAGTATTCACTGCACTCGATCGTGCATATGTAATGATCGGATGCAGTGAATATATGAATATCTAATGAGCGGTTCGAGCGCTCCGGCCCCCTGCTGGCTGCTCTGTGTAAAAAAAAAATATATATTATATTAAATATATATTCATGTGCTATAAGCACATGAATAAAAATAACATGCCCCTTCACAGAAAAAAAATCCTGATTTTTTTACACCAAAATTAAAAAAAAAAACCTTTTAGTTTAAAAGTTCACATTCCAGCTCTCAATGAAAAGATGGAGAATTGCTACACGGAGAGAGACGGCGAAAATCACTTAGAAAGACGGCGAATATTTCACATTGAATAGGGTTGCTCGCTTTTGGAGAGCAAAATGCTCCGTCCAAGGAGAAAAAAGCACAAAATCGCCATAAAACAGGGCAAATTTTTCTCATTGAATACTGCCCATAGAATTTGACGGCAGATAAGAACCATTTGGCCCATCTAGTCTGCCCCTTTTTTTATCCTTCAGGTAATCTCAACCCTTTTTGAACCTTATGTTACATCTGCCCCACCTGCAGTGCACATGGTTTTGCCCATTTTCCCAAAAAATTGTACTGCAATCAGATCTGAATAAGGGCCTATCTCCACACAGTTCAGGCTGTAGTTTAAAATGAGCACATATCCTCAGTGCTAACCATTGCACATGTTGACTTTCCTATGTCACGATTGCGGTGTCCACCTTATGCACTTCGGCATGGTTACTATTGACCATTTAAGCCAACACTATCACAAGTGTCTATAGTAATTACAAGGATTAGAACAGTTATCTAAGAAAATCCCAATGAACTTTATGGGACAACCAGAGCCTGCAGGAACTGCAACCGTTTAATGTATGCAATGCTTTTGGTCAATATGGACAGACTAAAGCCGGAATATACTAATGGAGTTTTCATGGTCTTTGAAGAATACATTTTTCTGACACTTCTATAGATATCTTTAACTAAGACATGCATTAAATGCTGAGTTCTCTTATTCCCAGCAACTGCTACACTGGAATTGGCTTATATTCTGGGCAATAGCTATTCTATACAGTTTTTTATGAAATCTCTAAAGAGAGCTTTTATACAGTGCACACAAAGATGGGGACCTTCAGGCGAAAATAAAATGGCAGAAGGAAGTTGTTCATATAACAGATGAACAATGGGAATACGTTCTGGAGAACATTGTACATGCTTTTTTTTTTTGTATAATCAGTTTTTATTGATTATTATAGGAAATAACAGGGGATGCAAACCTTGAAACATTGAATTATGCGAACAGTCTGCTCATCTCGGCGCAGCGAGACATATAGTCGTCAACAGTAAACAATCGTGTAATTGCACCCCAAAAGTCTATGAAATCGTTTAAAAATAATAGTTTGGGGCACAAAAAGAGGAGTGTGATGTGGGTGTTCACATTAATGTGGACAGATTGGGGTACATCATGCTTTATTACATTGTACATATACGACTTAAAATTTTAAAAATAGTGTATTGTAAGTATGGGTGGATTGTCTAAGGCTAAGCTTCAGTTCTGACCAGAACAAATAAATTGCCATTTAGACATAGGGAATTTCATCCATACGACCTAGGGGGCCCCACATCACAGGGGTTTTGGGATGGTATTCTTTCTACGATAGACAGAAAGCACAAAGTTAAAGCGAAAGAGAAACAGAGATCTAACTGTGTTGATAACATGGGGGGGGGGGTTACTGAGTAGTATATATGTAATTGCATAGATTTTATAGCAATTTAGCATTAAACCAGTGGTTCCACACTGTGTGCCGTGGCACTCTGGGGTGCCTTGGGAGACTTGCAGGATTGCCCTGGATTCAAATTCAAATTGTTTATTATCAACTTAAGACAAACAGAAGTGAATCCCATCCGTTACCACGTACCTAACACCGAGGATGAGCTATAAACTTGCCACAGGGGTGCCAAGAAAAAATTCTGATACTCAGATTTTACTAAGCTTAAAACCAATACAAAACCAATGCAACTCCATACTGTCCTTATTCTTTCATATTGGTGTGATACCAAATGTGGCAATAAGGAAGGTTACCTTTTGTGGCTATAACAAAAATATTGATAACAGATGGCCAAGGGAGGGAATGAATAAATGTAAATGACCATGTACAGTATAAATAACCTTGGGGTCAGTGATCTTGGTGGAGGTCCAATAGCTACAAATGTTCAAGTGGCAGATTCAGATAGAGACTTGTTAAATACTACAATTTCTTTCTGTAACAAAAAACCGTGGCAATGACTTTTTACTACTAGAAAATTGCATTACATTATGTAGCTTTGAAAGGGTGAAATCATAACTTTTAAACATTTTTGGGGAAATCGGGACTCTTACGCGGAGCACCCAAAAAGGAGGTGTGTACTGGTCATAAGAGGATATGGGGGATAGTGACAAGAAGACGGGTCTCCCCACTGCCCTCCACCACCACCACGTCACACTGGGACAGTCCCAAAGAAACGGTACTCTAGGGAGGAATGCTATGTGGACATATTTCAAATAGTAATGTGTATCCTGTGCGCACTTGTGAAGTGCAAGCAATACATAGACGATACAGGTGAACGATAAAGTAGAATATAGGGGCAAACCGAGGACAGGAAAATAAAAACATTGTCTTGACTTTATGTTACATTTCACAAGGGATGACAGAATAGTACGATCAATAAAAGATCACAGAATACAATCTAATTTCAGACAAGCATATTGCAAAACACCTATAAGTCTTCCTTTCAAGAACCATAAAACCACTTATTGGTAATATGACCACAATGGAAGTAAAGATGCCAAGCATGAAAACAAAAAATCAATCTAAATGTTGTACTGCAGTTCAAATAAGTGTATTGTGGCAGAATTCCCAAGACTGAAAATGAATTAACAAGTACTTTAATAGTTGTACGGTATTATGTAACCTATGTACAAAGCAACTTCCATGCAAGAAAGGTATACCTCTTCCCATAACCCTCCGCAATTGTGTATGGAGTTGATCAGAGCATGTATAAACATTATCATCCTTATTTGTCTGTATGCTTAGAGATTTTTTTTAAACGGCGGAAAAAATGGGCGGGGCGGTCATTTTTTATTTTTTTTTTACAGTTCTGCACAGTACAGTCTGAGGCTTCTATTGGTCAGATTCTCCTGCACTGTGCACTAGAGCGGCACCGGCCGGGAGAGAGGAGGGGCCCAGAATGGAGTAGGCTGCACACGGGCCTCCTCCGCTCTTAAAGTGCCTCTGCCCCCACCAAAGCAGAGGTAAACCATAAGTGCCTACCTTCCTGCATTCTGATACAACTGTTCCATTTTTTTGTGGTAAAAAAAATTAAATCATAAAGATATATACAAATGGAATAATCTGCCATTTCCCTGCATGGTACTTGTTTCCTAGCACGGCCACAACGATCATAATCGCGGTCATCGGGGGTAAAATCGGGGCCATCGCGGGCATCGCATGCGCAAAAAAAATCGGGTGCGATGGGCCAGACGCGATGCCCGCGATTTCCCCATAGAGAACAATGTTAAATGCCTCAATTTACCCGCGATGACCACGATTTCCCATAGGAAACAATGGGAAATGGCTCAATTTACCCAAATTATCATAGGAACAATGGTAAATGGGCCAAAAACACCCCTGAACATTGAAATGTCCCCCCAAAAGTAGTTTACGCCACGACGTGATCAACGTGAACCCGAAGCGTGGCGAGCGCAGCGCGCCCGCGAGGGGCGGTGGTACGCCTCCTCCGACCTTTTCATACCCCTACTATCCACTAGGGCGTGGAGTGAGAATAGAATAGTGTGGCGAGCGCAGCGAGCCACCGAGCCCGAAGCGTGGCGAGCGCAGCGAGCCCCGCGAGGGGACGCGGATACCTGTGAAGCCCGCGAAGGGACGCGTTTACCTGTGAAGGTATCCGCGTCCCCTCGCGGGGCTCGCTGCACTCGCCACGCTTCGGGCTCGGTGGCTCGCTGCGCTCGCCACACTATTCTATTCTCACTCCACGCCCTAGTGGATAGTGGGGGTATGAAAAGGTCGGAGGACGCGTACCGCCGCCCCTCGCGGACTCGCTGCGCTCGCCACGCTTCGGGTTCACGTTCATCGCGGGGTGGCGTGAACTACTTTTGGGGGGACATTTCACTGGTCAGGGGGGTTTTTTGGCCTTTCTGGCCCATTTACCATTCTTCCCTATGATGATTTGGGTAAATTGACCCATTTAACATTGTTTCCTATGGGAAATCGGGGTCATCGCGGGTAAATTGAGGCATTTAACATTGTTCCCTATGGGGAAATCGCGGCCATCGCGGGTGGACCATTTAAGCATTTTTAGCCGCACACCACGCGACCGACCCGATTTTTCACTGTTTTCAATGCATTTCAATGGAAAAATCGGGGGCATCGCGTCGGTCGCGTCGCAGGCCACTAAAATTACCCCCGATGGCCAAGATTTGTGGCCGTGCTAGGAAACAAGTACCCCCTGCATTGCTTATAAAGCACAGTGATCCCTATGGCTACATACATTTTAAATAAGGTTTCTCATGGCCACTGGATTCAGTATTAAATCCCGGCGGTCGGGATCCCGGCGGTCGGGATCCCGATGCTGGAATCCCGATCGCCGAAATCCCGACAAGGGGGAGACGTGGATCACCCCCCCTTGCGGGCTCGCTGCGCTCGCCACGCAGCAGGCCCGGTGCCTCGCTACGCTCGGCACACTAATTTATTCTCCCTCCGGGGGTGTCGTGGACACCCCCGGAGGGAGAAAGTGTCGGGATTTCGGCGATCGGGATTCCAGCATCGGGATTCTGAACGCCGGGATTTACACTGCATCCCCTTATTGTTTACTTGCTCCCCCGCACATTCGCAAGGGGGAACGATGTTTTACCTATGCGCATTTCTGAGCATGTGCATACGACGGGTGTGAGCGGGCATGGCGAACTGTTAGTTCGCCGTCCAGTTCGCACCCACCAGTGCAGGTGGGGGGCGTGGAGCGACGGCTAGGTGACGCGTCCATGGGAATGCTTAGCGTTTCATGGGTGTTCCTGTGAAAACACTGGGCGTTCGCATGGAAATTAGGCAGTGACGTGGCTGTGAATGGGTGTTTATGCAAAACATTAATTCGCAGCTGTGCAGGAAACTCGGTAAGTGGGGGGGGGGTGTATGAGCGGCGGGCTGTGTTAAAACAACTCGCAGCGCTGCGAAACTCGCACCGATGCGTGTGGACCAGAATAAGGATCTCAGAGCATTATACAGTATTAAGATGAATTGCCCTTTTAGTTTAGTGACTGGGTCCAGGCCTCTCAAGCTGTTGCTGAACGCAGCAACAAACCATAAAAAACTAGCTTATGATATATGTCGACATCACCAAGGCTTCTGCATGACATAAGCAGTACAGATCTAATAAGCAAGCGGTACAAATATAATATGGGAAGTGTATCATTGGATTGCCAATATCTGAGATGAAAAATTGTGCATGTGCTTAGATCAGCTGAGGCATGAAGTTATTACTACCTATTACTAGGTAATGTAGATTAATGTATTTTATTGATTCGTTAGGTGTCAGCCTATCAGGTTATTTGGGTGTATGGGCAAAAAAAAGAGAATACAGTAAAAACTGTGTAGAGCGCTTGTCATGGCTGGATGCTCAATGAGAGCAGCTGCAGGAGGGATTAGTCAGATCCCTTAACAATATAAACACAAAACAGAATGAAAGACGCAGCGCTCAAGTAATGATTTCAACAAGTATGATCATTTAAAACATGTTTAATTTAAAAATGAATGAACAAAAATAATGGGTATATACAGGGGATAAAACCAATGGGACACTGGAACCTGGGTCAATAATGGATATAATGTTACCTGCTCTGGTCAGTCATATTCCCAACACGGAGTCCAATTATAAGCCGAGATGATCGCTGGAGGTGTCCCAGGCCAATGGTGGACTTGCAGATGTAGAGGGATCTTCTCTGAAGTGCGCTTGTGCTTGAGAATGGTAAAGTGCTCCAAGTGAGGGAAAATAGCAGCAAAGTCCAAATTAGTAAGCAGGTACAGTCCAAACTACCAGGTCAGGTCTCAGATGTGTTTTCAATGCGTTTCGCTGTCACTTAGGGGGTGTTTATATTATCATACTTGTTGAAATCATTTGAAATCATTTCTTTTGTTGTGTTCAATTTGGGGGTGTACACCTTTAAGAGGCAATTTATGCCAAATTGTAATTTTGTTCAGCATATTTTCCAATTGTAAGTCCCACCCATCCATTTAAAGCCTTTCCTATATTTTTGTTTGTCTTATTAACTAATTTGAATAAAATGAAGCAATCTAAGACTGAGGGCAGGCAGTACACGCCAACAGACATGTGTGGTATAAGTGGCCCGACATAAACTTTCAGGGGACGGTGTCCTACACCACAGTGGGCAATTCTCTGCTGGAGCATCCGTTCTGTGCCATAGTAAAGGGTACCTTCAAATGGCATTTTAATTGCCTCCATTTCTAGATATGTAATTGGCTGGAGCTGGAGCTTGTCACCCTCTACAAATTAAAATGAGGTCTTCAAGTTAATAAATGCTGTGACCTTAAATCCAACACAGTGGTGTCAATATCTTTGGGGGATTATTCAAAGTTTTGCTGATCTGCAGAATCGCAATCTGGTTGATGCAGGGGCGTAACTTGTGAGTGGTGGGCCCAGGTGCAAAAGAACAATTTAGGCCCCACACCCATGGGTGACAGGGGTACAAGCTGCTGGTCTAGACAGCAATGGGCCCCTTAGTCCTCAGGGGCCCCGGTGCAATGCACCTGCTGCACCAATGGTAGTTCCACCTCTGGGTTGATTATCGAATAACTGCACATGCGTATGGATCGTATTCCTCATGCATGAGCCAGAACAGCATCAAATATAGTGAAAATATCTCATCGCCATTTCCTTGCAATTTGACTGTCAGGAAGTCTATGCTTGGGGGAAGGCAACAGGACGTGTTCAGGGGGTGCTGGAAAAAATGCAGCCGTTAACAGCTGTTTTAAGGGAGGGTCTGTGACGTCAGCGCCGGCCTCGATTAACCGGTCTCTGTCACAGAAGTGTCAGACTTAGTCAAATTAGCAGAGACTGGGAAAGTAAATTGATGGTTCATTAATTGCGTGTGACAGGAAAGCAAATTAGCAAATAAACAAAAAGGTCTGAATCAGGCCTGTTATTGTACATATGTGTCCACATACATCTATCCTCCGTGTGTTACTATTAATTTCATGTTGCATATAACCTGTTAGCCTCCTGTGACTTGGACGTGCAAACGTGCAACATTTATGGAAGACAGTGACATAGCATTCTGTATGCAGGTACAGCCGCAGTCACGCAATATAGGCATGCCGCATATCTTATCATGCCGCCTGTCATGCCTTCAGCATAAGTTTCTGTTGTGTTCTATTGTTTTTCTGTTTTGCATAATCCACTCCTTCCTGTGGTCAGTACAGAGCTACTGTATGCTAGGTAGTTTGTCCCCCTTAGCTTTCTGTAGCTAGCTAGCTAGCAATGCATTCTGGGACAAAGATGATCATCAGGGGCCATATTAAGTTTCACATGTATGCAGACAGACACAGCTCACATGGTCCAGCCCGATACAGCATTCGATGGTGAGTTTATCACTCAAAACTATGTCACCCCTAACTCTAAGGGCCAGATGTATCAAGCTTCAAAAGTGATAAAATGGAAAGTGATAAACAGCCAGCCAATCAGTTCCTAACTGTTATTTTTCAAACCCAGCCTGTGACATGGCAAGTAGCAGCCGATTGGCTGGCTGTTTATCACTCTCCATTTTATCACTTTTGAAGCTTGATACATCTGGCCCCAAGGCAGTTATTTATGTTAGCAATACCAGTTACACTCTAGCATATAACTTTTACCCATAATGTCAGGTTGTATGCACAATGTTATGTGTACTGCATGTTTACCTTGCATTTTTCTATGTGCAGATTGTAATTGCATGTTTATGTTTTATTTACAGTTTTACCCAATTCATTGTATATGCAACTTCTCCAATTCATTGTATATGCAACTTCTCCAATTCACTTGTATATGCACCATCTAATCAATCATCGCATATGTATACATGATCCCTTTACTGGATAATAAATACCGTTCTTCAGACATCGTATATCAAGATCGATTATTGAAAAGTAAAGGAGGGTTATGCTGTAGGTTTCGAATTTGCCAAGCTGCTTAGTGAGAGACTGAACACCGCCAATTTACATCGCTATGCAAATAAAATGTATTTGAATGAAAAAAGTTAAATGCAAATATGCTCGGTGCTACCAAGTCACGGCATGGCATGGCTAGAAGGGTTGTTTAAACGCACTAGGAGGCTAGATGTACATGCACACATTTGTAGTTTATAACTTAGCTTAAGGTGTACAATCAATGGTTAATCACAATAGATTGCCTTAGATGAGTCTTTTGCAGCATTCAGAGGAGGAGATAGGAGAATAAATCCACAAACACTCTGCACGAGAAAGTAATAGAGCTCAGTGTCCTGTACTGAGCTCAGGGGAGAGACGGCTGCAGCGGTATCCTGTCCTCTCCCTCCGTCTGTGTGCAATGCTGCACGCATCCCATACAAATTGAGTTTTTTTTCCACAGGGGAGTGGCTATGCCCCCTCCTGGAGACCCTGCCCCTGCCAGTTGGCCATGCCCCTTCCATTTGTTTTTTTTTCCATCATCACCCCTGGCTCCACCCGCCAATGCCGACACCCAGCCAGGTCTACAACGCTGCCAATATCGGCTTTAGAGAGCTCTATAATGTCCTTAAATACTTCTACAAGTATCAGATCAAGCATAACAGGAAGCTGCAGCTACTCACTGCCTAAGACAAAGATAAGGATGAAACAGTTAGTATAAAGCTCACAAAATAGTACACATATACAAAGTCATCTGTCCACTTACCCAGTAATTCAATAGCTGCTAAGACACAAGGTGACAGCAATTTCCCAGGTCCTATACTAAAGCAGAGAGGAACCAATACCTTGCCACACATCAGTGTTACCCTGTTGTTACTTGTCACACCTACTGAAGAGCATTTATAGCATGTGCAAAATAAATGACAGCAAGAATATGATTAGACAGGGGTGCCTGGCCTCCCCAGAAGGCACAACATATCTCCCTCTAAATATCAGAAAAATATTGTTGTGCCTAGGGGCGGCCTGACTCCTAAATATTCCCCTGAATATACACACATACACTGTATATGTACATTATATGGAGTGTTCCTGCTACCTGTTTATTCTTGCTGTAAATGAAAACATTACAGAAGCATTTTGATTGGTTGGATGTAAAATGTAGGTTGTCGAAAGAAGACAAGAAAATGTGTGCGCCAACAGAACTATCTGTATTACAGCGCTATTTTCACCTTTAACCCTTTCAATGCCAACGTTGCTGTGAGGGATCCTCGAAATATCTGCTAAAAATGCCAGCAACGCTCACAGCGATCTTTAGTATATTCTGTAAGTATAAATAATTCAGACAGCCAAATCAACGAATTGAAGTTTAGTAAAATATTGCACCCAAAAAAAGAGCAGTTGCTGTGAGCGATGCTGGCATTTTTAGCAGATATTTGAGGATCTCTTACAGCAACTTTAACACTCAACAGGCAAGGCAGGCAACAGGGGGGGTCAAGAGGGACAAGTGTGACAGGCCCCAGAGATCTGAAGGGCCCCAGAGCTTCCATGCCGGGCATGGCCACTGCCTGTACTAGCTGGCCTGTCAGTGACCCTTGCGGGCCGGCCATCTACTGTGCACCATCTCTTTTTGGATGAGTCTGTCTGACTCACTGTGTGCGACTGCCATCTACTGTGTGTGCGCCCTGCCACTCGGTGCACAGAGCCATCTACTCTGTGTGTGTGCACGGCCTGGTGCCGCTGGTGCACAGCCTTACCCACCGCTGGTGCTGTGGCCTCAGTCTCTGGCTCCTGTACTATTACTGTGCGGGATGCCTGTTCCGCACTCTGCGAAAGACCTGCCCTGCCTGCTCATAGTGCTCAGCATTCTTTTGTGAAAGTGACAGGCCAGCAGCAGCCGGAGCCAGCAGGAAGCAGCAGCAGTAGCCAAGCCAGCAGGACTGAGAATTAGAGAAGTCCGCACCTGAAAGCAGGATCTGGAGCAGCGGAAGGTTAAGGCTCATGCAGAAGAGCGTTGTGTGGATTTGGGATTAGGTGGGGGGGGGGGGGGGGGGGGGCAGAAATATCATTGTACAGGGCCCCGAGATTTCTGTTGCCGTGTTGACAACGGGTTAATATATGTTCTGATCTTAAACCAATTCTATGGCGCCACCAAAAGTTAAACTGTTGCTGAGCGTAAATGTAATAGCGGTAACTTTATTACACGATACCTGTTCGTGTTGTGATTTGGCAAGTAATCCAAGCTCGGCATTAGATATCCAGGATGCCCTTGCTTGCAATCTGTTTGATCTCAGATTTGACCTCTACCTGCACTTGGAAATCCCCAGATGCTCACTGTTCATGGGTTTGACCCGATCTGCAAGTGATGACCATAACCTTGAGTTTAAATGGATGTTTATTTGTACTTGCTAAATGCTTTGTTAGAAACAAGCTCTAGTCTGCTAAATTCACATAACCATAAATATGAATGTGTATATGACTGCATATGACCATATTACATATGAGACTCAGGGGCCTGTTTATAAAACCGTCATACTGCCAGTAATATTTTCTTTTTGCTATGCAAGGAGAAGATAGCTGTCGTCTATTTATTAAGAACAATGAACAAACGCTACACTCCTCCAATTATTGTTGCCATAGGAGAGTGACGCTAGTAGGGAACATATAATAAAACATATTTAAATACTAAAATATAGTATGTTTTCCTTGAATATATTATAGTTATAATATATATATTATACAGTATAATAATGGTATTATTATTTTCTTTAAAGTCTTATATTGAGTACAGTGCATTTCTGTGACCAGCAGTGCATAGAGCCACATGGGGGGATATAGTCTGAAAATGGAGCATGTCCATGGCCCCCTAGAAATATTACTATGTTAAAATATAATTGCTGGGTCGGTGCCATTTTAATGCATTGGGATCAGTGGGAGTCAGGTGGAGCGTTGGGGAGGGCATCCGCTTCCTTCCTAGCTTCCTCCAGGTAGCAAGCCTCTTCAGCCGGCACAATCTTTCCCATTATATTTGGGAAGATGGCGCACTTACAGTAGAGAGACCCAGGCCCAGTGTGTCACACCAAATATTGATTTGATTTAGATTTCTCTTCTGTTCATTCAGTTTGCATTTTAAAAAATAACTATTAACACTTCTAGTTTGAAAGCATTCTTACTTTGCAGCACACCTGCCTAAAAAATATCGCAGTACTGTAGTTCTGCGGCTTTCCGCACATCTATGTCATTTTCATTGAAAAATGTATTTTCTTCCAGTGGTATAATAGGATAGCTGTGATAAAGGTTTGTTGTGGCCTCAGCATGATCACTGCTAGTTGGACACTTCCCTTAAAAAGGTCAACAACTGTTTCTAACCGCTAAATTTAGCAAACTAAAATAAAGAAAGTAAACATTATAGGGCCTTTACATAATTCTATTAGGTACTTATGTAGTAGCCGGGCGCCCAATTTGCATACGTACGCTAACTTAGGAAAATCGCATAACATTGCATGGGCCATTTTAAGGGCAATGCGATGCGATTTTCCTATGTAATTTATTCACTGCTCTCTTAGCCCCTTGGGATCGCATCGTATCACACCTCCCGCAAAATCGCATGCGATTTTATAGGGTGTACGATGCCATTACATTAGCTATACAATAATATCATTGTATGACATACAATAAGGTTTTTGACACCCCCCACTATCCACGCCACCTCGAAGCGTGGCGAGCGCAGCAAACCCCGCACGGGGTGGCGGAACATGTCCTCCGACCTTTTCATACCCCCACTATCCACGTGTGCGTGGAGTTGACTTTATATGGTGTGGCAAGCGCAGCAAGCCATTGAGCCCAAAGCGTGGCGAGCGCAGCAAGCCCCGCAAGGGGACACAGATTACTTTACATGTATTCCGCATCCCCTCGCAGGGCTCGCCACGCTTCGGCACACTATTATGTTCTCCCTCCACGCTGTAGTGGATGGTAGGGCATGAAATACCGCTTGTTGGCACATGTTAGCTTAAAATTTTGTTAAAAAATGCATGTCGACCTTTTCCATGTTGACATTTTGACCATGTCAACCTTTGGGCTGTCGAACTTTAGACCCTGTCGACCTTTGGACTATATCGACCTTTTGACTGTTGACCAATAGTGGTCGACCTTATGACTGTCAACCTAGAGTCAATCTACTGTATCATGAGTCCGGATACCGTTAGAAAATGCCCCTACATTGCTCCATGTGTAGGGGCCATAGCGATTATCCATGCTGGATAAATCTGTAATCGCCAGTGTTAGGGCCAGTGTTCTCACCAAAGAACATTGGCCCTGGCAGATCACTCAGCACACAGCTCTGACACACTGCTGTGCTGAGCAATCTTGCTGAAGCGTTCTGAGCAATCTACCATGTGTAGGCCTCTTCAGTCATTTCAATTTGTAAAGTACACCAAACAGACAAATCTTTGGTCTGCTGTTGCTATGTCTGTATATGTAGTTTATGGCTGCAACCATGTCTGCATCATAGGACCTGTCACGATCCGATCACGTGATGGATCGAATAAAGCATGCCTCCTGTTATTATTATGTGTGAGATGAATGTATTTCTGGTATTGTTTGTGAAATCATGTCTTCTACTATTATGTGTGAGATCAGGGCATGTCTTGTATTATGCGTGTAAACTTAATTTGACCTAAAGGGGGGCTGCCTGCCATTTCCCCCTGCAGAGTGTAAGCAGGGTGAACATTCCCTCAGAGTGACCATATGTATAGTTCTCTGAAGTTAGGATCAGAGACCCCTCATAAATCAGATAGGGGGTTAGATCAGTATGGTCCAGAGCAGGCCAAAAGTGCTCCGCCTCCCTCCACTAAAGATCTCTTATCAGACTTGTCTGTTAAATCCAACTGGATAAGAATGTGTACACATCACTTCAAAGCAGTGGACCAATTCTTCATGTAGAAGATCAATTGTCTAGGGAGGTTCATTAAGGTCCAGCAGGGAAATGGTCAAAATCCCAAGGGTGGGAGGGATGAGGGTGTCTGCAGGTATAATTGCACATCTCTCCCTATAGCAAGTTGGTACTTCTAAGGGGATCAGCATGCTGGCTGGAAGCGACCCGAATGTTTCATGTGAAGTCCCCTCACTACAGAATCAGTACTTGTGTGTAAGATACAATTCTGTCATTTTAATTCCCTTTTATTTTTGAGTTGTGCACTTTTAAAATCTTTAATCATCTTTGTAACCATTTTTATCACTAAAGCTCTGAAGTATTTCTTGGAATAAATCATACATAATTCCAGTTCTGAATTTGTGTTCTGAGGAAGCCAGAAGAGAGCGGTTAATGTTACCTTTTTTATATATTGTATTATGTGGTCAGGTGCGAGCAAGGCGTACCTTGCGCAATTTCGAAGTGCTAAATCAGGCTTTGCTGATGGCAGCATACCTCATAGAGGGGATTCGTGTGTCCAAAGTGAACCCCAGTCATGGCCGGCGCTGTTCAGATTGACGTATCTGGAGGAGCGACCGGTGGGTCCGTGACATTTGGTGGCAAGCTGTGGGATCGAGAATTAATTTTATTTTTAAGAACTTAACTGAGTGTGGGTAGAATTTTGTGAGAAATATCCACATCACCAGAATCAGAACTCAGAGCTTTACTATAATTTTAAAAGTCACGCAGTGAATGCAATCTCTGTTCCCCTCCCTTCTCTTGTTTTTTCTTTCCTATCTTTATGTTTGACAAGTGTAAGACTCCGTATGGCTGATAGAGATGGATAGAGATGGCCTGGCGGTCGTGTATGGAGGTATATTCCTTGGTCTGGCCAGAGTAGAGAACGATTGATTCAGGCACTCGTGGATGCCGATCAGACTCTAGCTGCTGGAGGAAACTAGCCCATAGACGATCCTACTCCAGGGGCTCAGTTAGCACTGGACATTACAACAAATGCCCCGCCAGGGTCAGATACTTCTGTTGGGTCCAGCAAGTCTAACACTGCAGAGTTGCCTTCAAACTGCTATCAGGCAAATGAAGGATGTGAACCCAGCATTCGCCTGGAAGCTGATGCAGCACTATTAAGCAATTGTTGACAGAGAAGCTGCAGAGCACCAAGCTGAGGCTGAGGTTGCTGAGCGGAAAGCATAGCAAGAGGCTGCACAGTGCAGAGCTGAACGAAGGGCTGAGGCTGTGGTTGCAGAGCGGTTAGCTGAACGAGAGGCTGCAGAGCGCAAGTCTGAACGAGAGGCTGAGGTTGCTGAGTGGAAAGTGGAGCGAGAGGCTGCAGAGCGTCAGGCCGAGCATGAGTACCAGTTGGAGCTGGTGAGGCTCAGAGGCCGGATCGCTGTTGGTGACCCAGTGGAGGCTGATACAGAGCATCATGATGGCGAACCTTTAGGTGAGATACTACGAGGTGGACGTCGTACTGAACTTTTACTGTCTGTGGAAGTAAATAATGTGTTGGATCACGATATTGATCAATTGTGGGGAGCCTAGCAAGGGACAGAGGTCCCAAATGACCACTGACGCAAATTTCACCTGTCATGCACAGTTCCCTGTCTTGGAAGCAGACAGAGGAAGCCAAGTGAGTGTCAGCTTGGTTGTGAATAATGAGCTGGCCCTGGACATTACCACAGATGCTCAGAGGTCTGACATTTCTGCTAGTACCAAGGAGACTGTAGGATGTGTGACAGGCAGGGAGACTGCAGAGCACCAATCCACTACAGCACCAGAGGAGCCCAGTGAGTATTCTGACCCATATGAGGATGATGGTGAGGATTATCCGTTTAACCTTATGAGCACAGAAGAACTCACTAAAGAATGTCAGATGCAAGGTATCTCCTGCCGCAACAATTCCCGCAGGGAGATGATCAAGCAGCTCACCTATGCACGAGACGATAAGAGCAATGTTCTTGGCATGTATTGTGCCTTGTTTCTAGGCTGGGGTCCCGATACAAGTCCTTGGATGCTGCTGAGAGACCTGACGGAATGTTCGGAAATAGCGTAGCAATATGCCTATGATTGTAGAAAGCTTGATACCCCATGGTGGAAAGAGCAGTGCCGCTGGGCAGATGCTGAAAGGAATCGCCTAGAACAGCTTCTACTGCATTACTAGCTCTGGAACCAATGACCCAGCCTACCGGGGTTCCCCTCGTGGAAATGGTACCCGGGCCTGCTACAATCATTGTGGAACCTGCTCAGGAGACATCACATCACAAGACTCATTTTAAACTGCTGGGAGAAGCCAGGCATGTGAGCAGAATGCTCCCACCAGTGGCCCCAGATTTGTTGCCAGAAGGGGCTGACTGTGAAAAATACATGATCTTTGAGGAGCCTATGTCTGTTGGGAGGGTGGGAGAACAACCTGTTTTGGCAAATGGCCGCATGTGTTTCAATTGTGACTAAGTGGGGCACATCAGTACCCATTGCCCCAAGAAGAAGGAATCGACACTTGTTCCTGTGACAGGCCACGCAGGGAATCTGGTGCCCGCTGTTCTGGGTGTGGAAGGACCCCAGGAACAGCCCCAAGATAACCTGAAAGTGGATACGGTAGGAACTCAAGTAGCAGTCAGTCTACTAGACACTGATGCTGACGTGACTCTTGTGCATTTAGCCCTAGGGACTCCCGAGAACTTTATTACTGTGGCTGAGAGATGTGTAGATGGGGTACACCCTGAGGTGCGCAGGGGTATTTGGACTGGGGAGGTGGAAGAAGCCACAGGGATGTCAGAATAATGCAGAATAAAAGAAGAAGAGAAGAGATGTCCTTTGTCGGTGCACCAAAAAGAGAATAAAACTTAACCTTTAATGTTTAAGAACTGCAAGATAAAAGTTACAACATATAATAACAAACAAGGGTGGGGTTCACACAATTTAAAACTAAGGTGGCAGGCAGATGTTGCAGGAACTTTATTCAATAATGATGTGTTTTTAGGAACAGTGTATTCCTGGTCCATGCAGAAAAAAGAATGTGATCTGACAGGCCAGGGTACTTATATGAGAGCGGGTTTCTTATACAAAAACCTCTTTAATATTGGGCTCTCATTGACGCATGCTCACATATCAATGAGTGGGGTTAGCACACCTACAGAATGGGGGTAGCATCAGGTGCGGATTGACACACACTGCGATAATTGAACAGTGTGTGTGTGAGAGTTCACTATTAACTCCAATTAGGAGGATCCTATCGATGCCATAGCCCCCTTTGTACCGGTGTGCTAGGCTGGTACAGCCTGCCCACAACCGTCTAATGTAGGTTGTCCTTTGTACGCGGGTACACTATCTAGCGTGGAGACGCTCAGTTGGTGGATAGTGTGGGCTCCCGTGGCAGGGGTTAAATCAGTACACCACTAGGGTATCTTGCTGCACAGGTCCAGTGGAGCCGCCTCCAACTGGACTAACACACTCAGTCGTGAGCGCCTTTACAAAGGCTATTGCGGCAAATCACTGTCTAAGTACATAATCAAAATACATAAATATGAAAAATAATAAAGACTGCAAACATCTGCCCACGCACCGCTAGCCGGCATGCGCTTCGCAGATACAGCTTCCTCAGGGCCACCCAACAAAACCCCTCCCGTACTCTACCATGTCAGAATAATGGACAATGTACCTAATACAGTACTGTGGGAGACTGATTTGGGGAGGAAGCATGCTGGCTGCATATCAAATTGATAATGATGTCTTTAATACTGCAATGCTATTCCCTTATCCTGTTTTTCCCCAGGTGATCCCTGCTGAACTACTCAACATCAGTACAAATGTATGTGGTTTGAAAAATGTGATGTTGGTAATGATACAGTGGTATTAGCTAATGATGCTTCTGTTCCTCAGGTAACCCCTGCTGATCCGCACAACTGTTATGTGTATGTGTGCTGTTTGTGTGTGTGTGTGTGTGTGTGTATGTATGTATGTATATATGTATGTATGTATGTATTCATTCTATCTGTGTGTGTGTTGGGTGTAGGTAAGCGGTGTGTATACTTATTTAGTCCTTATGGGACCCCCTTTGTCTTAAGTACTCCGGGCCCCGTAAAGCATTAACCCAGCTCTGCTATCACCCGTACACAATGAGCAATGTAGGCAATTGCTTATAACAAAACATCACTGCTCCAGTATCTACCCAGCTTAAGTTAAAGCCCAGCCCTCTATCACTAAGAATATTAACCGGAACCAGTAGCGCACGCAGGGGGGTTTCCGAGTACCCAGAAACCCCCCCCAGAAGTCTAAGGGCCCTAGGCTGAAAGCTGAGGGTCCCCTCTTTCCATGGGTACAAGAATTTAAAAAATCGGCCCTTGGGAACCGGAGATATCTGACTTCAAAGCAGTGGTCCCCATCCAAGCCTGTTAATTGCTCTTCCCAGTCAGATTTTTCAGGTTCTGTCTAACTTAGAGTTTTTCTGAGGGTATATTCCAAAAGGTGGGACTCTGCTTCTTTGATGGACATTAGTAGCTTGTCTCTACTGTTCCCAGAACCAGAGATATCAGCCTTCGAGCAGCTGGTTACCGCTCCAGCTCCACACACCTGGTATGTAGTTTTATATGTTCATTGGCAGATTGCTCTGCCTCCTGAACTCTGATCCCCTAGTCCCCAATACCATTTGGTAGATGGGAATCTCTAGTTTTTAATTCCATTACAATCTAAGAAATCTAATTCCGAGAACTGGAGATATCTGCAGTCAAGCAAGCTGTCCTCCCACCAGAAAATTATGAATAATAAGCCCACTCCACTATACACCCCTCCTCTGCATATTAAACATCCTCTACCACCCTGGAAGTTATGTATCAGGGCCCCTTCATTCAGCCCAATGCCCCCTTCTCCCACCATCTGTGCAGTAAAGGGGTAATTAGTGGAAATTACTGATCCAGGCCCTACATGCTGAGCGGTTGATATAATACCCCCTACCACCCGGGGGACATCAAAGCTTCCCCCACCCCTACCGCTGGAGGGTCGGTAGGGGCCCCAATACATTGCTATGCCCAGGGGCCTACACTGCTGTTGATGCCCCTGTATGTATGTATGTATGTATGTATATATATATATGTATGTATGTATATATATTTTTTTTTATTATTATTATTTATATACATTTGGTCTATCTATAATACTTTAACTGACCCGGCATATACTGGGTCACCTAAGTGTCCATTTCCGCGCTTTGCTCCGCCCCTCTGGAAACCCCCTTTGGAAAATCCTGCGTTTGCCACTGGGAACCCTGTGGGGATTCCTTCATTTGGGATGCCGGCCTCAGTATTCTGACTGCCAGCATCCTGACCATCAGTTATAAGTATGTATGACTGGTGGTCAGGATGCTGATTCTTTATGTTTTTAGTTTTTCTCCTGAGTCCTCAGATTAGTAAATATCTCAAGAGAACTCACAAAATCGGAGGAGCCAAGTAAACAGTTGTGATCAATACTCTGTGGTGCTACTGGATTTTACTATTCTCAAAGGACTTACTCATAAAACCCCATACATTTTTAATCAGACAGTTTCACAATTTGTAAAGCTGGTAACTTTCTGCAACTCTTGGAGATTGCTTAAAAAATACAAAACAGTGTAACAAATACCAAAGGGGATATACAAACTATATAACAAATATAAACATGCTTTAATACAGAATTTTAGCAAACTGGAAACAGGTTCTGCTTAGCAGCACATGTCAAATTTAGTCATCCAGTCCCTGTTTCGAGATGGGTTCAAGATTCCAGTGGATGGGAACACAACAGTCAGAATACGGATGGTGGTATATCGACATTCATGTAGAAGACTGCCGGCATCCTGAAGGTAAGTATGCAGGGCGGGGTGGGAGGGTTAGGCACTAAGAAATGGGGTTATGCTTAGGCTGCAGGGTAGGAAGATTAGGGTTAGCCACTAGCTTGGTGGGTTATGGTTAGACTGTGGGGGTTATTCTGATAGGAAAGGCACAATCACTCTCTAATGGAAAAAAAACAAGTGCAATGCAGGTGGGGCTGATGTAACATGTGCAGAGAGAGTTAGATTTGGGTGGGGGGTGTACTTCAAACTGATATCTATATTGCAGTTTAAAAATAAAGCAGCCAGTATTTACCCTGCACCGAAACAATAAAACACCCAAATCTTACTCTCACTGCACATGTTACATCAGCCCCACCTGCAGTGCATATGGTTTTGTCCATTAGAGAGTGATTGTGCCTTTCCGAGTCAATCTGAATAACCCCCAGTGTTTCTGCTCCTTTCCCATAACATTCTCCCGAGCTGACCAATCAGCAGCATGGTGTGCAATGGGGGAGGAGCCATGAAGCAGAGAGACAGGCCCAGATGTATGAAGTTTCGAAAATGATACAATGGAGAATGATAAACAGCCAGCCAATCAACTCCTAGCTGTCATGTTACAGGATGGGTTTGAAAAATGACAGGTAGGAGCTGATTGGCTGGTTGTTTATCACTCTCCGTTTTATCACTTTTTGAAGCCTGATACATCTGGCCCACAGTGAGGTCTCTCTGATATCGGCAGCTGCAGGAAGCCGCACAGTGGGCTGAAGCAACCACACCAGGCAAGTGGTTAATAAACTCTTATGAAGCAGCAATTTTGAAGTCTGTTTGGTCTTGAGCCAAATAGGCTAATTTTACATAGACCATAAATTGAGGATTTCTGTGCAGTAAACGGCAACAGTGTCTTTGAAGAGATTAGGATAGTGCCTCAGGTTGTCCAGATAAAACATCAGCCCATAGTTGATAAATATGTTGTTTCCTCTGATTTCAATGAATGATCTTGTACCAATGTCATACGGGATAGGGTCGATGGGTCGACCGTTATTTTGTTTTAAGGGATTGAGGGGCAGATTTATTAAGTTCGGTGGTGATAAAGTATCTGTTTTTTATAACTGGCCAATCAGCTCCTACCTGTCTTTTTTCAAACCAAGCCTGTAACTTCACAGTTAGGAGTTGATTGGCCGGTGATAAAGTACCAGCCACATTATCACTTCACCAAGCTTAATAAATCTACCCCTAGAGAGTTTTGCTAATTTTTCTCCAGTTGCCCATTATTACATGTAGGTGATATAAAATAGGTGAAGTGTATAAAACACAATTTATCACATTATTTTAGAATGTAAAGTTTTGGTGGTGTAAATGTATTTGGTGCAGTCCTACTAAGTATGCAAGTCAGGTTAGCATTTACCTGGGGGTGGGGGGAGTTAAGTTTAGGCACTAGCATGGGATTTAAGGTTAGGCTGCAGGGTGGGAGGGCTTTTAGGATTAAGCAATGGGGTAGGAAGTTTAGGATTGGGCTGTCATTGTCGGGGGGGGGAGCAGTTAATTTATCAAGTTAGATGTGTCATTATTCAGTTGTCATTTTCATTTTGGTCTACTAAAGGAAAGAATATTGGATTTTGAAACAGTAAATGATGGATGTATTGTATTTGTGTTTTATGATATTTATCTAGTGAAGGTACATGACATATGCCTTAGGCCATTGATTTGCCCCATTTTATCCACCCTACCCCCTAGATCTGGTAAGAAATCGTCAGGCAGTGGGGTTCTCAAATGGGAATAAGTTTGATTTTCAGTAAAAACAGATGTTTTATGGGCATTACGGTGTGTGGCCTTATGTGTAATTGGCATTATGGCGTTCGGCTTTATGTGCAATGGGCATTAGGACATAGAACCTTTTGTTAATTTATTTGAATCCCACCACTGCTAATAGCCAATAATACTCATTACTTGTCCCATTTTCCCTATAATACTTTATTTTGGACAAGGGAAGGGAAGCTTGAAATCTTTTGAAAAATCGCAAAAACCTGCTGCAAGTTGCTGGCCTATTTTTACAGTGTTATAGGTCCAAGTCATCGGATGTAATAGTCCACAATTTTTACATCTGCTGGAAATACAATAGAAAAGCTAATCTCACATGTCACTAGGCCTGTCCATGCCACAGCAAAATGCAGCAACTCATTGGTCCGTGGTAGGGGCAGGGCTAAATTATGTGATTTCATGTAATTTAACACCGTCTCCTCCACACAGAGCTGCAATTTTCTGGTTTATCTTCCATATCCTGCCCGCTTCAGTAGGCAGTTGGTGGGAAGTAAGAGATCCAACCAGGCTTCTGCGGGAGTGGGAAACTACCTGAAAAATAGGAAGTCTCACAGAACTTGCTAGAGAGTAGGCAAGTATAGGCCGGTCAGCATGGCGCCGTATCCCCTGGGGCATAAGGCATGCAAATAAAAAAACAAAAAATAAAGGCCCATCCTAAGAAAAACATTTTTTTTTAGATGAAATGATCTGTTAACCTTAATACAATAAATAACTGGCACACTACACGATGTTGGCCGCAGCCGATATAGTTAACAATATCGAGCCTGGCCACGGGCTGCCGATATTGAGTGTACAATATAGGTACTCAATATCGTTCAGTAACGTCACCGGGACCCACTGAACAAGCGGGTTGTTGGCTATATAGCCAAAGTGATCTGCACGTTCAGCCGACAGGAGGGGTCATTAACTATACGTGGGGGTGTGAATAGATAAAGACATTGAGTTTACACACTAGAGCAGTGGTTCCCAAACTTTATTGAATCAAGGCACCCCTAGGCCAAATGCTTCTTATCGAGAAATTCAGAAAAAAAATATTGGTACTTGTTTCCTAGCACGGCGCCCATTGCATCGCATACCATAAGACATACGATGGTATGCGATCCGATGTTACGCGATGGCAGCCGATGTTATACAATTTTAAATTGTATACCATTGCATTGTATGCCATAAACAATGGTATATGATTTAAAATTGTATAAGCACCCTAATGGGGGTTTTCAATGTTAAATGTGCCCCCTATAAGATAAATAATTGTATAAGCAATGTAAAAAGCGGCGGTACGTGTCCTCCGACGTTTTCATACTCCCCACGTCGGCGTGGAGTTAATTTTATATAGTGTGGCGAGCGCAGCAAGCCACCGAGCCTGAAGTGTGGCGAGCGCAGCGAGCCCTGCGAGGGGACGCGGAATACATGTAAAGTAATACACGTCCCCTCGCGGGGCTCGCCACGCTTCGGGCACGGTGGCTCGTTGCGCTTCGGGTTCGCGTTCATAGTGGGGGTGGCGTGGGGATGCATTTAATATTGTAAGCACCCATTAGGGTGCTTATACAATTTAAAATCGCATTGCATCGCATGCGGGCATATGGCATGCGATGCAATGCCGTACGACTGAATATCGTGGGCGCCGTGCTAGGAAAGTACCAAAATATTAAATGAAGTGCATTGTGTTTATATGTCACTGTTATCTGGTGAGGGACAGGATTTGCCCCCATATATTATGATTGGCACCCACCAGCACTGGTTTTGCCTGGTACATTGACCATAAATAATATGAATTGATCCTGGTCCACCAACCCAAGGCACCCCTGCAAGTGTCCTGAGGCACCCCAGGGTGCCTAGGCACACAGTTTGGGAACCACTGCACTAGAGGATGTTTTAAAAGCTATAGCTCAGAAAGCCCTTTCTGGTCGATATCTTTTACAATATCCTCTAGTGTGAGTGTATGGGGTTTAACTTGCAAACCTCTTATCAGATATAATTACAGAGGAAGTATATTGAGTCAATAGAAAATAAAACATACAGTAATTGTACAAATCATGGTTACGAGAGGTTACAGAACAATATAGGGATATACAGAGAGACAGAATCTGCAATAATAAAGATGTGTGTGCTTTACCTGTATGCCTCCGAAGAACACGCCTTACAATTTGGTATTGTCTGTTATTTATTAGCGCTGTAACACGCTCTATAAATCTATACCTGAAATGTGGTTGTATAGCAAATTACGGTGACCAGGAGAGCAGTTATATTGTTTAATTTAGGCATACAAGATTTAAAAGTGGAAATAGAAATGATGTCCATGGAGAGACAATCAATAACCATTACATGAAAAGGAACATTGGAAAAAACTATTAACTCAGTCACAGCCCTGCAATCTAGCATTTATAAATAAAACTGATTGCAAATACTTGTATTAATTAGGAAGCAGATAGTGAGGAAACACATTTATTTATTAGTCATTTCTAGAAGTCTAGAATTTCTAGAAATTTAAATTTACATTCTCACCTACTTTTATACATGTATCAAGGCCATTCATTATATACTGTAGATCAAGCTGGAGATACTGGCCCTTATTCTAGTTCACTCTCAGAGGCAAATTCCTTCTCAAACGGACAAAACCATGTGCACTGCAGGTGGGGCAGATGTAACATGTGCAGAGAGAATTAGATTTGGGTGGGGTTTTACTGCAAAGTGAGATCTATATTGCAGTGTAAAAATAAAGCAGTCAGGAGCCGATTCATGGATGCGATAAGCGCCGTTATAATAATAGATCTGTCCCCGTGCCACTTTTTTACCCAAGTCATCTATTTTTCTGGTCACCCCTTCATTGTCTATTCTGCTATATATCTTTGCGACTGCTACAAGAAAGGTATAATATCCATTCAATACCAATAGTAATGTCACTAATAACTGTATAGGGCAGTGGTTCTCAAACTCGGTCCTAAGGAACCCACACAGTTCACTTTCTCCAGGTCACCGGACATGTGCACTGCAGGGGGGGGGGGAGATGTAACATGTGCAGAGAGAATTAGATTTGGGTGGGGTTTTTCTTCAAAGTGAGATCTATATTGCAGTGTAAAAATAAAGCAGTCAGTATTTTCCCTGCACAGAAACAGAATTAGATTTGGGTGAGTTATTTTATCTGCACCTGTTACATCTGCCCCCCTGCAGTGCACATGGTTTTGTCCATCTGAGAAGGAATTTGCCTTCAAGAGTGAACTAGAATAAGGCCCTATGTGGGGTCCTGAGGACCGACTTATAGAACCCGTGATATAGAGGACCGGATCCAATACAGACCATTGGGGAAACCTCTCTCTTTCCATTCAGTACTACATTTTATCCCTCAAACAGAATTGTATCCACTCAATTACCTAGAAATTCAATCCCAGAAATTTCAATTTATTTAACAGTATTGGACCATGAATAATTTAACAGGTTTTCTAAAATTCAGATGAGCAATTGTACATCTAATTAATCATGGAGCCACACACACACACACACACACACACACACACACACACACACACACACACACACACACACACACCTATCATTGTTATCTCCTTCATTTATAAAGATGACCCAATTAATTTATAAATAATATTGGCTTCATATCAGTTGCCTATTATATTGCCTTTGTAATTAAATAAAGATGCCCCGTACACAATATTTACTTGAGTTTGAGTCTTTTATTTAAGTGCCAATTAAATACACATTTAATGTGCCCCTTTATTTTGTTGTGGACAGACAGATAGCTCACGCTTCAAGCAATCTCTGCAGCCAGAGGCTCCTCTAGTGTCAAGAGGTTTCCAGTGTGTTTGGCAGAGATTTTATGTACTTGAAGCTTATTACGTCTGACAATTACTATGCAGAACACTGAGAACACTGCATACAGTAACTAGTCCAAGCGGCTATCCCTGTGCTGTGTGATTGGTCTGCAGATTTGGATTCCTGCAATATTTGAACACATCGTAATGATGCATCAAATATTGCATACAGGTACAGAGCTTGTGAGTAATGTAGGGTACACACCACGACGACCCGCTCACGATGCATATCGTGAGCGGGTCGTCAATGTCTCGTCCGACCCGCTCACGGTGACGCGTGGGGGCACGACCCGCTCACGATGTGCACCGTGAGCGGGTCCGATCTGATGGCGACCCGCACCCGGCTGTATGGTCGTTCTTCAGATCCTACCTGAAGCAGGTAGGATCTGAATAACGACCGACCAACCCGCGGGGCCGCGCATCGGATCGGGATCGGACCAGAACAGGGAAAAAAGGGCCCAATCTACCTACAATCTACATCCAATTGGTCGGAATTGGATCTATATTGAGGGGATCAGGCCCTAGTCGTCCTGGTGTGTACCAGGCATAAGATCCCTGCAAATCTCTCCCCCACATTTCTCTGGGTATCCTCCCCCCAACCCACTTGATTAAAATTGTGGAGACGATGTCTTAGAAGTTACACAGCCACCACCTGCATTAAGTACAACAAGGCTGTCTTACTCATAGGCATCCTTAATTTTGTGATAGGCAGGCTTAGTGGTGCTCCCCAGATTTCGGCACCCTAGGCAGCTGCCTAAATCTACCTAATTAGAATTCTAACATCAGCTGTTGCACCCAGGGGTTGGTCTCCAACTCCTTCTCTCTGTGACCCTGTCAACTGATCAGTGCTCTAAATGGAGATGCCAGCCAAGATATTCATAGTATCAGTTGGCTGGCGACTGAGAGAAGGAGATGGACATTTTTTGCTTTTTATTTTCTTCAATGATTAGCCCGTGGTCTAATTAGACACACATGGCTGATACAAGGTGCCGGATTTAAACTCTGTTATGGCTGTCAAAGCAGAGTTGGAGTAAGGGAACCGGAGGGAAGCCATAATAATGCCACCTGAAGATGGTGCTGATATCACAAGGCTCCCTTCCACAATTGTATTACAATTTTAGTTTAGTAAATTTGGGAGGATCACCTTTCCTATTTCAAGAATGGGAAATGCAATCTGTTTACTGAAAACAATACATATTTAAGGGCTTAGAGGAGAATTTTGCTAGTCCTCCTCCAAAAGCCATTTGATACATTTATGTGATGTGTACGAAAACAACGTGAAAAGGGTGTGAAAACACCCATTTTAGAATTATTTTAGTAAAAATAATATTAATAATTATGCCTACTGCAATCATTAATGAGGTGTTCTTCTGATGCCCAGTCAGTATAATTATATAAATTATTAAATGCAATAGTTGGCTATGGATCTCGCCCTGGTAATTACTGCTGGCTTTGTGTTCGTGTGCGCACACTGCTTATGTCTAACCTTCACCAGCACAGGCTCTTTGCAGACCCTTTGTCTGAACGAAATATATTTTAGTAAATTGGTGATATTCGTAACTCAACCTATTAGCGCAAAAATGCAGATGAGTCCTTCAGATCACACAAAAAGGCCTGAATACATCATGACAAATAGCATTACATTGTATTACACCAAGCTTGATAATTACATAGTAAATAAATATTAAGAAAATAGTTCTCGTGACTGTGACACCTGTATCAACAACAATCTACTGGCTAAAAAAATAAATAAATGTTTTTTTTATAGACTCCGCATCTACACTATGTACATAGTTGATAACAGACATTTTTAAGCAGGTGTTATCTTGTATTTGACAACCCACCCTGTCTAACTGCACTAAATGTGTCCAACATTTCGTCCTTGTGCCAATTTGTTTGATTACAGGATGTTCTACTTTGAGAGTAACTATAACGAATAAACCATTGCTGACTTCTACAAGGTTTAAACCTTAATGGAGGTAGACAAATTATTTTGGTTTGTATCAAAATACAGTCAATTAAATGACTAAAAACTGTTACTACACAGTCACCATCATTGTACAATCTGCTGCACACAATGGGTGGGGAAGTCAGAAATGAGTGAGATTGTTAAAGCTTTACTTGGCTCTTGCATGTGAAGGGGTATAAAAGCATATAAGGTGCACAAGGAGGCTTTGATGCCAATACAAAGGGATACAAGGGAGGCTCTAATGGCATATGAAGAGCATAGGGAGGCATACTGTACAGGTGCTTTCATCTCATATAATGTTTGCATGTGGAGCAGATGGCATATACAAAATGTTTTATGGAGGGGACTGATGGCATATAAGGAGCCATGTAGGGGCTTTGGTGACATATTAAATGGCATGTGGAAATTCAATTAAGAGATAATTAAAAGTATAAAATGCTGAACAAAGTAATAATGAAAAATGGCTATCAGTATGGTCACAACTGATGGTGAACCAGCTAATGACCGTTGATGGTCGCAACCTATGTAATGGAGGACCACCGATGGTTTGACCCATTGATGGTCATCCACACTCCTTCTCTGACACTAGGCTAATCAGAACCGGGGGGGGGGGGGGCAGGGTTCATGGGTGCAATGGGAGCAGTGCTAGCATCTGTCTCTCGACACTAACTAGGGAAAGTAAAACAAATATTGAGGACTCTGTACCATCAATGGTGGAGAACCATTGGTTTCCAGCCATTGATGGCAAAAGTATCTAATACTGCTTTATAACCATCTTTGGTCAATGGCCAACCTTAATAATATTATACTTCAATATAGATGGAGCCTGAATGTAGATACCACCTAGCCTTAGTGAATTGCCAATGCTAATTGTAAAGTGTCTATTTGGCATGCTTTTAAATTACTGCAGATATAAGTTGATAGAGATTTAAGTGCCCATAGTGCAGAGTAAGCAAAATTACAACTATTACATTCGGTAACCATTAGAACAATGCTTATGACTTCCTACATCACTTTTGCTAATACGGCTCTCATATCACAGAGTTCCTTGAAATGATCTCTGAATTCCATATTCATAGACCTGACCGTACCTCCTCGATCACGAGCCGCCAAGTTACTTCCTCTTTTCAGTATAACATCCAATTGGTACATTCCGAGATTAGGGAGTGGAAGATCTGCATTACTACTTCCCACACTGTTGAGTTTCTGGATTATATAAAAAAAAAAAAGAGAAAAAAAACAAAACAAAGATTTAATAAACATGTAAAACAGGTTAAAAGAATGGCATACAAAATACTGGTAGTACAGGACATGCAGGCTTTAGTTAAGGCATTCCTAACCCCGGTCCTCAAGGCACACTAAAACAGTGCAGGTGTAGGGACATCCATGCTTCTACACATGTGGTTAAACCAAAATAGCTGAAGTACTAATAAAGGCACCTGTGCTGAAGCATGGATATCACTAAACCCTGGACCATTAGTGTGTCTTGAGAACCGTGGTTGGGAATGCCTGCTTCAGTGTATTGTTGGTTACTAGTGCATATGGCATTCGCAATATAAACCCAGACATTGTGATTGCGCTAGATGGTTTTAGAGTTAAGCTTGCAGAGTGCGATGGGATGGCACAGGGAAAATGACAACTTCTGTTTCCATGGGAGGGATTCACAGATCAATGCAAAACCCATCTGTCCTATCTGTATTTAATGACTGCCCACAAGAATACATTTTCATGATACTGTATTTGATGATATTACAGATGTGACCAGCTACAGCTTTGTTACTTATAGCGTATATATAAAAGCCTAACGTTGCTACTAACCTCTATGGGAGAATGAAAGTAATTTGCCCACCGGCGGCCATTGTTTTGTCATTTTCTAGTATATAAAAACATTGAGCAAGTAAAAACTGAAATTATGTATTTGTGGTGTTTGTGAATTTGTGTGTAATATTTTTTGTTTGCATGTGTTCAATAGTTTTGGAATGTCTGGCTGTGTGTATGGGACACTAATACCCTTTCACATTGCAATTTGGACACGTGTCAGTCCTGGGAGCAACCCGTCATTTGCGAGGTTTCGCTCCCCACCAATAAACCGGGTTGCTGACGTCTGATGGGGGCTGGGCAGAGCGGTGGTGCGCTATTGGGGGCGGAGGAAGCTTTTAGAGCTGAAACGTCTCCAAGAGCTGCCTCCTCCATGGTGTGAACGGGATCCGGGTCGCTTAACATGGGACAACCGTTTACAATGTACAGCAAACCCACGTCCGGCCTGAGATTAAACATTCATTTAACCCAGGTCGGAATGCCAGGTTGCTGGACCCGGGAAAATTAAAAAAGGCCCTTTAACATCGCACAGTGACTAGGGTCGACCAAGCAACAACCCTAAATCGACCCTGGTTATTTTTGTGAGGAGTAAAGGGGTATAACACTGAAACCACAGCTAGGCAGTCAAATTAACATACCCTCCGAGTTGTAATGACTATATAGGCATATTGGTAAACAGCCAATAAGAAAGTGTGTTTGCCAAAGGATCCGCCAACATAGCATCCAATTTGGTAAGCAAAGTGTGTACAGTACCTACTTGATTCTCATTCACCCTACAATGTTTCAAATGCTCACTCAAAATCCATCTCTTCATATTTTTCTAAAATACTTACTCCTCGCTCTAATTCAACCCCCCACATCCACTTGTGTCCCACTTACTCCTTCTGTCTCAGATGACCGTCTCCCTCTAGACTGTAGGCTCTTATGAGTGTCCTCTCATGTTTCATGTCTGTACATATTATAAAGTATTTTTATGTGAGTGTTTTGATGTTTGTTAACTCTGTTACTGTTCAGGTGCAACTTATATTTGTAACACGCATTTACTGGTCATTTTACCTACTGTATATTCATGTAATTGTGCACCAATTGTGCACTGATGTGGGATTTAGGGGTTATTAGGTGGCATAGGAAAATGAGTTCCCCCACTTCTGCATGACCACTTTAAGCCCTGATTATATAACATGATAGTGTCCCCTAATTACATTATATCTAACAATATTGTCCCATATTCACCAAACCAAATTGCTCCTTATTCACAATACCCCACATTGTATTGCCTTTTACACATCATGCCACACATTAGTAATGCGCCTATACGCACCCATATTAGTAAACCACAATCTCCTCCCTACCCTGCGCAGGACTCACTCAGTCTGGACTCAGCAAGGAGAAGATTTTGAAGCCTGGGTCGGCTGCAGGGAGTCAGCCAGTGCAAGCTCAGCTTGCTGAACTCCGCAAAGACCCATGGGAGGAGGAGCTGCTGCTTCGTCTGGGCATGCGCTCTACTCCAAGACCAGTGGCCACTGCTGCTCCCATTGTCTCTGCTCCTTGCTATGGCTGCTGCCAGCACAGCTTTATGAAAGGCCGCCAATTCAGAGTTAAGCTGAGAGTTCCTGTTGTGGTAGTAGGTTGTTGTCGTGGTATTAGGTTGTCAGTATTTCTGTGTGGGTACTGACACAGTCAAGGGCTGTGCATATTGTGCATTAAGATATGTTATTGTTTATGCTTTGATTAGTGCTCTCAGGTCCCTTGTCATGTTATGCTATGTGTACATTCGGGCGGAAATGGGCGGGCAGCTGACATATTGTGATGTCAGCTGCCCACACTGGCGACTACGTCACCCTGCGATTTCCATGGGAACGCCCATGAAACACTGGGCATTCCCATGGGAGTGACTATCCGACCCTGCCCCACGCCCCCCGCCCGCAGTCTGTTTGCCGTGGCCACACACATACGGCATATGCACATGTGCAGAAATGAGGCTGCGCATGCACATACGCCAAACATTTGTCCCCGTGCGAACGAACGCTGGCAAACTGACCAGAATAAGGTCCACAGACTACGCACAGTGGAAAAATCATTAGATAGTGAGCGGCTTGCGTACGGATTTGCAGCTAATCCCAGGTCTGGGATATTTTCACAGGCTTTTTGCGAGCCGTGCACAGCAATTTGCAGGCTTGCACAGGGCGGGATGTCACTCTGGCGGGGCATGGTATACCTGATTGCAGGGCTCTGTAATTTAGCAGGCTAGCGATCAGGTCTGTATACAGTACGTCACTAAAATAAGTGGCACATTGTTCTAGCACTTGAAAAAATGTATATCTGAAGATGTGCAGTATAATTGCATTTTTATAATATCTTGTCCATTTCTAGATCTTATGCCCCATACGCAAGGGGCATAAGATATAGAAACGGACAAGCTTTGTACTGAGAGACCTAGTTAAGCACAGATCGCTCAGCACGAAATGCATCAGGGTTCTCTGGTGCATGCGGTATAAATCTGGTCAGGTGATGATAACGTGCAAGGCCAGCTCTACCATTAGCAGGGTTAGGCAGCTGCCTAGGGCGCCAGTATCTGGCGGGCGGGGTGGGGGTGGGGGGGTGGGGGGGAGCACTGAGTCTGCCAATCACAAAATTAAAGATGTCTATGAGGAAGACATCCTTGTTGTACTTAATGCAGGTGGCGACTGTAAAACTTCTAAGAAAACCTTCACTTGTTTCATTTGAAGGGCTGGAAGGTGGCAGTCTGGTGTGCTAGTGTGTGGAGGGAGGGGGGGTAGTACGCTGACAGTTTGTCTAGGGTGTCGAGAAGCCAAGCACCGGCCCTTGGCTGGTTCAGCAATAAAATGCCACCGGGACAGGGGTGTTATATTAATCTATCTCAGACCTACAGGTCACAGGTAGGGAAATAGGAGATTACTGTACTTGAACATGACAAGAAATATTGTGCTAGTACTTGTTAAACAGGTAGCAATTGTAGGGGACCTCTGGCAATAATGACCAATTGATGTATAATTGTTGCTGTTCTGATGCTGTGCAGTATCTTGAGGACTGGAGATAAACTGAAATCCTTTCCATCAGATACATTATTATGAGGAAACAGTTGCTTTACACTTGGTAGGCGTACAGAACGGAAGGGACACCAGTGAATGTGACAACCACAGCCAGAGTCGTGACAACTCAAGTACAGTAACTTCTCCCTGCGTTGTTTAATCACAAAAATGTACCAAGACAAGTAAGTGATAAGCTGTGTTATACAGTATATCCTGGTGTGCTCATAATATCTCTGTAAGCATCAGTATAATAGCAGGAACAAACATTATGTGCAGGCTTAACGTTATATCCCTAAGATCCTGTGGATAAACCATTACAGTTCACCCGAGGCACCCAGATAATCATTTGTACAAAAAAAAAAAATTTACAAAAAATGTTCTTAATAACTTTATGCAAATCCACAGGACATTCGCCTAAGAAGGATACGCTTGGATCCCTCTTTGCAACCCCAGATCTCCTTCCCATAGGAAGACGTGGGACTCTGGTAATTACCACCACCTGAAGATGGCAGTGGTTTCTGCAGACAAACTCTAAAGGCCCCTATACACTTATGTGATTTGGGCTGAGAAATTGGGTGAAAAGCATCCAAAATCAGATGTGTTTGACGTCCCATCGGATGTGCTGTCCCATGTGCATCGGATCGGAGGTCTGTCCTGTCTGCACGTCTGACCTATGACTCAGACTCACTCTGAGTGGGGAACGGGGTTGCATCACATGTAGATGTATTGCATGTAGGGGTTAAAGTGAGGGGGAACTGGGTGGAACTGAGTTCCACCACCTCAAATGGTGAGGTGGAATATTTTAACCTCCACATTGGCCCTGCACAGTAATTCTCACAGAAAAGCATTCTAGTTTGCAGGAGGACCCTACCACTGGCCCTGTATCTGCCTAATGGGGGGAGAGGAGGGGGTGTAATTAGGTGGCATAGAGAAATGAGTTTCTCCACCTCTGCATGACCACTTTAAGCCCTGATCGCATGCGATCCTGCTGCCTGTGCAGCTCAAGGGTGTTGGCTGGGCATACACCGCTGCGACTTCAGAGTTTGCTGAATACTAGATGTCCCTAATATTAATAATGTATGTGCCTTTTATGCTGCTTTCACATTTCCTAAACCTTTAAGACCCGTTATTTCAAAATGGTATTTAAAACCGGCCTGAGCCATTAAACCCCTTTCACACTGCAGGTGAAAACTGTTTAAATAGCATGTAATACCATTCACACATTCAACCCGTGTAACCCCCAAGGAACACGTTTCAAGCCATAGAAATAGACTCTTTCTCAATTCCCAAAAAATGGCTCCAAAACGGGTAGGACACTGCTTTTTAACAATTTAACAAATACGGTATTTGTTAAACGGTTAAAGCACCCGGGAGCTTTCACACCCATTTTAAAAGGCTAAAAAGAAGGCAATTTACCGTTTAAGAGCTGCAGTGTGAAAGGGGTATTACTTAAAACTTGCAACTGGTCCATTATTGATAATGAATAGGCCTCATAGCGGATACAAAATCTATACTGAATGAGCATCTCCTTTAACTTTTGCCAAGCATTGCAAATATACAGAACTCGGTTTGTATACCAAGCTAAAAGCTATCAGGGAGGTGAAACTGAAGCTACAGCACAGTAGTATAGCATGGGACTCTGTTGCGCTTATGCTGCTGTTGAATTAGTTACGGGTCACCGTCTCTAAACTTCTGCACCATGTGATACTGTGAGAAAGGCCAGTCAATACTCAGAATTACATTTCACAAACGCTGCAAAACATTTCATTACAAGAGTCTTTGCCAAGGTTTTGGAAAGTTGTGACTTCTGCCATGCAAGGTTTATTACTAGTCTCTATAAGGACAGAAAAGCAATAGATATCTTTGTGCCCCTTAACACCCCACATCCCAAGAGAAACCTTAATGCTGTGTGTATAAATGTGCCTGGGTGTAGTACTGAGCCAAATAATAAGTAAAACAAGATTATATTCAGGAAAAACCCTTGTGCTCAATTTAGAGGTAATCTAATTTTATGGAACTTGGTGTCGAGTTCAGACCTGTTCGCTAGGCTGTGAACAGATAAGTCCCGCCAAACCCCCCCCCCTCCCCTCTGCTGTCTGAATCCGCTCTCTAGCTTGCGAGGGGAAGTGTGCGCAAATACATCCCATCGCATGAGGCTGCCCAGATGAAAAATCATTCGATGGCCGCTGACAGGGGGGGATTGGGATCAAAATCCGGCCCGGGAGCGGGAGGGGGTGCTGACGCTACAGCCCGGGGGGTACTGACTCTACAGGTCACGGAATGGGGGAACTGCTAACGCTATGGCCAGGAGAAGGGGGGGCTGCTAATCCAGGGGGGGCCCTGCTAACGCTATGGCCCGGGGATGGAGAGGGGGGGGAGTGTGCGACACTACTCACCAGGCACCGCAGCGCTTCAGTCCGCTGGTGATGTCTTCTGACAACGGCCGCAGCCTGGTCACAAAGTGCAGCATAGCCCAAAACAAATATGGGCGCCGCATATGTGCATATAATATATGCATATATGCGGCGGCCATATTTGTTTTGGGCTATGCTGCCGTTTGTGACCAGGCTGCTGCAGCCCTGGAAGCACGGTCGGCGGCCCAGCCAGAGGGAAATCTGGACCGGCCCACCGGGAAATGGCCCGGTTTCCCCGTGGGCCAATCCGCCTCTGGGCGCTGAACATCAAATAATTTTATTCTCTGTTCATGGATAAAAGTTGCATGCAATGTCTGCCATGTGATGTCAGCCACACACCCCACTCAGCCATCGACACAACTGCGTCCCCAGGGGAATGCCCAGTGTTTTGATTAGGATGCTCATAAAATGCTGGGCTGCTTTGCAAATGGATATTTTGCATAAACGTACATTTGCAGGGTAGTGTGCGGGGCCGAAATCATTTGATGGTCGGCGACCATTGAATGAATTGTACCCTGCTTGCAAACCTAAGTCAGTCTGGGCAGACTTAGTTTATTAATTAAATTGATGTCTTTAAAAATAAGCAGTTTTATACTGAGCCCTGTATGCTATCAATATTTACCTTGCGGATTGAATACTGTGTTTATTACCAATTATGATTTTAATTGTTTTAAGTTCCAACCGGTTCTAATATAATGCTGTACTAATATTATATTTTATTGCGAATAAAAAGTAATTTTTTGGGTCAAATCCAAAAGCGCTGTTACTTTGTATATATTATATAGAATTTTCTTGTCCTGGACCCTTTGGACAAAGTGTGACACACCTACTTACTGTACCAATGCACCAGGATTTTACTACTATAATCTCCCTGAAACTACCGTGTTTTTCAAAATGATTCAAGTATGCATACGATTATGAAGTCTATATATTATGGTTGGCAGTAGAGCCACGTAAACTATCATTTCATTTTCAAAAACAAACTTTACAGGGACAGTGGCCAAAATTTACTAAGATGGGAGTTCTATTTCACATGGGATGTTGCTATGGGCAACCAATCAGAACAGTGGCGCAACTATGGTGTGACAGCCCCAGCTGTGGTTTGGGGGAGCCAGCAGTCTCAGGGCACACTGAATAATACCTGCTGTCCTGTACAAATACACAGTTTACAGTCACTCAGTGGGAGGCGGTGGAGGTGTACTGTAGCTGCGTACCATAGGTGACTACACGCCACTCCTCCCCAGTCTCCTCGCCTCCTCTGTGCCTGGGGGCAGCCGGTGTCATTACTCGCACACGCCTCCACTAGTATCCCCGGTCGGTCCTTAGAAGCTGAGGCTGGGGATGGAAGGCTACAGTATGTCAGCGGAAGTGATGTCCTCCCCTATTGCGCCGCATGGGTGCACGTCATTCCTGGGGAGCTGCAGCACTACACATGGTGGTGCACAGTGGCCCAGGTAACCAGTCTGTGTTAGGCGGCCACTGTGCCGCGGCTCCTCTGCCTCCAGCTGGGGGACACAGCGGCCATGTTCTCCGGCTAGTGCCGGCCGGCAAAGACGGAACCGTTGCTAGGCAATGGCCCGAACTTCCATCCTGATGAGCGGCCGAACGTAGCGGGGGACGGTGGCTGACGTCACACGTTTTTGAAACATAAGACTGGCGTCTGCTGGGCACAGACGCCGGTTATAGTTCTGCCAAATGGTTTTGAGTAGAGATGAGTGGGTCCGGATCTCCGGGATCCGTCAGATCCGAATATGGCGATCCGAGTCAGGATCCGAGTCTGTTCGGGAGTTCCCGCCTGAATTCCGGACCGAAAACGAGGCAAAACGTCATCATCGCGCTGTGGGATTCTCGCGGCACCGGGATATTATAAAAGACACATGCGCGCCCCGCCATCTTCACTCCAATCTAGGAGAGGGAAGAGGTGGGTGGGAAAATCCATGCTCCGTGCCCCGTGCCCCGTGCTCCGTGCCCCGTGCTCCGTGCCCTGTGTGGTAGTGATTTATGTAGGCCTGAGCCCTGTGTTGTGTGATTTAACTAACTAGGTGCTGCAGTGCTCACACGCAGGGGCTGCAGTGCTGCTGAGTGTACACTGTGTACAGGGGCTACAGTGTCCATAGTACAAGGGGCTGTGTCCAGTGTGTCAGGGGCTGTGTCCACTGTCCAGGGGCTGTCCTGTGCCCTGTGGCCCGTGCCCTGTGTTGTGATTTATTTAGCCCTGAGCCCTTTGTTGTGTGATTTAACTAACTCGGTGCTGCAGTGCTCACACGCAGGGGCTTCAGTGCTGCTGAGTGTACACTGTGTACAGGGGCTGCAGTGTCCATAATACAAGGGGCTGTGTCCAGTGTGTCAGGGGCTGTGTCCATTGTCCAGGGGCTGTGTCCAGGGTGATGGGCTGTATCCAGTGTCCAGTGTAACGGGCTGTGTCCAGTGTGACGGCCTATATCCAGTGTGACGACATATATCCATTGTCCAGTGTGACGGCACATATCCATTGTCCAGTGTGACGACATATTTTTAGTGTCCAGTGTGACGACATATTTCTAGTGTACAGTGTGACGACATATATCCAGTGTTCAGTGTGATGACAAATATCCAGTGTCCAGTGTGACGACATATATCCAGTGTCCAGTGTGACGACATATATCCATTGTCCAGTGTGACTACATATATCCAGTGTCCAGTGTGACGGCATATATCCAGTGTCCAGTGTGACGACATATATCCAGTGTCCAGTGTGACAACATATATCCAGTGTCCAGTGTGACGACATATATCCAGTGTCCAGTGTGACGACATATTTCTAGTGTCCAGTGTGACGACATATATCCAGTGTCCAGTGTGACAACATATATCCAGTGTCCAGTGTGACAACATATATCCAGTGTCCAGTGTGACATATATCCATTGTCCAGTGTGACAACATATATCCAGTGTCCAGTGTGACATATATCCATTGTGTGACGACATATATCCAGTGTCCAGTGTGACGGCATATATCCAGTGTCCAGTGTGACATATATCCATTGTCCAGTGTGACGACATATATCCAGTGTCCAGTGTGACATATATCCATTGTGTGACGACATATATCCAGTGTCCAGTGTGACGACATATATCCAGTGTCCAGTGTTACATATATCCATTGTGTGACGGCATATATCCATTGTCCAGTGTGACATATATCCATTGTGTGACGACATACATCCAGTGACCAGTGTGACGGCATATTTCCATTGTCCAGTGTGACGACATATACCTAGTGTCCAGTGTAACGGGCTGTGTCCATAAGAATAATAATTAAAATTAATAAAATATAAACTAATTTTTTGAGGATGATGGAGGAGGAAATAGTGGGTGTTCAGCAACCTGATAGAAGTGCTGAAGCTGGTACCACCAGTCAGATTCATGATGGCAAGGCCGATGGTCAAAGGCCCAAGGACAATTTCCACTTGCACATCTTTGTATTCTTTTCTCTTTTTTGGGGGGGAAGTTTATTAAACTGCCACCCTGACTGCCCCTGCAGTGCCACTCTGCTTCCAAGATGTTGCAGGTTGGAAGTGTAAGGTCCACATGTATGCATACCTCCCAACTTTTCATCGAAAAGGGGGCGTGGCGTATGCAAATGAGGGCGCAGCTTATGCTAATTAGCCGCGACCTCATTTTCATACGAGAATAGACGCTGTGCGCATGCGCACAGCGTCTATTCTACTAGATTGGGGGGTCTCCCAACTGCCACCCCCCGCAGCGGGACAATGCCTGCCGCGGGTGGGACAGCGGGACAGGACCCGAAAATCGGGACTGTCCCTCTAAAATCGTGACAGTTGGGAGGTATGATGTATGTGATGCCCATTGCTGTCACCTACCTTAGTCATCCAGTTACCTCGGTATAACCTTTTGGCCCAACTACAGTCAAGGAAAATAATTTTGTGAGCTGAGAAGTGATCAAAATTGACTAGAAATGAGTGGAAATTAATGTTGTTGAGCTTAATAATACTTTAGGGGCAAAAACAGGGCGAAAATCTGTTATTTAAGCAATTTTTAGCTTTTTTCAAAAAAAAATCCAGATCCAAAACTAAAACCCACAAGGGTGGTTTTGCCAAAACCAATCCAGATCCAAAACACGAAGGGAGATCCAGATCCAAAACCAAAACCCGAAAAAGTGCCCGCCGCTCATCTCTAGTTTTGAGTGTTCCCGGTTCCCAGACAGCCCTGTCAGCATTCTCCATGCCAGTCCTGTGCTGCCCAGCAGTCAGTGTGTTCCTGGTTCCAGATACAGCGAGTTGGTTTGCCTACCCCTTGTACTGTAGATTTCCATCTCCCAGATAAGTCCAGGGGTTCCCTGCATTTGTTATATCTTCGGTACCATCTTATGCATTGTTGCATCTCTGCTCTTATTTTGACTTTTATCACATCTCCATTTTGTGTATTGTTATACGTAGCTTAGTCTTTTGGTATTTAGTGAGTCACCTTTTTAGCATTGTTGCTTTCACAGGCTCTGGGGAAGCCTGCTCCCAGATCCCTCTCAGGGGTTTTCAGATTCTGGGGGTACCCCCTCCTGTACGTGTTTCTTAGGTAGTTGTCCTATTACTCTCTTTCCGCCTCAGTGGACATGTTGTCTCGCATAAGACCTGGCGACATCATGGTTGGAGCCAGCATACCGTAGTGCATGAGTGTCAACAAGGCGCCTGTGCATGTGCTATAATTTCATTTTGTTAATGGCCGGAGGGGAGGAGTTTCACTGGAGATAATGGCCCTTATTATGATTGGTTTGCTTGGACCCGTGCATGGTCTGAACCGAATGTACCAAACCCCGCCTAGCAAATGGATCACTGGCGCCGCCCATTTTCCATGCCGTATTCGGCCGTTCGGCATGAGGAAAGAGCTTGCCCATGCAGGAGTGGACTAGATCACTCGTACATATGAGCGAAAAAAAGCAGGGATATGGGTGTGCAGCTGACATTCGTTTAATTCAGCTGTCTGCCCCCACACGCACGTCATGACTGCATTTCCATAAGCACGCCCTGCAGTTTCATTGGAACGCCTATGAAACGCAGGGCATGCGCATATGGTAATGACCCTGATCAGGCCGCAATGCCCCTCTCCACCCCTGCTCGGAAGGCCAGGAGCGAGCACTCGGCGACCGGACTTCTCGCCGAGACATGCGCAGAAATGGTTCTGCGCATGCGTAAAAGCACAACATCGGAACACTGGCCAAATTTGTGTCCGAGCGAAGCAAACAGAATAAAGGCCAATGGCCGAATGTCAGGTGCCCCAGTGCACAAAGCAAGGACTATAAAGACATAATTTGATTCGTTCAGTGTCAAAGAACCTGACTAGCCTGCACAGAGCCCTGACCTCAAACCTATCGAGCACCTATGGGATGAACTGAAATGGAGATTGCGAGCCAGGCCTTCTTATCCAATACTCAACACAATGAATGGGCACAAATTCCCACAGAAACACTCCAATATCTTGTGGAAACCCTTCCAAGAGGAGTGGAAGCTGTTATAGCTGCAAAATGAGGACCCCTCCATATTGAAGTATATGTAATTGAATGCTGAGTCATTAAAGTTCCCTGATAAATCGCCTGTACACACAAGCCCACAGTCCAGCCAATATATTGTTGGAAGGTTGTACGAGGGATATGCTTTATGTTTGCAGCATTTATTTCCTTTCCCTGTAAATAGAACTAAACAAGAATGCTTGTCACCATTCTATTATGACACTAGATTTATTTAATGAATTCACTTAGGATATTTTTATATTTATCTTTATCAAATTTACTATTGTTCTCACTGCCTACCTGTCACACTACATTATTATTGAACTCCTGAAGCACCAATGAAAGTCATGAGGAGTACCTGCTGAGTATCTCATGTTAACCACAATTATTTGCTATACTAATTAATTAATTACCAATTGAGAAAACACACCTACGTTCGAGGAAATGTTTTCCACAACATATATGAAGTGAACAAGCTGAAGACTCAAGTAGACACATGGGGCCAAATGTAATAGGGTGAGAGTTTCAAAAAGTGAGAGATTTTGGGAGAGTTTTCCCATGTTTTTTAAAGCAGCGATCAATTACATGAGAAAATCATCCTGGTATTGCAGTGTAATTGATTGCTGCTTTAAAAAACATGGGAAAACTCTCCCAAAATCTCTCACTTTCTGAAACTCTCAACCTATTACATTTGGCTCTCGATCTAAGAGTTTTCTTTAAAAAAAAAAAGTTAAACCTAAGGTCCTAAATAACTGTATCAATGCTAAAGAAAGAGCTTAATCTGTCAGTGTAATGCCTCTAAGTTGGCGGAGAACTAGAAGGTACAGTTCATTCGAGGAGATCTTACAGCTAATGTTTCACCTGTACTGCTTATTGCAGCACACTCAGAAATGGCATACAATCACTTTTCTCAGGATGTGATGCATATACCTGTTCAGCATCAGTAGCCTACTATGAAAGTTATTGCAGAGCAGACTACTGGAAAAAGAATCACATTAGAAAGGTATGTACTGTGGAGTCATTTAAATTGTTAAAAGCAGGATTTATCCCTTGGGGATGCGGTCGTTAGGTCGGCACAAGAAGGGTCAACAGGCAGAAGGTCGACAGGGTCCTTAGGTAGACCGGCGGAAGGTGGACAATGCAGAAGGTCCACACAGGTTTTTTTTTTTTTTTTTCCCCACCGTGGTTCCAGAACAGGTGGTAGTTCATGCACTACCATCCACTAGGGCATGGAGGAAGAACAGAATAGTGCGCCGAGCACAGCGAGGCAGTGTGCGCCAAGCATTGATGCAAAGTCCAGAACTAGACGTCTAGAAGAAAAGAAGAAAACCATTGCTACGCAAATGCCACAAAGCATCAGGCTTACAATACTCCAAACAGCACAGAAACAAGCCTCAAAACTTCTAGAACAAAGTCATTTGGAGTGATGAGACTAAAACTGATCTTTTTGGCCACAACCACAAACTTTACATTCGGAGAGGAGTCAACAAGGCCTATGATGAAAGGTACACCATTCCTACTGTGAAACACGGAGGTGGATTGCTGATGTTTTGGGGGTAAGTGAGCTACAAAGGCACTGGAAACTTGGTCAAAACGAATGGCAATATGAATGCAGCATGTTATGATTATTCCGTATTTCGGAATATTTTAATATTTCAATTATGTATTTTGAAGTATCTTACATGTATGCTGTATAAACACATAAAATACACACAAATATATTTTATTACCACATAAAATACACACAAATATATTTTATTTGTTCAAAAAACAAGGTTTCAAAACATGAAACAAAATTTGTGTACTATCTCAGATATTGAATTTGAATGCCAAGCAATCATTGTCTTGCACATATATAGTGCCAGTTACATATCATGTCACCAGTAGTGCTGTTACAGATGTCCCCAGTGAGTTTTTAGAAAAAAAAATATTTTTTTTCACTTTCTGGAATGTATGGTTTTCGGAATAATTCGGATAACGGATACTCGGATACGGGATACTCAACCTGTAGCACTGACTGTGAGCTGGTCCTCTGTTGCCTGCGCATACACATACGGTTTTACTTCTAAGAGACCTAGTATGTATATTAGAGGATGGAAAGAATCCATTACAAACACAAACAGAACATACAAACTCCACACATAGATTAGAACCCAAGAACTGATTTGTGTGAGCCAGCAAAACTAACCATTGTTCATCATGCTGCCAATGCAGTATATAGCGTTTAACTTGTAAACGGCATCAAAATTAAGAAGCCTGTATAAAGAAGAATCAAGTCTGTGTGCATTAATTTCATACCACTTTCAGACAAACAACCCTCAAATTTGCATGAGACCTACACCTGAGACATGAGACTGACAAATGGGACCTACACCTGAGTCATGACACCTACAGTACACCTGAGACCTGGGAACTTCCCAGGTTGTCCCCTTTCAGACAAAAGCCTGGTCTGTGCTGGCATTCTACAAACCAGGCTTGCCTGTCTGTTTTCAAATGCATACATGTCATTTACACTTACACATACATGCCATTCACACACACACACACACACACACACACACACACACCAATACATGTCACACTCATACACAAACATAAATACCATATACACACACATTCATGTCACACTCATACACACATACATGTCATATATACTAAACAAACACATCACCTTCATACATGAATACATGTCAGACACCAGCCCTCATCCCTGTTGCTTGTCTGCCTCGCCAACTACTACACTCTGCAGAAAGGACCCTACTTCCTCCATGCAGCAGTACACCCACATTCTCCCTGCAGCAGTACGCCCACCTCCTCCAGGCAGCCCCATATCCTTCCTGCTTCAGAATACCCACCTCCTCCCTGCAGCAGTACACCAACCTCCTCCAGGCAGCACCACCTTTTCCCTACAAAAGCCCGCCTCCTCCAATAACATATGCGAGACCAAGGTACTGTAGTTTCCTGAGCACTGTCAACACCCTGGAATCTTAAAGGGGTATTAGAGACTGTACGGAATTTCACTTTATTAAAGACTTTTATAAATGAAGCTTTTCTGTGAGTTTTTCCTTTTCTGTCCACATACAGACAAGAAATGTGTTAGCTGTCATTGATTAAAGAAACTGTAAAGCTACTGTACAAGTGTGTATGTGCAGTGTATAGTTGTTTGTTCCAATGGATTCAGTATGAAATGCCGGCGGTCGGAATCCCGGTGGTCAAAATACCGACGATGAAATCCCGACAAGGGGGGTTGATCGACACCCATGCGGGCTCGCCGCGCTCACCACGCAGCGGGCCCGGTGCCTCGCAACCCTCGGCACATTATTTCATTCACTCTCTATGGGTGTCGGGATTCCGGCATCTGTATTTCGTCTGTCAGGATTCCAACCGCCGGCATATTGACCGCATCCCATTCCAACAAACACAATCTATACATATTTAGAATACTGTATGTGCAGTATAAGCATGAATTCCCACAAAGTACCTCGAGTCTCATCCTTTGATTTAAGCAGAATGCAGAAGCAAGCTTATACAGTCCATTAAAATTTAACATCTTTTTTCTCTCCATTTATTTAAAAAAATGTAATATGTATAAACCTAATTTTCTAGCTGATGTCATGTTTAATTTAGTTTCTAAATCAAATGAATTCAACCAGTGTTATGTATGATTTGGTTATAAACAAATATTTTAGGAGAGGGTTCCCTTGCAGATTGCACAGATGCTTAAGGGGCTTCTAATTAATATTCTGCTTGAAAGCTCACAGCTACATAAGTCACTGACAGGAACAATATTGCTGTGCTTTAATTAAGTTTATTTTCCTTGATCCTATTTTACATTGAGTTCTCTCGCCCAAATTTTTAAAAGCACCAACGTTGAATGTAATTTACAAAGCTGCACCTAGCTGGTCTACCCAGAGCAATTAAGGGTTCATGAGTGACTTCTGTTCATGTCACAAACTCATGCATCCCAACATGACCCTCTCCAGGAGGGCCACAATGCTCTGTTTCTGGACTTTCCTCTCAATTTGGGATTGCGGTCACCTGTGTTGAAACAACTTTGTTATCAATTAACCTGTTTAAAACAGGTGATGGTATTAAGGAGGAGGTCCAGAAATAAAGCATTGTGTCCCTCCTGGAGAGGGTCATGTTGGAAGGTATGCAAACTAGAAGTGAGCTTACATCAGAAGGTCTGTAAGAACAACAAGAATGGCATCACAAGACAGCTCCAGCAGAACAAGGGTACAACAGGCTCAATTTCCAGTGAGTGGGGAACTCTACTGAATGTTCTCTTTGCTGCTGCATTATACAAAGGGGCACAGGCATAAAGGGGGTTTCTTTCTCCCAAGTCAACTTAATAAAAGGTATTTTTTTCATCTGGTGCTCGTGCGTGAAAACGATGTGGCGCCAAGGAAAAAAGGACCCACAAAAGATAAGCACAGGCAGAAGAAACCCACGGTAAGTATTGCTGGCTGCTTGAGACCCATTGAAATTACACCAGATAGAGGGCCAGATTCTCTAAGCTTTAAAAGTGATAAAATGGAGAGTGATAATCAGCTCCTACCTGCCATGTCACAGACTGTGTTTGAAAAATGTCAGGCAGGAGCTGATTGGCTGGTTGTTTATCACTCTCTATTTTATCACTTTTGAAGCTTAGAGAATCTGGCCCAGAGAGAGGAAATCTGTCTGGAGTCACAGAGGAGATGGTGCTGGGCACAGGAGAGATAGTGCTGGAGGTGCAGAGGAGATGGTGCTGGGGCACAAGAGAGATAATGCTGGAGTCACAGAGGAGATGGTGCTGGGGCACAGGAGAGATAATGCTGGAGTCACAGAGGAGATGGTGTTGGGGCACAGGAGAGATAGTGCTGGAGGCACAGAGGATATGGTGCTGGGGCACAGGAGAGATAGTGCTGGAGGCACAGAGGATATGGTGCTGGGGCACAGGAGAGATAGTGCTGGAGGCACAGAGGAGATGGTGCTGGAGGCACAGAGAAGATAAGATGGGGTTGGGGGCACAGTAAGGATGGCACTGGGGCACAGAAGAGATTGTGGTGCATGCACAGAGTAGATGGCACTGTGGCACAAAAGTGATTGTATGAGATGGCACTGAGGCACAGAAGAAATTGTGCTGGAGGCACAGAGGAGATGGCACTGAGTTGAGTGGAAATGGCACTGTGGCAGAGAGGAGATGGCACTGAGGCACAAAAGAGAATGTGCTGGAAGCACAGAGAAGATGGCACTAAGGCACAGAAGAGATTGTGCTGGAAGCACAGAGAAGATGGCACTAAGGCACAGAAGAGATTGTGCTGGAAGCACAGAGAAGATGGCACTAAGGCACAGAAGAGATTGTGCTGGAAGCACAGAGAAGATGGCACTAAGGCACAGAAGAGATTGTGCTGGAAGCACTGAGAAGATGGCACTAAGGCACAGTAGAGATTGTGCTGGAAGCACAGAGGAGATGGCAGCGACTCTTTGATAAAGCTCCAGTGACCGAGTGAAACGTGTCAGAACATGCACCTGTTATAGACTTTGATTCGTTTACCACTGCATCCATCATTTTCCTACAACAGACAGCTACAGATAATAACAACCTCACGGCTCCGGGTGGGAGCTGCAGGGCGGTAGCAATTGCATGCACTGCATCTCCGCTGCTAGGAGAATGGACACCTGTGGATGTTAGCCATCTATTAGCTTGAGGTACACTCTGTCGGGCGGCAACCGCAACTGCACCCATCTCCCTCCATTGCCAGGAGAGGAAACAATTACGTGGTAGCCGAATGTTTAGATACTAGACTATGTCTATCTTAAACGGATGATTGTCGTCACTTGATTTTAAAGTACAAGTTTTTTCACAGAGATTTATGTACAAAAGTAGAATGTGACAGAGTTTCATTTGTGGATGCTTTTACTGAGAATATTGCGTTTGCATTTGGTGCAAACAAAAAGATTTATTAAATATATATTCTATACCTGATCCACCTCTTAGTGATTATGCATATTACGTGTATGTGATATATTTTATGACAGTAGATATTTATTTATTTTTGTTATATTTTTTTATTAAAATACTGCAGTATTGATTTATCAGTCTTGTCTTATTTTATTTGCGCAGAGAATATAAAAATACCTTTTTAGGACATTGTATTGTGCTATCTAAGGGACTATCTACTCTGCAGCTTTTTCTTTTGAACTCATACAGTATTCATTTGTAAAAATGATAACGGAATATAGCACCTGGTATTTTTGGAGAGTCACTTGTTGTGTCATGGCAAGGTAGTGCGATATAGTATATACCTCACCAACATTGGTGACTATCAGCCCTGAAAAATACAGTACTGTAGGATGACTGGGGTATGGGGCATGATGTTCTATTTTGCCTAGGGCCTACTTCCAGCTCTGTGACTGAATGAATTACGGGTGAGTGCTGTGAGCTGGCCAGCTACCCTGATTGGCACACATGTTATGTAAGTTCTGTCTCTGCAGTCACATTTCATCTTTTCCTACCAATTTACCTACTATCATTATGCTGAGATATTCTCCATTGACAGTCACTGCCTATATAACAATCTCTGCACCCAGTAGCCAGTGGAAGTGTCCAACCACCTACTGTTACACAGCCTCAGATAATCATCACTCAGCATGAACATAAAATGCATATAGAAACACTGTACCGTGGAGTAAAGCTGAAATAAACTGGATTTACAATATGAATGTTATAGAACAAAAAGGTAGTAAAAGGAAATTATATTTGAAATGCCTGCGGTGTGTTAATAAAATAACTGAACAACCTTCTCTATGTACTATCTAGAGGTTGTGACAGTAACCTAGGTCACTGTCACTTTAAGAGGCGCTATCTTACTCAGTCAAATTAAATTCACACTGTTTTTTAAAGAATATTACAGGTTTATTAAAACATATACTGGCTAGCTCATACAATGTAATACAATATATCAAAGTGCACTAAGATTTAAGACAATACAATACAAGACAAAACAAACACAAAATATATACTGCTAAAAAAGCATAAGTGCAAATGGTGATATGGCAATTGGACTTTATCTGTAGAGAGGAATGAATTGTTCCTTTCAGAGGCAAATGACACTATTTGATTTGATAGTTACCAGTCCCGCATAATTTGTAATCCAAATGGGCTGTAGATACTGTGTCCAGTTCTCCACTAATTACCAGAGTTCCTCCGGATAACCACGATTAGAGCAGATGATATTGCTGTGGGATGGACTTTCAGCAGTTAACAGCGGACTTGATGGTCTGTGGGGTAACAGAGGCTCACTCCAAGTGAGCCTCTGTTACCATACCCCACAGACCATCAAGTCTGCTGTTAACTGCTGAAAGTCCATCCCACAGCAATATCATCTGCTCTAATCGTGGTTATCCGGAGGAACTCTGGTAATTAGTGGAGAACTGGACACAGTATCTACAGCCCATTTGGATTACAAATTATGCGGGACTGGTAACTATCAAATCAAATAGTGTCATTTGCCTCTGAAAGGAACAATTCATTCCTCTCTACAGATAAAGCCCAATTGCCATATCACCATTTGCACTTATGCTTTTTTAGCAGTATATGTTGTGTTTGTTTTGTCTTGTATTGTCTTAAATCTTAGTGCACTTTGATATATTGTATTAAATTGTATGAGCTAGCCAGTATATGTTTTAATAAACCTGTAATATTCTTTAAAAAACAGTGTGAATTTAATTTGACTGAGTAAGATAGCGCCTCTTAAAATGACAGTGACCTAGGTTACTGTCACAACCTCTAGATTCTATATACAAAAGGGTACACACCCTGTATAAGAGGCTGCAAATCATACTCAGCTAAATAGAATTTTTATTTCATTACCAATATCACTATCGGGTTGATCACAACTAGCGCTTCTATTTCTGGTGACCTTAGGGCCACTAACCCCATATTTTCTCTATGTACTGTATATAAATTTATATTCCTGATGAAATCAGATGGGTTTCTGCATACACAGAATTTAGTTAAACTTGCAATTATGTCTATATGCCATTGACATGCCCTTACTGAATATGCGAATAGCCTATTGCTACCCAGTTCTGCCCATTTACCCACAACTGGAGATGTTGAGGGACTTTGGATAATCAGAGAATTTCATTGACTGTTATTTTCCCCAATTTTTCCAGTTTTTACGAGTTTTAAGAGGTGTATGAGTATTTGGTTACATTAAAAGAAACACATGGATCTTGCATATGCTAACAGGATGGTTCTAACTTATACAGTATATGTCTCCTGTGGCATTTTGATTTTAATGACACTAAATTCCACAACCGCTTCTGTCGACCATAATGTACATTTCTGCCTTATGTTACATTTCAGTTTTGCTTCTTGCTGTTTCATAATGTGTCCCCTTGTTCTAGACATCTTTTTTTAAAAAGCCTGAAATCCTGAAATGTATTCATACTAGGAATGTTGGTGTCATATCACATCTGTCCCTTCTCTCCTCTAAGCTCTACGTTTTCAGCTTTCAATTGTCTCTGAATAGGTTTTCTTACACTACAATGTTCTCTGAATTGGTATATATATATATCTTGTATGATATATATTTCTCGTATGATCATGTTGCACCTATGAAGTCTTGTACTGAACCACGAAAATCTATGTAAACGATTTCAAAACTTGTGCATTTTTAAACTGTTTTACTGTAAAGAATAAATATTCTGTACTTTTACAAATTGTGGACTGGTGAAACCACCCTTTGAGCGCACCTCTTCACCCTTCTTCTTCATATATATATATATATATATATATATATATATATATATATATATATATATATATATATACACACACACACACACACAGAAACACCGGAACTCAGATATCAATCAGAAAACAGTTTAGTATTCCAATGTTTCCAAAAGGAACTCCCTCTGCAACGCCAAAAATTATGTCACAGCTAACTATAATTCTGTCAAATACACAAAAAACGCTAGATGCTATCATATATATAGCATATCATCATGACAAGTGTAGCATATATTCTAAACCATTAAAGGACTTCAAAGAAAACAATGCAGACCAAGATCACTTAACCACACCCCCCGAAAGGGTCAAAGCACCCAATTTAGAAATTCACATTTTAACAGTTTATTCAATCTATCCCCAACCCGAATAGATAGGGGGATATAATCAATAATCATGTATCGGAGAGTCGCTAAATTGTGCGCTACTGACTGATGGCTTTTCCCGGTATCAATGGCAGCTTTGATAGCTGAGCGGTGGGTGACCAGTGTTCGGTCCATCTTGTCTACATAGCTACGGCCGCATGGACAAGTGATCAAATAGACAAAGAATTTGAATAGTGCAGGTTACTTAATGGCATATATATATAGAACTTTTGGTCATTCATTAGTTAATTAAAATAATTCCCTTCAGTTAGATAACTACAAGTAAGGTAATTCAGGCACCTAAAACATTACATCCTGATAAAGTATCTCCTTTCACAGTTTGTCCCATATCGGTGATGTCTGTCTTTATCAACCATTCCCTAATATTCACCCCCGGGAATAGCTAGGCATTAACTCAACCTTATCCAGGCTGAGACCCTGTAAGTTATAAAAATGGGCCAAAGTTGTTTGCTGATATGTTTTATGCCACTACTCGCTACATTGTATTTGTTAATCCAAGGCATCGGTCACGGTTTCTATTTTTGGTCATCTATTACAATCCTTTTGACACCCGTGACCATCTGTTTTCATGTGAATGAACACATTACCCTGAGAAGTCACCTATTAATTTATTTATTTTGACAATACTACACATTGTGCTTTTTTATGTGCTTTATCCTTTTCTACATACTCGTGAAGTTTAGACACAGTGGTCTATCGATTGAATAGTGGATCTTCATGTCTTTTCACTATTCATCTCCCGTTCTAAATTGCAGTAATGTATATTATTTCTTTTTTACCACTAAGCACCTATGATTGCTTTAATTATTCAGCTTTATTTACTGTACTTTTCACCAATCCTAGGTAATACTTCCCGATTAACTCTATGATCAAGCATCCTCAAAAGAGATCAAGAGAGATAAACGTCCAGCCAATCAGCTCCTTACTGACTTTTTTCAAACACAGCCTGTAACATGGCAGTTAGGATGTGATTGGCTGGACATTTATCTCACTTTATCACCCTTGCATTTATCTCTTGTTAAAGCTTAATACATCTGCCCCATTACTAGATACAGGTTCAAAGTTGGACTTATTTTGAAGTCTGCATAACCGACAAGGGATAGTCCTTGCTGCTGGAGTCAGGATTTTTGAATAATTTGTGTAATTGTAATTGTCTATTCAGACAGTTAAAGATACTTTTCAACCTCCCATGACAAGCCATCAAACTTATTGGTTGGTACAATGGAAAGGCCTTTACTTAATACTTCTGTCTCCCATTTGCTCAATTCATGAGATGACAAATTGAATATTATTGACTCCTCTGGCTGGCAGCTGACCTTCCTCATCCTTGTACGGATTCAGTATGAAATCCCGGCGGTCGGGATATAGGCGTTCAAAATCCCGACGCCGGAATCCCGACCGCCGAAATCCCGACAAGGGGGAGACGTGGATCGCCCCCCCTTGCGGGCTCGCTGCGCTCGCCACGCAGCGGGCACGGTGCCTCGCTACGCTCGGCACGCTAATTTATTCTCCCTCCAGGGGTGTCGTGGACACCCACGGAGGGAGAAAGTGTCGGGATTTCGGCGGTCGGGATTCCGTCATCGGGATTCTGAACGCCGGGATCCCGACCGCCGGGATTTTAACTGCATCCCCCTTGTACACCTGCCAATATATTTGAATAGTGTCTTTTTGAAGATAGAGGGCCTGATTCATGTCTGTATGCAAAAAAAAAAGCAATTGTGAGTTGGGCAGATCAGTGGCTACCGAAGGAAGATGCGGGTGGTGCCGCACAGGGTTTCACCAGTACCTGGGACAACTCTGGGGCAGATGTAACATGTGCAGAAAGATTTTGATTTGGATGGGTGCAGTCAAACTAAAATCTAATTTGCAATGTAAACATAAAGCATCCAGTACAGTATTTGTGGGCTACATGCAAAAGCAGCCAGTTATTACCCTGCACAGAAAAATATAAGCCATCCAAGGCCTAATCTCTTTACAAATTACATCTTGCCACACCTGCAGAGCAACCTGGTTTTGGCCAGTTGCTTGATTTTTTGCTGAATCAGTCCCAGACTCTCCAGAAGTGCACTTAGGGACTAATTTGTGTTTGTAGCTAAAGCAACGGAACTAATAATTTTAGCCAGTGAAGTTTTCACCCAGAAATTAAAAAAGACACCGATCAAAGCCATTGCAAATCATTCACGGTTACATACGCTATCGCAACCTATACACAAAAAGTTAAGGGTTGTCCAATGGCAAAACAAACTGGACACAACAGTAGCAAAGGAGTAAATTAACATGGGCAATTGAATTCCCTCCATAATCTCATATTTGATTCCCAAATGATTGAATGGATGAATTTAATTATAAAGAAAAAATGGTTTAGATTCATGGTCAATATTAAAACCTTCAGGATGTAAACTTTTCAAAAAGAAATTCTAAAGTAAATTTCTTGCATATTGAATGAAATATGATTCCACTCCTTACATTGCTATATCTTTTATATATCCAATAATCTTATGTATCCCTGTTATGGCACCCATACATCTACAATATATCTCAATACCCTGATCCTGACATTTTTCGGTGAATCAGGTATTTTTGCCATGATTACTTTCCCCTGACCCCCGATGGATCATTGATAATGATCTTCAAAGAGATTTCCTGACTGGATATGCAGTTTCATTGAATGGATCCAACAATCGTCGGCCATCGATGATAAGAATGCCCTATTTCCAGATCCGAACAGTCTGGATCATGGGATCAGGATTTTAAACATGTTTCATATTCCAATCCCATCCGATGGGTGTATGGACCCAGGTTGAGGCAATTCAAGCTGGATTATAAGAAGGAATAAACCTGGGTCACCCTCTTTATAATGGGTGACCCAGGTTTAATAGGAAAGTGACAGACCTACCTTTGACCTTTGCGACGTGAAAGGGGTATTAATTATGCCTGTGAAGTGCTATTTAACATTTTTCCTCTTTACTCACTGAGAAGAGGAGAGATGTAATATTAACTTGTTCTGTTTAGGGATGGCTATCACGGTGATTGCTGTCATCGATGGCAGCATAATACAGTATATAATGGATGATCATCAATGGTTTTAATTATCAATAGTCATCCATTGCATTTGACTGACTGGCTTGTGGGTCAATCATATCCTGGGGGGCGGGGCTTGTGTCAGAGGCGGAGCAATGCTTTTAAACTGTTATTTTGAATTATTGATTGGCCATCCTTAGTTCTGCTACCTGATGCTACACCCTATGCAAAGTGTCCTTTCTGATGCACGCCGAAAAAGTGGCTTCTACAGTGCAGGGTGGAAATATTGGCTCCACTGGCACAGACTAAAACACTTAGGGGGAAATTTACTAAGATGGGAATTAGACTTCACATGTGATGTTGTTATAAGCAACCAATCAGATCCTGTCTACTATCTTCTAGAGCAGGGGTAGGGAACCTCAGGTCTGGGGGCCATATGCGGCATACCTCCCAACTGTTCCGAATTTTGCAGACCGTCCCATTGCGGCATTCCACTATGTGGTGGCAGTGTCCCGCGGTGGGGGGGTGGGGGTATGGAATAGTTTGGAATCCCTCCTGTCTGCTGCTCAGTGAATAGATGCTGTGAGCATGCGCGGAGTGTCTATTCCCAGACACAGAGGATCTGGCCATGCCCCCACAGTGACGAAAACGGGGGTGTGGCCTGGTGGGAGTGCGGCGAGAGTAGACCATGCTTCCTTTCCGCTAGGCCACACCCTACATTTCTGGTTTGCACCTTCGGCGACTGCAGGGTCCATATTCACAGGTTGGGATTTTTGCTATAGGCACCCTAATAAATACAACACAACACTAATAATCCATCCATTACACAAGTGCATCTGTCTAGCAGTGGGGGAGGCCTGCCTACCAATACGGAAATCCTTGTGATGTTACATGAGGACACTGCTGAGGATTCCTGTCATAATGAGGAAGCACTGCTGCAGTTTGAGTGCTCTGTACAGAGACTACAGCGTGGGTAGTTCCTGGCCTCCACACTATACAGGAACATGCCATTTACTTTAATAGATGTTGGCTAATGTACAAAACTATGTAAAAGTCTGGCTTCTGGGCAATACTGTACCTATAAATTATAAAAAGTAATAAAGATGTTATTGAATACTTTAACTGAAATGCGTCTAAATAGCTTGGTAAACATTTGAGTCATAATCAGTGCTTCCACTTAGCAGCTTTTAATTTCAGTTATCATATACATAATGTAAATACATGTAAAACAGAGGGGGTTTGCAGGTGCACTATGCACTCATTACTGCTATTCTATGGTATGCCAGTGATAGGAGGACTTGTAGGGCAATGCTAACTAGGCAGCCATCTGCTAAACACAGTAAACTATTCTTTCCATGTCCGATTTAGTTACCAATATTAAATGTACACATTAGAGGCTTAATTGCCCCACCACATTACAGGAAATGTCGCTATTGGCCACTGATTTTGATGTTATCATTAGTACCAAACAGATATATTTTATATAGCGCACACATATTCCGCAGCGCTTTACAGAGAATATTTGAACATTCACATCAGTCCCTGCCCCAGTGGAGATTACTCTCTATATTCCCTACCAGATGTACATGCACACACAGACATTATAGGGTTAATTATTGATGGGAGACAATTAACCTACCAGAATATTTGTGGATTGTGGGAGTAAACCCATGCAAGCACATTGAGAATATACAAACTCTGCACAGATAAGGCGGTTTCACAAGCTCCGGCTGACACCGAGCATCGAAACCCCTCACGGCCAAAAGCCATAGTGTTGCAGCCGGATGTCACCACTGGAAAGGACGACTGCTGGGCTGTGGCCATCCCGACCATTGTAAACTTCTGTAAACGGTGCGGCTTCTTGGCCATGGTGGGAATCAAAACCATGACCTCAGTGCTGTGAGTCAGTAATGCTAACCATTACACCGTCCCGCACCAGCCCCATGTTAAGTGACATGTGGCAGAATCGCACAGAGCTTTAAATACCACCCCCCCCCCCCCCCCCCCCACACACACACACACACAAACACCATACCTCCCATCTTTCCCAAATAGGGTTGGATAGTCTCGCTAATTTGATGCTCTCCTGCCCACAGCTTACAGTGTTCCGCAGGCGGGAGGGCTACGGCAGTTGGAAGAGAATGCCATCAGTGCTGTTGGGAGTGCTGGCATGCATCCAAAGGGCACTAGGGCAGGCCCACTTTACCCGACGAAGCGGGAGGTCCTGCATGCAGAAATGAAAAATTTGGGAGGTATGCACAGCACTGGTCCTCATTCAACTCAGGACAGTTCTGTGGAATCACATTTAACCATCCAGTTCCCACCCTAAAACATTTAATTTCACAGAAAAACATACAGTATGCTGTGAATAGGATGAAATATGCATAATGTATAAATTTGCATCTGTACATCTGCTATTTGCTAAAGCTTACCCTATGCTTATGTACACAGGGATCAATCTTACTCAGAAACTGGCCTCTAGGCGCTAGTCACTCGGCAGCCGTCAAACAATCTAGTGTATATTACACAGATAATAAGAGAAACAACTGTTTTTTGAAAGACTCGGCCAAGGCAAATAATAGCTTGTTAATGCAATTATATCAGTCTCTTCAAAAATAATGAAATAATGTCAGCCGCAACACAAATAAAAATGCCAATAATACAAAAAGAAAACACTGTGTACAAATAACATTTGTCTTTCCAGTTTTGTCTACAATAAATTACCTGCTTTTCAATGTAAAAAAAAATCAACAACAGTACAATAAGATAAACCCCCCATTATCGTCAGTCTAGATATTATTTTATACAATATTCTGTGAGTATGGCCCCATAATGGCTCACTTTGAAAAGAGTATACAGTGGGAGACATTTCCAATAGTAAGGAATTCACTACAATGGAGCACAGAAGAACACCATATTTATTTATTTATTTATTTATTTATTTACAGTTTCTTATATAGCGCAGCAGATTCCGTTGCGCTTTACAATAGTAGACAGTGATAAAACAAACTGGGTCACAGACAGACTTGGAGGTTAGAGGGCCCTGCTGCAAGCTTACAATCTATTACAATCTATCTATATGTAGGAGGATGAATGTGCAGGGAAGTTTTATACTTTGTACCCTTTATCATAATGTTAGGAGTGGGTAAAGCTGTAACATAAAGGGGATGATTGAGCTCATGTTGCAATATTTCTAAAACATAATAGTACATACTATCGGCATTTCAAAAGCTATCACCACTAAGATACATGTTCCATCAGTCAGGCATAGAGAAGAACATGTAAAGCACAAAACACAGCAGCCACCATTACCTCTACAAAGGGTAAAATAGTGGCAGTGGTGGAACTACAGTTGTTGCTGGGTTACTGGTGGGGATGAAGACCAGGCAAAGCCCCTGCTCCCTCTGAAAGCACTAAATCGGCTTTTAAAGAGCAGATAACACTTCTATGCATGATAATAATAATTATTATTATTTTATTTGTATACAGTAGCACTCTTGCTCCAACAGTACTCAATGTGCTTTACAAGCATTTAAAACAATGCATATACAGGTTGAGTATCCCTTATCCAAAATGCTCGGGACCAGAAGAATTTTGGAGGTACTTACTGTATGTAGTACCCGGGCGCCCACTAAGCACTTTGCTCAGTGTGGTATTCTCCGTAAGAAGATCGTAGTACCCGTTTTAGTGTAATACGATGCGTGCGATGCGATGTTACTAAGTAATTTATTCATTGCTCTTTTCCCGCCTGTTAAACAATGCGGGGGATAAATTACCTGTAGTATAATTTCTACACAACCACCCACTATCCACATTACCTGTACTATAATTTGTACACACACCCCCCCCCCCCTACCCACACCACCCCAAGCGTGGCGAGCGGCGGCGGAACGCGTCCTCCCGACCTTTTCATACCCCATTATACACATCAGCGTGGAGTTTATTTTACATAATGTGGTGAGCGCAGCGAGCCACCGAGCCCGAAGTGTGGTGAGCGGACGAGGATTACTTTACATGTAGTAAATGCTATGCTCGCCACACTATATAAAGTCATCTCCACGCCGACGTGGATAGTGGGGGTATGAAAATGTCGGGAGGACGCGTTTCGCCGCCCCTCGTCACTCTTCGGGGTGGCGTGGATAGTGGGGGGTTTAAGGAACACATTCACAGCAGCCATACAACACTTCTGAAACAGTAATGTGGACACATGTTAACGTTTAACTTTGAATTTACTTAATAATAATTATCATAAAATACAAGAATAATGAAAATATTAAGAACAATAATATCAATAATAAAAGATTAAAGAATGATATGAATAATGATTAAAAGATGACCAATAATAACAATAATAAGAAAAGATTAAATAATGATAAAAAAAGTCAGTCACTGCAGTAGCCTTAGGCAGTAGGGTCATAGCATGTAAGATTCTTTTAAACGGATCTTCTGCTCCTATACTTTTCCTCCACATGAACTCCTGTAGATAGGATTCTAAGTGGTGCCTTGCAGTATCTCTCTGTCTTTTATTGCGCCATTTGGCAGCCCCCCCACATGCGCTCTATATTTTGGGTATGTACCCCTGATTCAGGGTCGGCAAAATAGTATCGGTGATTCACCCTGCAATGTTCATACCCTGCCTGCTGCTGTTCTTGGGTATTATATGCCCTTCAGCAGTCGGAACAGATGACGGACCCTGGAGCGACATTTGCATTGATGGCAGACATAAGGGTGGTGGCGTGTCGCCTTTCAACGGCGGTCAGGAAGGAGGCCCTATCTCCCTGCATATACCACCGAATACCCATTGCTGGGGCAGCATCCTCCCAACATTATACTTTCTCTTAACAAAAAGAGTCTCATCCACCTCCACCACCAATCCAGGGCCTCCAATTTGGGTCTGCGGCTGTGACAGCAGATCCATGGTGCAGGCCTCCCTCATTAGGCCGTTGTATTGCACCGTCATCTTAATGGACATATTTAGTACTCCACACTGGTAAGCTCCTGTGCCCAGGAGTACAGAAACCGGACCAGGGTCTGGAACGGCAGCCGGCAACCAGTGGTCTGCTCAGATGCTGACCTTCTTCCGGCAACACTTTTTGAGGCAGCGCCACATCCCTTCCTTGACAGAAACCCTCATCGGATGCCCGTTAACGCAAGTCTGCGTAACGGACAGCAATTGCTTTTCTTGAAAAAAAGCACAGCCTCCTCCTCTGATGTAGGCAGGGTGAACATCGACATCTGCTCACCTGCCATGCCTGCGCTGTACACACCGGTCACTGTCACACTGGAACAGTAGCATCCATCACTGACACCAAATCACCTCAGAGTGAGTGACCGGGAGAACTTACGCAAGTTCTGACTGACTACGCTATTTGCGTAGCTTAATCTTATTCACAAAACATAGATATGGTAACTGACAAACGTCTATCAGTACTGTATGCATATAAACTACTGGGATCGCATCGCAAGGATCGCATGGCACTAAAACGGGACATACGATGCGATTTCCTTCCGCAACCGTACATATGTAATTGGGCGCCCAGGTACTACATAAGTACCATTTTGGATAACAGATTATTCCGTATTTCAGAATATTTTTATATTTCAATGATGTATCTTGAGGTAACTTGCATTTATGTTGTACAAACACAATACACACAAATATTTCTAATTTGTGCATAAAACAGGGTTTCAAAACAGTACACAAACGTTGTTTCATATCTCAGATTCTGAATTTAAATGCCAAGCAGTCATTTTCTTGCACATATTTAGTGTCAGTTACATATCATGTCCCCAGTAGTGCTGTTACATATCATGTCCCCAGTAGTGCTGTTACATATCATGTCCCCAGTAGTGCTGTTACATATCATGTCCCCAGTAGTGCTGTTACATATCATTTCCCCAGTAGTGCTGTTACATATCATGTCCCCAGTAGTGCTGTTACATATCATGTCCCCAGTAGTGCTGTTACATATCATGTCCCCAGTAGTGCTGTTACATATCATTTCCCCAGTAGTGCTGTTACAGATGTCCCCAGTAGTGCCAGTTACAAATCATGTCCCCAGTAGTGCCAGTTACATATCATGTCCCCAGTAGTGCTGTTGCAGATGTCCACAGTAGTGCCAGTTACATATCATGTCCCCAGTAGTGCTGTTACAGATGTCCCCAGTAGTGCCAGTTACATATCATGTCCCCAGTAGTGCTGTTACAGATGTCCCCAGTAGTGCCAGTTACATATCATGTCCCCAGTAGTGCTGTTACAGATGTCCCCAGTAGTGCCAGTTACATATCATGTTTCACTTTCTGGAATGTATGGTTTTCGGAATAATTTGGATAACGGATATTTGGGTAAGGGATACTCAACCTGTAATACAGAATATTTAAGTAATCTAGCAGTAGACAAGCCACACAGACATACAATTAAGACCTTGAGCCTACAGTGAGCATAATGCAGGATTGGTATAGGTATTTTGGGTAATAGCTTCCACGGGTTGTGTATTCCACCCTCACAAGGTACCAGAAGGCTTTACTAGGTGGCTAAAACGGCATTGCTGAGCCTCTATACAAACTTGTAATGGGGCCTGGCTATAAGCGACATAACACTTCTTTCCCACCTAGGCAAAGACACAGGGAAAATCCAGGTTGCGTGTTGGTATGCATGGGTCACACTGGGTTTATGTTCCCCAGACCCATGACCCTGGTCATGACAGGTGGTTTTCCCAGCTGAGAAAGAGTGTGTAGGTAGTGTATTTTCAGGGAGAAAGTAGTAAGTGTATTTACCAGGGTGGGGGAGAGGGGACATTAGCCTAGGTCATTGGTTCCCAACCTTTTTTCTCACCCGTACACATACCCTTGGTTGAGAACCACTGGTCTAGGTCCAGTTGAGAACTTGCCCTGAGCTAGAGCAGACCTATACGCAGGAAAGAATTCAGTTGAAAATGTGATGGCTAGTTAGGGCATTACAAGACCAGATGGGGCTGACTGCCTGGAGAAGAAGGAGGGTGTTCAGAAAATAACCCCACATAGTAGCACTAAATAATAAAATAAAAATAAAAAAAAGTTTACAAACCATCACATGGCACACACAATGTAGGGAAGAAAAAAAAAAGCATTGATATAAACTATTCTCTAATCTGTCAAAGTACACAAAATATTGTAAAAAATTATTCTAACATATGAAAAAAGATGAAAAATAAAACAGGAGCCTTGTGTACCAATGAAGAGTACGCTCATGAGGTATATGTGCACGGACAGATTTTGGAGTCTGGTTGCTTCTAGACAAAACATTATTAGCTGCCCCAACCCAAAATAATTCTAATAATCATTTGTTTTGATGCCCCCCCATAGAATAGAATGTGGCTCCTAATAGTATAGAATATAATGTGCCTCCCCTTCCCTATACAATACAGTATAATGTGGCTCTCTCTCCCCATCGTATACAATATAATGAATCTCCCCCTCCTTTATGGCGAGATGTTTTAAGCCTTGAAAAGTGATAAAATGGAGAATAATAAATCACCAACCAATCAGCTGGTACTTTATTACTCTTCATTTTATCACTTTTTAAGCTTAGTACATCTGGCCCACTGTGAAGATTGGAACCCGCACACTGCCTTTAGAATACATGCATTAACCTGTTCCAGATGCCACTCTCCCTGCATCATGCAGGAAAGGAAGCGGTTGTGCCGCCCCTTGGCACGTGCGTAGTGGGAAACCCGGCACCCATAAAGATTCACATAATGATGCCCCTCTGCCTGCTTTCGCTTAGATAAACATTTTTTATGACTGCCAGTTTCTCTCTGTTCACTCAGTTTAACATAACAGAAGATGTAGACAGTGGACATTTAATTAAATATTAACTTCGTTTACCGCAATAAAATTTTAATGATTCCCACCAGAGTTCCCGATTTAAGTACATAGATTTATGCAAAACATCCCGGATGTATACAAACTAATTTATATGATACATCTTTCATCAGCTGCAGATAACGAACAATAAAAAAAAAAACTTACTAAATAAAGCATAACTCTATACAGTATAAGCAAAGCAAAAGAAATACATCAAATTATATAAAAACAAGTCATTTGACATTATAACAATGTTATTGTTCTATTGAAATCACGCTGTGTAGAGAGATGTATGAAAAGAGAATTTTCATCTTAGAAGAATTATTAATCACTAGTATTGCACAAAAAGAACAAATGGAGGAAAGCAATAGGTCTTATTTGTAACTTCAAGAAAAATAAATGACTAATGTATTCAAATCCCTGAGCAGTAAATTACAAATAAAATACAATATGCAAAAAAATGACTTTGGCTATTTGTCTTTTATATTTTGTTTCCAACTGATAACATTTTACGGTTAATATTTTTATTTCCCTCTACTATGCTGAATATGAATATGCTGAGATGTCCAAGAACAGTACTTAAACAACAACATTGTTAGCAATAAATGATATTACAGAGTATAAATATGCTATCCCATCAAAAAATATATGATATATACTAAGCAATATGATAGCAATTTGAAAAGAATGCTATAAATTCAGAAATCTTTATATTCTCTTTTTGTGAAGAGCTCTGTAAATCTTGAATCAATAAATCAAGTCACCTATTTGACATGAGATTTGTTCAGTCTATAAAAGCTCATTCATTTAGCCGCTACATGCTAGAAAATCTTAAAACACAATATCTGCGCTCAAGATCAATACGTTTCTTGAGTTAGACCTTTAGCATCCAAAATCCTCTAAATTCCTAAAGACATTGGAAAGAATAAATCATTTATCTGGGAATTAAGCTACTAATACACCTATATTAGGGGATTAGTTGGGCGAGAGAAACCCTATTGATAAAGTGCCTCTTCTCCCTCTGTACATATCTGTACATTAACGAAAGTCACAGATTCTTCCCATGTAAATGAATTTGATCATTTCATTGCTCACATTTATAAACGCACATTTGCTGCTGTTCCAGTTGTAAATAGATCATCACGTTGTTTACTTAGGTATATAATTACAGGCAAGAAACAAAAGGATACGACTAAGCAAATTAATCTTATCCCTGTATATTGTGTACAGTGTAAAGCCAGCCATACATCTACAGATTGATTGTCAGATTGGGCTGGTTGGACCAAAATCCTGGTAATGGATGAGAGCAAATGACAGTTGACCATTTGCATTGAAATGCTGGAAAACTGCCAAAAGCTGTCAATCAGATATTACCAGGTATTTGTTCCAATCAGCCCAATCTGACAATCAATCTGTAAATGTATGGGGCCCATAATTCTAGCGAATGGAATATGACTTGATCCAATAGAAATGGTGTTTCTACTATAAGGGGACAATTTGCCAATTAAAATTTGTGCGATATCTGCCAAAAAACCCAGATTTTGCAAGAGTCTCCTGACTGTGGGCCTTATTCTAGTTCACTCTTAAGGTGAGTACACACGGGTGCAATTTCATGTAAAATCGCTGGGAATATGGTCGCTGAGCGACCATATTGCCAGTGATTTGGAGCGCAGCTGGTGATAAATCGCCAGCTGCGCGCTCCCGTGTGCACTGCCTAATGGTCGCTGGTCGCAGGAGCATGCTCCTGCGACCAGCGGCTTTCCCCGGCGATCGCTGTGCCGGGAGGTCAGCGTCGGGGAGATCAGCGTTGATCTCCCCAGCCCCGTGCCGCTGCTCCCTCCCTCCTCCCATCAAAGTGACAGCAGTAGCGTCGGCTGCTGCTGCGCTCCCCCTCCGCCCCGTAGAAGTGTCTCCTTTTCATCGCTGATGAAAAGGAGACACTGAGCAATATGATTGCTGGGGATATATTGCTAGCAATATATCCCCAGCAATCATATTACCCCGTGCGTACACAGCATCAGAGGCAAATTCCTTCTCAAATGGACAAAACCATGTGCACTGCAGGTGGGGCAGATATAACATGTGCAGATAGAATTAGCTTTGGGTGGGGTTTTTCTTCAAAGTGAGATCTATATTGCAGTGTAAAAATAAAGCAGTCAGTATTTTTCCTGCACAGAAACAAAATAACTCACCCAAATCTAATTCTATCTGCACCTGTTACATCTGCCCCCCTGCAGTGCACATGGTTTTGTCCATCTGAGAAGGAATTTGCCTCTAAAAGTAAACTAGAATAAGGCCCTGTATGAGTATGAGTGTGTGTGTGTGTGTGTGTGTGTGTGTGTGTGTGTGTGTGTATGTGGCATGTCTTGCCATAGTTTTAGCATCCCCTAAAAACAATACTGGCAAGGCATGCTGGGATGTGTAGTTTCACAACGGCTGGTTGCATATGCCTGGACTAGATAATATATTTGCCCATAAGTGACCGGCCCAGTTTAGCTATCTGGAGTATATTTACTAACATTATTCTCTACTAGTGCAATACATTATGGGGAATATCCTATTAGCAGTGGTAATTTACTGCTGCTAATGGACTGGCGGGGGCTGTCCTGCTAGCCCCAATGTGGCATGCTGATCCCGATTCCGGCACTTATTAGGGTTTATGTTTCACCTGCAGAATTATTATTTTCCTTTATAAAGTGCCACAAGGGATCAGCAGCGCCCAGTTACAGAGTATCTAAATAAAGAAGCAAAACAAGAAAATGGTGACTTACAGTTCAAGACAAAATATAGGCATATCTGCATCAGCAGACAATACTGAAATAAGTGACATAAAACCGAGGGATTACATGCCATCGAAGGAAGTATGGAAATGTTTTAGGCAAGAGAAGGAGGGCGCATGAATCCCCAATAAGCAGCCCCAGGAGACTTGTTTTTGTGGCGATAACACATGGGTCCAGGTTATCATGTGTGACTGGCCGATAGCGGACAGTTTACTGAAAGCCAAACACGGGTTACAATAGGATAACCAGACAATAACATTGGCTTAAAATTGCACTATTGTGACATGATGTATACTACCGCCAGCAAAAGGATACCCTCTATAACTTCACATATTACATGCAAACGTAGTGCATGATGAATTCATTCACCTACATTACAATAAGGTACTTTGTGCCACTATAGATTCTGTTTCTGAATATTATGGGTGCAAACGGTGAAGGGATTACCCTTGTTATACAGGACTACGGAGCAGCTGTGCACACGAATAAGAATCACATTATATGGTCACTGGTCCATAATTTTGAGGGACACTCTCAGGTTTTAAAGATCAGTTTCTGCTTTTTTTTTTTTATCCTTCACTTTTTTGGGCAATCCCCACTTATTATACATTTTGCTTCATAAGTTAATATTTATGACGAGAAGTATTTAAAATGCAGAAAAACAAATATTACACTTAAATTAAGTAAACATGACATGCTGGTATCTGTAGTGCTCCGAATGCACTGAAATAGTATCACAGCTGTCCGGCATAGATTCCCAGGCTCAGAAGTGTCCCTGGAAATGACTGTAATGTGCTGGCCGGTATGTGACATTACTATTCATGGAAATCTTCCCCATTACTGTTCAGGGCATGTAGTCATGTGCATCTGGATTATTCCGTGCATCACGTTTATTCTCCGAGAACAAGTCATTCATTACCATGGTCGGTTATGCAGATACAGTACAAGGTTCTGAGGAGATGATAGTAATATACAGTATTACTCTGCACAACAGTGTTATGTGTTAGGTTTCTATCAATGCCTCATACTCTACACATCTATGAACCATTCATTATGGCACAATACAATCAATACTGCAATTATGCCTATTTTATACTGCAATACAGGCTATCGGTCTTATTGCCAATACTGATGTCAAATGTCACACATCTGGCTGGTGCGATTTATAAGTATTCCTCACCGCAGAGAATGATGGTTATTGATGCCCAAGCTATATCCATTTCGCCACATGCAAATCTAAGAAACTGGGAGAAGAACAACGCAGCAGAATCAAAACCCAAACATTAAAAAAGTGGAACTTTACAATCGCTTGTTCCACGATGAATCATAATTCTGGCAAAATGACACATTACTGCAATTCAATTCCAACCAAAATGTATTACACACAGGAAAGTAATATTTCATACGGGAACACCTTCAGTGTGATGTAACGGATTACAGGGGTCTAGGAGGCTGGAATATAACAGCTGTACTACATTAAGACTTATTTACAGTCAATGTTGGTTTAAGATCTTCGCAGGAACATCAGTAGTAATGTGTTGAAAACAAAATAAACTGAGTAAATAATCAAAGAGCTCAGATCTGCCTGGTATCTCACATTACATCGAATGTCAGTGTTTGCCATCTCACATACTGTAGGACCCTTATCACACAGCAGCAAGTGTGCTGTGTGGCTCAGCCAGGGAGCGTTGTACAGGCAGCCAAAACCAATTGCACAAACTGTCAAAAATGCATTGGAAATTATATTAGTTGCAGAATTGTTGTAGCTAGATTACATCGTCGGATGGATAGATAGATACATAGATAGATAGATAGACTGACGTCCTAAGAACTATTAAGTTTAATGGTGCTACTACAGTATAGCAAGCAATAGAGGACTGCTTCTGTACAACTGACTTTCTTAATATCACACACACACATTCACACATATATGCAGTACTACACTCCAGCACTGAAAGTTGCAGTATAATGAAAGCAGGGGATATAATCCTTACCTGAGCACACAGCGATGGCAAGGTGCCTGTGTTTTGCGTCTTACAAGTGTCTATTGACGCAGGAGTATAGCACAGATCTTTCGCAGGCTGGTTCTGCACCTCCAGATTCATGGCTAGCCCTTCCTGATCCGCTCACTTCCAGTCTGTGTAGTGACAGCCTCCCTTACAGCTATTCCAGCTACTGTAGCATGCAGCAATACAGAGGGATGGGATGGGAGGGAGAGGCACTGTTGCTTCCCTCTACGTGAAGGAAATGATTAATTTGAGAGGTGGCTATAGGCTTCTCCACAGAAGATCAGGTCTGTGATCAGGATTCTGACATAGAATCTTTACATACTAATTGCATTGTCGTTGCAATGTAGACAGCTATCCAGATCAGAGCTAGACAATACGGAAGTATGGTATATAGCAGAAACCACATGTTGTCTGTTATAAAAAAAAAAAAAAGGCTTTGTCAGAGATCCAAAACTATAGAGAATACTAATAACACATGTTAAACGTCTGGTACTGGTGTAAGTCATTTTGGTCTTTATACAGGAAAGTGTTACCAGCTGAAGAAAACCTGCATTCTCCGGGAGCGTTCTTGAAAAATGCTTTGCTTTAATTACAATGTGTGAACATTATATGGATTTGGTGGTTATCATTTATTCAGGCGACAGAAGTGGCGCTAATGCTGGAATGACAGTTTAATATTGCATGACTGGTTATGGATTGCACATTTATGCCAGGATCTGGGTTTCATCCAAAATGATTCGGAAAAATAATGAGTAAAGTAAATGGAACTAGCTGCACAATTCTTATAGTTCACAGTGCCTGAGGGGATTCCCTGGTCTGGGTTCTCTGCAAGTATGAGTGTCACATATCATTTCGGGATGTCTTTAGTAAAGTCACTGCACAACTCAGTTTTATGTGATTGTCTCCCAAATATTGCCATTGTGACTGAATTAGATGTAATTCAGATGCTGTCACACGTAGCCGCGACGGAGCGCGGCGGGTACAGTACTCACCCGTCCGCGCCCGCCGCCGGCTAGCGTGTGCAGGCTCCGGTCTGCGGTGTGCGGGTAGCGGCAGCTCTGGGTAGGGATGGCAGCAGTAGTGGTGCCGGGAGGCCGGCGTCGCCATCTTGGTTGAGGGCAGGAGACAGATTGGCCCAGAGTGGAGGTTCCCTCCTCATCCTGTGCTGACAGCCAATGGCAGCCATCCCCTGGGGATATAGGGGATCTGCCTAGGCTGTTCAGTGTCAGTGCAATGAGTCTTTGGAGTCATTCACAACTCCTAGCTGATTCCCGGATCCTGGCTCTTTCTCTCCTGACTCTGGTGCCTTGCTCCCTGCATCTTGCTACAAGGAAGTTTTCTCCTGACACCAATGCTGCAAGTCCTACCTAGTGCTTGTTCCTGCTTGTGTCCCAGAATTACCCTGCACAGCTTCCCGCTGTCCTTCTTCATACAACTCATTCATTCCATCATCTTTCAGTCATCCGGATCCATTTCTTCTGTCATCAAATCAACCTCCTTCCGGATCCTCATCTATGTACTCTGGCTCACCAAGTATACGTTTCCAGATTTCCCTGCCCGTTATTAGTATTGTGCTGGACTCTATTTAATTTATTCCAACTGTCACTTAAAGAAGTATTTGAGTGAAGTTTATCATTTATGAAATCCGTTATTAAACCTGCACGTTTCAATCCTACTCCTCCTGGTCCGTCTCCGGTTCCTGTGCACCACACGACTCCATCCAGCCCTTTAGCCGTGACAGTTTGCACTGACCCGATGGAATCGGGTGAAGCACAGGCCTCCATGACGGATGTTCTTCAAGGCATCATGGCTCGATTGGAACAAGTAGAGACTACCCAGCGTCAAGTGGCTCAATTTCTCCAGACCTTGTCATCACCTCAGGCGGCTCCCTCAGTTTCAGCAGCACCAACCTCCGGAGCTTCGGCCCCTGCTGCTCCCCCTGGGCCAGCTGCTCCTCACCAGCTACACCTGTCAACCCCCAGTAAATATGACGGGTCCCCGAGGGGGTGTCGAGGATTCCTGAATCAATGTGACGTCCATTTTACCCTCCAGCCTTCCAATTTCCCCTCTCCCAAGACTCGGGTGGCTTACATCGTGTCCCTACTGGCGGGTCCAGCCCTGGAGTGGGTGTCCCCCCTTTGGGAGCGTGCGGATCCCATCCTCAATAACTATGAAGAATTTGTGGCCTCCTTCCGTCGCATCTTCGACGAGCCTGGCAGAGTGTCCTCCGCAGCCACGGAGATCCTAAGGATTCGTCAGGGCAGTCGCCCAGTGGGACAATATGTCGTACAATTTCAAACCCTGGCTTCCGAACTCAGATGGAACGAAGAGGCTCTCGTTTCTGCCTTCTGGAACGGCCTAGCCGGGCGCATCAAGGACGAGTTAGCAACTCGCGATTCTCCTTCCACCCTGGCTGAACTCATTTCATTATGTAACAAAGTCGATCTGCGACTCCAAGAACGCCAACTTGAGAGGAATCGCTCTGATCGCCTTCGCCCTCGATTTCCTTCCAATGTCGCACCAGCCTCCAAACCAACCCCGCCTCCTGCGGTGTCAACAGATGAGCCCATGCAAATCAACCGCTCCCGTCTCTCTCTCGAAGAGAAGTCCCGAAGACGGCGAGAGAATCTATGCATGTACTGTGGCTCCTCAGCTCACTTATTGGCTTCCTGCCCGCTGCGGCCGGGAAACGACCGCTCCTAATCTCCCCGAGGGAGGTCCGATTAGGAGTCTTGCTTCCATCTCCCTCTTCTTCTGATTCCACCATTCCGGTTACCCTTGTGTGTCCCCAAGGGAGAAAAAGAGTTCAGGCCCTATTGGACTCTGGAGCAGCGGGAAACTTCCTTTCTTCTTCTTTTGTTACCCAACATGCCCTGCCTGTGCAACCCCTGGATCACTCGCTGGTCCTCACTGCAGTGGATGGGAGTCGAATTCGTAGTGGACAAATCACCCATCAGACCACCCCGGTGACACTGCTCATAGGAGCTCTACATCAAGAGACCCTCGAATTCTTCATTCTTCCACAGTCCTCACACCAAATGGTCCTGGGCCTTCCCTGGCTCTCCAAACATAACCCACACATCGATTGGACCAATATGGAGGTCAAGGCCTGGGGAACAGATTGCCAGTCTACTTGCATTCCTCAGATCCTTCCGGTCTACCAGACCCATCCACAACGTGAGGGTAACTGTCCTTCATCCTCTTCAGCTCCACCCTTGTCGATACCCGCACCATATCGTTCATTTACAGATGTATTCAGTAAAGGTGGTGCCGACACCCTGCCTCCTCACCGTCCTTGGGACTGCCCGATAGAGCTGGTGGCCGGGAAATTCCCTCCTCGTGGCCGCATCTATCCCCTGTCGCTACCTGAGACTGAGGCCATGTCCTCGTACATTCAAGAGAACTTAAACAAAGGTTTCATTCGACCATCTACTTCTCCGGCCGGGGCCGGGTTTTTCTTTGTGAAAAAGAAAGATGGCGGTCTTCGGCCATGTATCGACTATAGGGGCCTGAACGACATCACCATTAAAAACCGCTATCCCTTACCCCTTATCGCAGAACTATTCGACAAGATCAGAGGGGCAGCAATCTTTACTAAATTGGACCTGCGAGGGGCCTACAATTTGATCCGGATCCGTCCAGGTGACGAGTGGAAGACGGCTTTTAACACGCGCGACGGCCACTATGAATACCTGGTGATGCCCTTCGGCCTTTGTAACGCCCCCGCTGTCTTCCAACAGTTTGTAAATGATATCTTTCGGGACTTGCTGTACCACTCCATCGTAGTCTATCTAGACGATATACTCATCTTCTCTCCAAATCTCCAACTTCACAGACAGACAGTGTCCGAAGTCCTACGACGTCTTCGCCAAAATCAACTGTTCTGCAAGTTGGAGAAGTGCGTTTTTGAGGTCACGTCCATTCCATTCTTGGGTCACATTCTCTCCGCCACTGGGATAGAAATGGACCCAGAGAAGGTGAGAGCCATCCAAGACTGGGCAGCCCCCACAACACTCAAAGGAATTCAGAGATTCCTAGGGTTCTCAAACTATTACCGGCGATTTATCCGGAACTTCTCTACTATCGCTGCTCCCCTCACTGCTCTCACTTGCAAGGGAGCTGATCCAAGCCGATGGTCGCCAGAAGCATCCTCTGCCTTCCAGCAGTTAAAGAGAGCATTCATGACGGTACCAATCCTCCTCCAACCAGACCTCGACAGGCCCTTCATTCTCGAGGTGGACGCATCCTCGGAAGGGATCGGGGCCATCTTGTCACAAAAAGGTGAGGATCAAGAATTACACCCTTGTGCCTTCCTCTCCAAAAAATTCCTCCCAGCAGAGAAGAATTACCCCATCGGGGAACAGGAGTTGCTTGCAGTCAAAACTGCGTTAGAGGAGTGGCGATACCTTCTGGAGGGGGCACGACATAAGATCACCGTGTATTCAGACCACAAAAATCTGTCCTTTCTTAAACAGGCTCAGTGCCTTACTGCCCGCCAAGCCCGTTGGGCCATGTTTTTTGAACGCTTTGATTTCCAAATTAAATTCCGACCTGGAACCACGAATACTAAGGCAGACGCTCTATCCCGCTCCTTTGAGACGACCTCTGACCTAGAGACACCTCCTCGTCCAATCCTCGATCCGCTGGTCTTCGCCCAAGTAACCGTACAGCCATCTCCTCCTCCAGGTAAAACGTTCGTTCCCCCCGAACTTCGCAAGAAAATATTGTCATGGGCACATTCTTCCCGCTTCGCAGGGCACGCAGGAGCACAAAAGACCTTGATGTTCCTGTCACGTTCTTATTGGTGGCCAACCATCCGCCACGACGTAACCAACTTCGTTGCCTCTTGTGTAAGATGTGCCCAGCATAAAGTGCCCAGAACAACTCCCGCTGGTCCTCTCCGCCCTCTAACCATTCCCACAGAACCATGGACCCATCTGTCAATGGACTTCATTTGCGAACTACCTCCCTCAAAAGGTCATACCGCAATCTGGGTAGTGGTCGACCGATTCTCGAAAATGGTCCATTCTTTCCCACTAAAAGGTCTCCCCTCTGCTCCAGTACTGGCTCAGCTATTCATCTCAACCATTTTTAAACTTCACGGACTGCCCAAAGAGATTGTATCCGACCGCGGAGTACAGTTCGTTGCAAAGTTCTGGAGAGCTCTCTGTGCCGCGGTACAGGTCAAACTCAAGTTTTCCACTGCCTTTCATCCCCAGACCAACGGCCAGACAGAACGGGTGAATCAAGACTTGGAGGCCTTTATCCGACTGTTTGTCTCGTCTTCCCAAGATGACTGGGTGGATCTTCTCCCGTGGGCAGAATATATGCATAACAACTCCTATCACTCTTCCTCCGGAACCACCCCCTTCTTTACAGTATTCGGCAAACATCCACGATCTCCGGATTTCTCAGAATTATCCTCTTCCGAAGTTCCTGCAGCAACCACTTCATTACAACGCTTTGCTAAAATCTGGTCGGATGTCCACACCGCTCTTCTTAAATCTTCCGCCCGATACAAGAGGATGGCAGACAGGAAAAGAAGGGCAGCGCCCAGATTGAAAGTCGGAGACCGGGTATGGCTGTCTACCCGCCATATACGCCTCCGTCTGCCCTCTATGAAGCTGGCTCCCCGGTTCATTGGGCCATACCCTATCATCCAAGTCATTAATCCTGTCGCTTATAGACTTCAACTTCCTCCTTCCCTAAGGATTTCGAATTCCTTCCATGTGTCCCTCCTCAAGCCTTTAAGGTTGAACTCTTATCAAAAGAAGATTCCCAAACCGCCCAAGATTAACTCCGAAAGTGGGGCTGAATTCGAGGTAAGACGCATTATAGACTCTCGTTGCCGCAATTCTCGTACCCAGTATCTGGTGGAATGGGTTGGGTTTGGTCCCGAAGAGAACTCTTGGGTGGATTCCATTGATTTGCACGCTCCAAAACTGGTAAAGCAATTTCTCCAGAGAAATCCGCACAAGGCCCATAGGCGCTCTGGGGTCACCCTGAAAAGGGGGGGTACTGTCACACGTAGCCGCGACGGAGCGCGGCGGGTACAGTACTCACCCGTCCGCGCCCGCCGCCAGCTAGCGTGTGCAGGCTCCGGTCTGCGGTGTGCGGGTAGCGGCAGCTCTGGGTAGGGATGGCAGCAGTAGTGGTGCCGGGAGGCCGGCGTCGCCATCTTGGTTGAGGGCAGGAGACAGATTGGCCCAGAGTGGAGGTTCCCTCCTCATCCTGTGCTGACAGCCAATGGCAGCCATCCCCTGGGGATATAGGGGATCTGCCTAGGCTGTTCAGTGTCAGTGCAATGAGTCTTTGGAGTCATTCACAACTCCTAGCTGATTCCCGGATCCTGGCTCTTTCTCTCCTGACTCTGGTGCCTTGCTCCCTGCATCTTGCTACAAGGAAGTTTTCTCCTGACACCAATGCTGCAAGTCCTACCTAGTGCTTGTTCCTGCTTGTGTCCCAGAATTACCCTGCACAGCTTCCCGCTGTCCTTCTTCATACAACTCATTCATTCCATCATCTTTCAGTCATCCGGATCCATTTCTTCTGTCATCAAATCAACCTCCTTCCGGATCCTCATCTATGTACTCTGGCTCACCAAGTATACGTTTCCAGATTTCCCTGCCCGTTATTAGTATTGTGCTGGACTCTATTTAATTTATTCCAACTGTCACTTAAAGAAGTATTTGAGTGAAGTTTATCATTTATGAAATCCGTTATTAAACCTGCACGTTTCAATCCTACTCCTCCTGGTCCGTCTCCGGTTCCTGTGCACCACACGACTCCATCCAGCCCTTTAGCCGTGACAGATGCTTGGATTTGGATGCACAAGGTGCATACACACGGTGCAATATGTACTACGTGGGTTATTCTGGTTCATATGCTCGCATGCGTAATGTGCCATTCTGGAGATTGTAGTGTCTGGTCCCGGGGATGTCCCACCCAGTAAGGGAGCCTGTGACACCGGTCACCAGAGATGGAGAGATTACAGCCTCCCGGTGATGTAGTAAAAATCTGAATGGTCTGGACCATGCAGGGAGGCCAATGGGACACCCGTCTGGACAGGCACCGCCGGACTGGACACTACAAGCTCAAGAACGGCATTTTGATGAATAGAGCATGTCCGGACCGGTTCTGATACACGATCGCTCTACAAGCTTTGATAAATCCCACCCACAGTGTTCATATCAGGTCAGTTCAACTAACACGGGGAACTTGGAAGTTATGCTGTCGCATACCTCCTAACATTGGAGAGCAGTGGAGAGGGACACCCCAAAACCGGGCATGGCCTCGCGAGTATGGGGTTGTGTCCTTACGGCCACTCTGGGGGCCTACGGAGACTGTTCCCGCATTGTGTAGATGCTAAGCGCATGGCATCTGTTTACCCGCTGCTCACACAACAATACCGCACAGCAGAGTAGCATTGAGTGGTCGTCCCAACTGACCTCGCACAGACCACTGCATTGCGACATTGCTGAATTTCATGGATGTGGTTTCATACATCCAATAAAATATATTAATGCATTTATAAATAAACACAACACCCCCCACTAGTACACAAATTAAAGTTTCACCTGACAAAGTCCATTTTAATATATATAATACACAACGCAGAGACCATTTCAATTGCCTTGTATACAAATCAGAACCCAATCCCATTTCATTTATAGGGTTAAGGTAGATGGTGTGTGTAGATGGAGGCAGACTATACTGTAGCTCCCGAGAGACTATAGTCTGTGGTATAATGTGGTACACGAAGCATGGCGGTCCATTGAGGAGGCGGGTCATGCTCCACATATTGGCATGTCTAAGCGTCCTTTTTACTCACATGATAAATGCGATGCTTATAAATTCTAAGTACAGCTCGACCTTGTGTGAATTCTTACTTTAATGATCATCTCTTGGAAACAAATGGATTTCAAAACTCCTTTGTACTGTCCTGTTTGTGTGAAGAAAGGAAGAGGGGGCACTCCTTGGACTTCTAAATTAGTCCAAATATTGAATATACTCTCTCTCTCTCTCTCTTTCTCTCTCTCTCTCTATATATATATATATATATATATATATATATATGTGGAGAATATAAATGTATATTTATAAATATACATTGGGTGAAATGTAATAGGATGAGAGATTCAGAAAGTGAGAGATTTGGTAAGAAGTCTCCAGTTTGTTTTTTAAAGCGGCAATCATTTACACTGCAACATCAAACTGGTTTTACAGTGTAAATGATTGCTCACTTATAATGTGCAAAACCTGACAGCACTCAGGAACCCCTTAGCAATAATGAAAGACTGCTGACACAGATAATTAGATCAATGTATCATGTGAGACCTCTATTATCTTGGGGTTCCTCAGTGGCATCCGATTTTGCACATTACAATCATTTTAGGAAAGTCAGCAGGACACGCTGCATCATCATCACCTACTGATGGCCATCCTCTTGCACCACTCTGTGTGTTTAAATAATTTATAAATATGTGATTAAGTGGCTGATTCAGACCTGTTTACACAGGTCCTAATTCGGCCCTGTCCCTGATGGTGGGGGTCTGCGCATGTGTAAACCCCTGCAGCAAGCGCCCTCATCAAATTTTTTATTCGCCAGGGTCCCCGCTGCCTGATGGACAGGCAGGGGGTGTTTCGGAGTGGGCACCCAGTGTTTCATGGATGTGCCCAGAAAAAAACGGCAAGCGTGCCCATTGAAACGCTGAATGGACACCGCAAACACAAGCATGCCCCTGCCGGGGTGGGCAGATGACATCACATTACATCAGTGCCCACCACTAATTTACGGAAGACCGTCCATCATTAAGAGTATATCCTGGCTTACTTTTATCTGTGAACAGAGGAAAAATCATTCGATGGCGAGCACAGCGAATATGCGCAGCCAAGCGAGCAGGTCTGAATCGGGCAACATCTTTTCACACTAATATCCATCTACCGAGGCGTGGCAATTGTTTTTAAACATTTTATATTATTCCATTTTTTATTTATTTTTAAATTTTATTTATTTTTATTTATTGTATTGTTCCAATTGTACTACTGTATTTTCAGGTATATTTTTATACTAGTAAAAATTTGATACATATTTCCAATCATCTGGTATTGTTATTCATTACTAGCGCTGCTCGACTTGCCTTGTGCTTGTCCCTTTTCTGTTTTTCCAGTGGGGTGTGACTACCCCCACATCTGAGCAGCTGCTTTTTTAGGGTTACAGTCTCTGTCAAAGCGCCTGAATATTCCTAGCGAATATCCATTTGCTGAATTGGGCAAAAGCAGAGAAATCTAAAATATCACTTAGCTAGTGCTGAATCAATTCGAGGATAGTGAACAATGTTTCCAATGTAACGTACTATAGATCACCAAAATAAAGAAGAGAGATAATATATTGAAGTACAACTTAAAACATCTTAAGAAACAAACTTGGGGCGGGATGTATTAATATACATCGCCGCCCTTCGCTGCCCGCCCGCCGCAATGCCAGCGCATATGTACTAACATATGCGGCTGGCATCGCGGTGCGGTAACGGAGACCCCCCGCGATACCTGTACTGTGGTGTGTGGGGGGGTCTCCATTTCCTTCCTGCCGCCTGAGCTGCCTTCACGCCGGGGACAGCTAAGCAGGCTGTCCCCGGCGCCTCCTTCTCCCCCCTGCAGCCGGAAGGACATCCGGCTTCATTGCTAGGGGGAGGAAGGGCTTACCTTCCGGGGTCCAGGAGGACCTGCAAGAAGGTAAGCCCAAGGGAGGGGGAAAGGTGAGTCGGCGAGGCGTCGGGGTTGCGGCGAGGTGACGGGTGGAGAAAAGAAGCCCATAGACTTCTATAGGGTATTGCCAACCAGAGGTGGCGATACCCTGCATGGCGAAATCCGTGCGGCCGGGTAATAGTACATAGGAAAATGTGGTAAAATGGGGGTTTTACCGCATTTTCCCTTTAGTACATCCCACCCATAAAATATCCAATTAAAATGCCATAAACATTACATCCACATGTCCGTGGTATAGGGTAGATAGCAGCAAAGTACTAGAGGGTGTGTGAACTGGAAATGAATCAACAGTTCAAATGGAGCATAAGATTAGTGATACCCCGGCTGATATGCACTGGTCCCGGCTCCTGGTGGCAAAGTGCTGTCCGTTTATACGTCCACAGCCCACTGACTGACGTGTTTCTACCCTCCAAGGGGTCTTTTCAAGGTCCAAATAGTGTGTAGTGGATGTGTCTACCTTCAGCCTCTAAATAGCAACAGTCCTCCCATTTGTGGCACCACACACAGCTGATCTCTATACACAAACTGAAATACAATGTCCATTATCTGAATCGGGCCCTCAGTGTGAGACTCAGGTTGAGCAATATATGCACCACATTTAGCATGGAATTCATCAACACCTACACTAGGAGATGTAGCCTATAGATTGTAAGCTTGCAGCAGGGCTCTCCTACCTCCAAGTCTGTCTGTTGTTACCCAGTTTGTTTTATCTCTGTTTACAATTGTAAAGCGCAACGGAATCTGCTGTGCAATATAAGACACTGTAAATAAATAAATAAATAATAAATGCAGTCACTGATTTGCGGTCAAAATATAAAATTTTCAACAAACAGGACTTTACCCCAGAAAGAGTGGGAGAGGATTTAGAGATCCACTTCTGCAATACAGGAGTAGATTCAATTAGCCTGCAGCATTAATCCCATACTCTTACCGGTCAGGGCAACCCAAAGATTACGGGCTGTTGACCTGGAACCAATGGTTTTACAGTAGTTAGCCCCATAGGAAAATACACTAGTAATTGAATAGCCAGAGTTTTAGGCTAGCGGTAAGTCCCGTGGCTAATGGAATCTGCCCTTCTGCTTTTTAAACCTAGAACTGTATGCAACATCACCCATACAGTGAAAAGCCCAATAGAAAATATATGACTATGCAATGTTATTAGTATATTTTGTAATAATAATATAATTTTATTTAAATAGTGCTCTTCTCCATACAGACATCAGACCTAATGCACATAATACTGAAGATTTTGCTGTATCTTAGAATTTATTCACTTCAAATAATTAAAACTAGCTCACTGGTATGTTTAATGCTTATTAAGAATGGATTTATTCTGTATGTTTTAAAACCATTTGGGTTTAGCTATATTCCTATCATTTAGTCAAATTTGGCTCCTAATGTCTCTCCGATTTCAGAACATTGACTTTAATTTCCAGAATTTAAGTATATCAATAAGATTTGATCTTATGATTAGGGTCCTCATAATCGTGAAAAGCTAGGCCTACAGATGGTTCCACTCTCACTGTTTTCGCCAGCACGCCAGCTGCTGGCATCTGGAGGCTGGCACGCCGGCAAACATGGACGGTCACGCGTCCATTGGTGAGAATGGGATGCACGAGCGTCTCCGACACGTGCAAGCTGGTGATCGCCGCGACGGGAGCTGCTCAGATGAGAGTGGCTCCATCTGAATACATTACTGGCATGTCTAATATTTATAAGTGGATTATTGTGTTGTAAAACATGATAGAAATAATTTGTTATAGAAGCAATAGATAAAAGTCTATTTTCTTACTAAGTTAATGATATAGAATGTCACTGGAAGTTCTAGGAAAATGTAAAAAACAATACTTTTTTTTAATGGCATCACAGTTACATAGGATCATAAAACACAAAAAAGGAGATAGACAGCACAATTACAGTATAGATGATAGACATTGTCTACGTCAACAGTTACTAGGTCGACCACTAATGGTTGACAGTGACTTGGTCGACACCTAATGGTCAACAATGACAGGTCTACAAAATCTTTAGGATGGCATTGACAAAGTCGACATTAGTTTTCAAGTTTTTTTATATCTACATAGTTACATAGTAGGTAAGGCTGAAAAAAGACTTGCGTCCATCTAGTTCAACCTGGTATAGATATCCATTGCTGATTTGGTTGGTTCTGGTATTTTACAGACAAATTATATTTCTTATTTGTACCCATGGATGTTTTTCTCCAGTAAATGTTTGTCCAACTTTGCCTTGAACGCATTTAATGAGCCAGCCGTTACCACCTCTCTGGGAAGAGAGTTCCAGAGTTTGACTGTTCTGACCGTAAAGAAATTCTTTCTACTAGCTGAACGAAATCTTTTTTCTTCTAATCTATACTCATGCCCTCGCGTCCTAGATTCCTTTCTAGTAGAAAATAGGGTGTGTGACAGTTCCTTATATTGGCCCTTGATATACTTGTACATGTTGAGCATGTCGACATCTATGTCGACCTATGTTGACATGGACACCATAGAAGTGTGCTGCGCTCCCCATGCTTCGGACTATGCCCACTTGAATAGTAAAATAAAGAAAACCAGGGACCGCATACCAGACAGTGCTAGATAGGGAGATTTCCATTTTTTTTGCAATCTGAGGTCACCACTGAGTAGTGGCTTCATTGCATGCAGCATAAATCTGAGATGTCCCAATAAGGACAATCAACGTGGGAGTGGTAACTATAAACAACCAGGCTCATCATACCGGCTCCCCCGCTGGCATTGGCATAATAACCACTACCCACCATATTTGTTCTACTGCTAACACTGGCATAACAATTATGGCATAGCGGACCTACGCTGTCTAGATGGACCATGTTATGGTCGACCACCCTTAGGCGACCGTGTCTAGATCGTCAGAAAAGTTAGATGCAAGCGTTAGGTCAACGGGAGTGTGAGTGACGGTCACATGGTCGACATGAGTTTTTCAAATTTTTTGTGGCTATGTCGATATAGGTCGATGGGGACACTGTATAATAGCACAATGTCCCCTCGCATGGCTCACTGCGCCTGCCATGCTTTAGGCATAGTGCCTCACTTTGCTCGGCACACAACTATGATATAACCCTATATGTCCACTTGGATAGCACAGTATGAACCAAATCGACCTAAATCCCCAAAAAACCCTGAAAAACTCATGTCGACCATGTGACCGTCGACCACACTCACGGCGACCTAACGCTTGCATCTAACTTCCATTACTGACGATCTAGACGCAGTCGACTAAGCATGCTCAACCATAACATGGTAGACATCGTAGATCCATCAACCAGATACAGGCATAACAACTTCAGTATCCCTTATGTAAAATGCTTGGGACCACAAGCATTTTGGATAAGAGATTTTTGCGGATTTTGGAATATGTTTTTTTTTTTCCATACTTACCTGGTCCCCCGGCGGTGCACCGATAGTTCCCCGACCGGTGTCCCCTGGCATCCTTCGGAATCCTCTTCAGTGTCATATCTGGTCCAAGGGGTGCATTGCGCGAGTGCACCCCTTGTGCCCGAGCAATACATCATTTGGACCGGGGATGCCTCTAAAGAGGATTCTGATGCCATGGACACCGGGGGACAAGGTAAGTATGAAAGAAGGGGGGGGGGTGAACGAAAACAAAATATTCTGAAAAACCACAGTTTTTGGAAGACAAGAATAAGGGAGACTCAACCTGTACTAACAAATGCTGCTTCACTAACAATTTTGAACCTCAGACATTGCAACTAACCTATTCACATGTTATATCAATGCAATATGTTGTAAAAATGTATTTTTAATATTATGTGTGTGTGATTACCTGTAATCAGTAATAAGACCTGCTGATTTAAATTTGTCTTATATATATTTTAGATATTTTGCAAATAAATAGGAAATCCCCCTACTGTATCTCTTGTTTTGTGTTTTATGTTCCATTCTGGGGGTTTGAGTGGCCCCATTAGACGGCAGCTGATAAGGTGAAACCACTAAGGCTCCCTTAAGCTCTTGACTAGCTTTGTTTTTTATATAAGATCACTTCAGGTAAAATATGGTCTTTTGTTTTATTACTTCATTGTCTGGATCAATACAAAGGACATTATAGAAAAACAAAAACCCAGGAGAAACATTATATGTGGTACTGTACAATTTGCAGAAAAGGTTTGGGTGATTTTTTTTTACATAATAAGAGAGCCTGGCCTTTTGGAAATTGCATTTACATGGCAAATTAGTCAAATTATAGGGAGCACTAAGTTGTTTTTAATATACTGTATTTTTTCATATTGAACTAAAGTACCTCAGGTTCTAAGACCTTTCAATTTCATTTGATTACCAGCAACCTTGAAGCTTCTATCTGCAGATAACACCAAATTATATAAGATAATTAACTCAGAGGTGGAATGTGTTAATTTGACTGGAATAAGTTATTCTATGACTACGGAACTTCTGTCTTTAGGAAGGACAGCTGCTGCTCTTGAAAATACTGTATCTCTGACACGGAATGTGGGTACTTGTAGTTCTGACATACTTTGTGTAGACTGAGGTCACTTATGGATAATACAAATGTGTCCTCATACACCTACTGTCATATGCTATACAACACAAGATGCCTGCCGCAGCTGAGCCGGTATACGGCAAGAGGGGTAGCGTACTGGCTTTTTCTCAAATTTTTGCATCTTCTTTGCATCGCAGGTGCTGCAAATCACTACTCAAAGGGCCTTATTCAGATCTGAACTCAGTACAAATTTGTTTGGAAAATGGGCAAAACCATGTGCACTGCTGGTGGGGAAGATGTAACATGTATAGAGAGAGTTTGGGTGGGGTGTGCCGAAACTTAAATCTAAATTGCAGTGTAAAAATAATGCAGCCAGTATTTACCCTGCACAGAAACAAAATAACTCACACAAATCTAACTCTCCAGAGCCGGCCTTAGGCATAGGCAAACTAGGCAATTGCCTAGGGCATTAGGAATGCCTAGGGGCATCAGCAGCTTCTGCTGATTAAAATGATATGCAGCATGCCTATATTCTGTGTGTGAGTGAGGCTGTATCTGCATATGAAATAGTGTATTCATGGAAATCACTGTAACATAGCATTCCGTGTGCAGGTACAGCCACCGTCGCACACAGAATATAGGCATGCCGCATATCATTTTAATCATTGGAAGCTCCTTGTGTGTGCTGGTTATAACAATGCAAATAAGAGGAATTTTCAGCAAAAAAGGCACCCAACGTTAGCAGAACTGGCCAGGAGCTGCATGGCCTATTAAGTCAAGATGTATGAGGAAACATCTGTATCCAAGCAAAGGCAGAGGTCACAGTGTTAGCGGCTGTGCGAGTGCTGTCTGCGGGTGGGTTGGTTGTGCAATACTGTTCGGCATATGTGTAAGGGGCATTATGTGTGTCATGTATAAATGCATTAATAATGTGTGACATATCTGTAACAGGCATTATGTGTGTCATGTGTATAAGGGCATTAATAATGTGCAACATATGCGTAATGGGCATTATGTGTGTCATGTGTATAAGGGCATTAATAATGTGCAACATATGTGTAAGGGGCATTATGTGTGTCATTATGTGTATGAAGGGAATTAATAAAGGTTGGCATAAAGTGTAAGGGGCATTGGTCACATTTATAATGTGCGTCATGTGTAAGGGGCATTACTGTGTAGTATTATCAGGGGTGCCGAGAGAAAGGGGTAAGGGGTACAAATTACCCAGGCCAAAGTCTGATGGAAGGGCCCAGTGGTGGCCCTGGGCCCCCTCCCCTTAAGTGACAGCAGCAGCTTCAGCTCTTCTCCTCTACCCAGCACACACTGCTTTGTGCTGGGTTGCAGTGTGGCCATGGAGGTGCTTAAAATACAATATTTTCTCAGGATTTTTTTCTAAGGGTATAATGTGAATAATGTGAGGAGTAATGTACATAAGGTAAAGTGGTACTACTGTGTGATGTAACGTGAATAAGGGACACCATCACATGATATAATGTGAATAAAGTTGCACTACTGTGTGGCATAATTTGAATTGGGGGTACTATTGTGTGGCCATGCCCCTTCCCAGCAAGAACAGACCCCTGTTTGGGCTGTGTACCGAATGTGTGCACTGTTTCTATTTAAAATATTGCGGGTAGGAGCACCAAAATGATGACTGCTATGATGAGGGTCGATGGTGCTGGGAAAGGGGAGCAGGGTCAGAGGCGGAACTAGTGGCGGTGCTAGGGGGCACCAGCCAAAATCTTGCCTAGGGCATCATTTAGGCTAGGGCCGGCTCTGTAACTCTCTCTATACATGTTACATCTGCCCCATCTGCAGTGCACATGGTTTTGCCCATTTTCCAAACAAATTTGTACTGAGCTCAGATCTGAATACGGCCCAAAGTGGACTAGTAATGTAGGGCTACCATTTTAATGGCACAGGAATTCATTTAAAACATGTACAAAGGGCATTATTCTGGTTAAGGCAAATTCCTTCTCAAATGCACAAAACCATGTGCACTGCAGGTGGGGCAGATGTAACATGTGCAGAGAGAGTTACATTTGGGCAAGTTATTTTGTTTCTGTGCAGATATAGGGGGAGATTCTCTAAGAATCTCCGCCCCCCTTCGCCGCCCATCGCATATTTAATTATCGCATATGCTGTAACATATGCGATAATTAAGGCAAAGGACAGCTCTTGCGTTAAGAGCTGTCCTTTGCGGTGAGAGTCGCCGGGTCCCAGCAGGTCCCGGCGGCTCTCCCCTCCCTCCCACACCCGGCGCTGCTGCTGCTGCGCTGGGCTCTTCTCCTCCTCCCTGCACCCGGAAGAGGATCAGTGCAGGGAGGAGGTCACAGGTCCGGGCAGCACTGCGCTGTGCTGCCCGGACACAGGTGAGGGGGGAGAGGGTTGATACGGGGTGGCGGAGGGTTGCGATAGAAGCCCATTGGCTTCTATGGGGCATCGCCAGATTTTTATGGCGATGCCCCCCGCCGCGGTAACCCGGCGGGGGATGCTTACAGCATCCCAAAATGCGGTAAAAACCCTGATAACGGGGTTTTTACCGCATTTTTAGCTTAGAGAATCTACCCCATAGCCACAATGGTGTAAGAAAAAGACAGAGCTGTTCCATCACGTCACTTCCTACACAGATTCAGGATCAGTCGCACACAGATATACAAATGTTGGACATCAAATTGATTAGTAATATCTAGCAAAGTAGTTTTGTCATTCCTAATTGATTTTTTTATGAAAATAAATGCACAGTGTCTGGTATAAACATAGTCAAACTCTGCGTAGCTGAGTTATCTAGGACATGACTCGTGACAAAGGCTACTTGGTGCAACTGAGTAAACAACTGAGTTTAAATATTAAAATGGGAAACATTTGCTTTTGAGCAGTGAACTTACTGGGTGCTGTTACCAGAGTTGCAGTTCTCCATTTCCATAAGAATTAAAAAATTTAGAGAAAGTTCTTCAAGCTGACTTACCATCTAGCTATTCATCCAAGAGATCTTTGTTTCACCTCAAAGTTCCGCCAAAAACTTGTGTTGTGTTATACTCCAGAGGAGGGGTCGGGAATTCTGATTTGTTAGTCCAGATCACCCATCGGAGCAATGTTAACGAAGGGAAGAATGATCAATATTCTGTCCTTCATTAACATGCATGGTGCCGCTAGCTATGTCACTAGGTTTGATGAGTAGCACATCAAAGATCAAACCTAGTGAGTTCAGAAGCCACAAGGGGACCATGCTTATCACGCATATGCAGGTTTGCTCCGCCCAGTGTGTACCCAACTTAACCATGCTTATTGCAACTACTAAATTGGTCTCCTTGTGCAAAGGGCCCGATAAGACCTGATCACATGACAGCGAATATATAGACGACCAATGAGCACATTGATTGGCAAGGTGGGATCTCACTCTAGCAGGACGGCTTCTTAACTTAAAGCTGGCCATGAAAATTTGCAGCCATGTGTTCAGGGCTGAATCTGTCCACAGTCCCTTGACAGCCATTTTGAGGTAGTGTTCTATGGAATGGTACAATAAATTGGCACTAGGGACACAATACCCATAACAAAAATAATATTTTTTTAATAGGGATAATTCATTAAAATTAACTTCCGAGAGTACACACAATGCAAAATATTATTATATAAACAATGTTTGGGGAAGAGTGTGATAGGGTGAGATTTTTTTTAAACAAAAAACATTGCACCATATCGCACATGTCACGTGTGATTTACGGCCGAAAATCACATGTGTAATAGGGTGCGAATTTTAAGAGAAAGACAGAAATCACTTGCAATTTCTGCCAATTTTTTAGAAACGTGAATGTTCGATTTTTAATAAAGGTGCAATTTTTTAGTAATGGGCCGATATACCAAACCCCCCCCCCGCAAGAGCATAACCAGCCTGGGCTCATTGAGCCGGTCCAGGTTTCCCAAATGTGGGGGTGAAAAGTGATAGGGTCTCCCTGTACTTAAGAAACCAGCATTGGGCTATTGGACCGGTCCTGGTTCCAAAAATATGAGGGACAAAAATAATAGGGGTCCCCTGTATTTTGGAACCAGCACCGGACTCCAACAGCCAGCGGTGTCATGCCATAGCCGAGGGAAACGTTTTACGCATGGTCCTCCAGCCGTCACATGAACACTGTGGCTGGTAAGCAATGGACATGGCACCTGGGGAGTGGGAACCCCACAATAAAATGGTGCCCCCTCTAGACTTAACCCATCCAGGGCTGAAGCCCCAGGCTGACCCAACATCCTTTGGCGGTGGAGGCTGGGCTGATAATTTTGTGGTAAAAAAATAGAATTAATATTTAACATTGGGCTCTGCTGTGGAACAACAAGTCCCGCAATATAATCCCAAGTGCTTAGGTAAAACATACAGAATCTTTGCTGACTTTATGAACCTAAAATTGCCATTAACAGTGTCATGAAAATATCATATAAATGGGCAAATTGTAGAACATTTTATTTGTTTTCAAGCTTAATGGACCTTAAAACCTCCAGATATCTTACAGTATATCTCTGTTTTGTGATCCAATAGCATGCGTATAGGGAATAAATAATGAGAGAGTGAAGCAAGGCGTAGAGAAATAGTGCATGACAAACAGAACACATACTGTACCTGCAAGTGTAATGTACCTACTGGATTGCCATCCCCTGGTAACAGTGTAGAACTAGCTTTTGTAGCTACAATGGGAGCAGTATCATCACTATGTTATGTTTTAGTTTGGCTTATGTGATTATTCTGAAACTATGGGTTCACTCGGAAAGGCACAATCACTCTCTAATGGACAAAACCATATGCACTGCAAGTGGGGCTGATGTAACATGTGCAAAGATAGTTAGATTTGGGTGTTTTATTGTTTCTGTGCAGGGAAAATACTGGCTGCTTTATTTTTGCACTGCAATATAGATCAGGGTTGCCGACTTTCACAGTCTTGTCCCGGAGAGGAGACTGTCAGCATCACTTCTGGGGGCGGGGCCTGATGGAGACATCATCAGTCCCTGCCCCCAGTAATGCAAATCCCGCTATATGCGGGTCTCCGGTGAGGGTGGCGGGGCTAAATATGCATGATTAGCATGCATTTGGCTCCTTCCGCCAAACACCCCCCCCCCCCCCCCCCCCAACGCGAATCGTGGCAATTTCAAGTTTCTACAACCAGGTACGTTAGGGGCAGAAGGGGGTCTGCCGGAATCCGGGAGAGTGGCCCACCTTTCCGGGGGGGCTGGGAGGGGGACCCGATTTTCGGGATCCTCCCGGCCATTCCAGGAGGGTTGGCAACCCTGATATAGATATCAGTTTGAAGTACAAACCCCACCCAAATCTAACTCTCTTTGCACATGTTACATCAGCCCCACCTGCAGTGCATATGGTTTTGCACATTAGAGAGTGATTGTGCCTTTGCGAGAGAACCAGAATAACCCCCTATGTCTGCCTATTCCCACTGTACAGGGTGGAACGTCGAGTTATATTACTTATGGTCTGCTAATGTATTTCTGATTTGCACATTGACATGCTGCTGCAGAAATCATTAAAACATAACTATGTTCAGTACACTTTCCTGTAGAGTATTCCTTTCTTCATCATCCCTAATGACACAATTTATAGGCATCACATTGGTTACAGTCTCATAGATACATAGAACAAGAGACAACACTGTGACAAAGAAAGGACAAGCAGAGACAGTCTTATAGTGAAGTACTGGTCACAGTTGTGTAGGCGCCACAATGTGCATTAAATCATCTGTGGGCAGAGCAATATTAACACTACATAAGAGGACCGAAGATAGTGCATGGACTGGTTATTAACTGTTTGAGTGCCAAGTGAATTTGTCAAAATAGGTGCGAAAATTGGCAAGAAAACATTTTTATTCATCATAATGACCTGTCATTTTTACCTTATATAGGAAATAATAAAAAAAATTATTTGAGGTTATAAAACAAATGTGAGCGACGCTGGCATTTTTAGCGGATATTTCGAGCATCTGACAGATGTTAGCACTCAAAGGGTTAAAATACCAGTGAATCATGCCTGGGAGCAGGAAGTCTTTTTCCCGCTACTGAGAATACAAAATCACTGACCAAATACTGTATGATCCTAACCTGGGGTACTTTTACCACTGGGGGTACTCTGCCCTGCTTGTTGGCGGTACTTAAATACAATACTTGTAATGGTATCTTGATGGAGGAAAAAGTCTCCCGTTGCCATGGAGATGAACCGCGCCACATCCCAGCAATCCACTGGGAGCTACCTGTGCTGCCATCAGATGTATACATTGCGGCTGGCAGCAGACTATCACGGCAGCTACAACAATGCCTTGCTGAGCCTTTCACATTCCAACAGCTGACACATCGGCGTTCATCTGTCACGGGCATTAGTGGGGATCCTGGAAACAGTACACAGCCAGCAGCCAGACACAAGAGGGACCCGAGGACGCTCGGCTTTCCTGCCCGCACACTACTCCTCCACTGCTCAATATAAGGACAAGCATTCCGGTTACTTCCTTCCACTCAAGGGGTATGGGAGAGGGTTGGGAACCTCTTTTAATTGTATTGTATGGTATGTTTATATAAAATGTATTGTATATGTACCAACATTTGTAAAATAGGAAGCAGGATTCCCGCGTGTGCTTCAGGAAAATGGGTGTGGCTCTGCGGCAATCCTATAATTGCGAAAAATGCCCCTGGTTTTTGCAAGGGGGCATAGCTATTGCTGTGTCGCTGTGTACACAACAGGACAGTCACAAAAAAGAGACTGTCATGCAAAAATTGGGACAGTTGGGTGGGTACTCTTTACCTAGCACGGCGCCCATCGCGGTCATCGCGGGCATTGAATGCACTAAAAAATCGGGTGCGACGCGACCGACGCGATTTCCCATAGGGACCAATGTTAAATTTCTCAATTGACCCGATTTTTCTGTTCAATGCCTCAATTGACACGATTTTTCCATAGGAATCAATGTTAAATGGCCCACAGAGGCCAAATAGCCACCCTGAAGTGTGAAATGGCCCCCACAATTGTTAACGCCACCCCACGATCAACGTGAACCCGAAGCGTGGCGAGCGCAGCGAGCCCGCGAGGGGCGGCGGTACGCGTCCTACTACCTTTTCATACCCCCACTATCCACGTCGGCGTGGAGTTGAGAATAGAACAGTGTGGTGAGCGCAGCGAGCCACCGAGCCCGAAGCGTGGCGAGCGCAGCGAGCCCCACGAGGGGACGAGGATACCTGTGAAGCCCGCGAAGGGACGCGTTTACCTGTGAAGGTATCCGCGTGCGCTCGCCACGCTTCGGGCTCGGTGGCTCGCCACACTATTCTATTCTCAACTCCACGCCGACGTGGATAGTGGGGGTATGAAAAGGTCGTAGGACGCGTACCGCTGCGCTCGCCACGCTTCGGGTTGACGTTGATCGTGGGGTGGCGTTAACAATTGTGGGGGCCATTTCACACTTCAGGGTGCCTATTTGGCCTCTGTGGGCCATTTAACATTGTTTCCTATGGAAAAATCGTGTCAATTGAGCCTTTGAACAGTAAAATCGGGTCAATTGAGAAATTTAACATTGTTCCCTATGGGAAATCGCGGGCATCGCGTCGGTCGCGTCCGATTTTTAGTGCATTCAATGGCCGCGATGCCCGCGATTTTTTTACCTGCGATGCCCACGATCAAAATCGTGGGCGCCGTGCTAGGTAAAGAGTACCGTTGGGTGGTATGCTAGAAGGCTTTGGGCCTAATGCTGATCGCTTCTATGCGAATTTGCACAGCGGGCCATTATAATATAAATATAATATAATAAACACATTTTACAATTAAACGATTGATTGCCAGTGCGTGCTGTTTTTTTGATAGAAAGCTTTGTGCATACATAGTGCAATGTCATGGTTCACAATATGTAAAAGGGCAACATTTTGGTGGATTTAAAGTAAAAAAAGGTGTTTTTTTCTAAGATGTGAACACTAAGTACACGGGGAAAAAAAACAGTAAAAATAATTAAGTGTATACTTAAGGCCCCCACACACTAGAAGGATTTTTTGGCCGAGTGTCCGATTCCCGACAGTGTCTGGCCGATTATCGGTAAAAATCGGCCGATATATCGAACGATCGTTCGGAAATCGGACAATTGGCCCAAAAATAGTTCTAGTGTGTGGGGGGCCTTTACAGTACATGGCTTAAATCGTGAAATGGTTGTAAGGTCGACACAACTAAGGTAGACATACATTGAGTCGTCCACTGAAGGCCGACAGGGCTTAGGTTGACACAGGCAAAAGCATGACATGGATTTTTCACTTTTTTTTTTTTTTTTGCGACATGCGCCGACAGGTGGTAGGGAGCCTGTCAGTAGCATCTAAGGGACACTCCAGTGGTGCTGCAGCTAGAAACCTGGCTGCAGAGATTCCCATGCAGACTACTAGCTAGAAGCAAGCCATAGGACAGCCCTGCTTTCTGTGTGGTTGCACACCCCTTAGAAAATGCCATGAAATCTCCCCATGTGTAGAATAGATTAATTCTACACATGGGGAGATTTCATGGCATTTTCTAAGCAATCTCACTGGATGAAATGCCCCTACATCGCTCCGTGTGTTGGGGCATCGATATTGCCTGGCCATTAATATCCAGCATGCTGGATAAATCTAGTTAGTCACTGGTCAGGGCCAGTGGTTGTGGTATGACACACCGACAGTCGGGATTCCGACAGTCATTTCTCCGACGTCGGAATCCCGACTGCACAGTGGGGGTAGCGCAATGAAGCCCCTTGCGGGTACGGTGGCGAGCTGCGCTCCCCACCTATTTTATTCTCCCTCTATGGGGGTCGTGGACCCCGACGAGGGAGCAGTCGGGATTCCGACGTCAGAGTACTGACCGTCAGAATCCCGACTGTCGGGGAGCCGTCCGGCACCCAGGCCAGTGTTCCCACCAGAGAACACTGGCCCTGACAGATCGCTCAGCACACAGCGCTGACACATCGCTGTGCAGCGCTGTGTGCTGAGCAATCTAGCAAATCTCCCCGTGTGCAGGCCCCATAACACATACCAATAATAAAGGAAAAATAAATCCGATACTAACAGGCACTTTAACTGATAAAACTGTTGTACTCTGATTGTTTTAAATCATTACACTGTAAAATAATTTGCTTCTTTTTGACAATTACCCAATTTATGACTACACAAAATGATCTTTATTGCAACTGACAAAACACAGTAAACGGAATATTTGAGCAAATTAAATTGTATAAATCTCTATTGCAAAGAGCAGAAAATTTAATTTTAGATCAGATTGTACAGTATATTAACTTACAGGAGTGTCAGACCGGAGTCTTCGCATAATTTATCTTTATAATAAATGTTCCAAGGCCAGAACAAAACTCTCTCTGTTTAATTAAATAAATCAATTCTAGCAAAGTAACTCATTACAGACAGACTAGGCTTTCACCAGGATTGCTGCAAGTGACCCTAAGGGTCATCTGCCCCCATAGGTACGATGTGCACTTGGTTCTGGAACTCATATTCATATTTCTGTGTAACCATAGCACAGAGATGCCATGTACAAACATGTAAGGTGCCTACAGATTATCATAAGCAATATTGAACTGTTTGGAATTTGGGGGTATTCAGACCAGATCGCACAGCCGCACATTCACATGGCGGCCGATTATCGATAGACTGTACATGCATATGGCCAGTAGTATGCATGCACAAGTCTGTCCTGCGATTAAAGCCTGTTACTTTTTTGACCGCTGGCCATACGCAAGGTGATTGACAGGAAGTAGGCATCTGTGGGTTGTAACCGGATGTTTTGTGGGAGTGCTAAAATAAACGGTAGGTGTGACAGAAAGAATGCTGGAAGTGTCAGGGAAAACGCAGGTGTGCCTAAGTGTTTTATAGGGGGGAGTGTGATGTCAGCAACAGGCCGGATATGCCTGTATACATCACAGCCGGCTACTCTGAGCCTGCAATGACTGGTGCCCAGTGTAAAAATCATTCGATGGTGAGCGGCTCACAAATGGTTTTGAACACATCTATTTGCACAACCAACATGTTAATTCACAAGGCGGGATTCCACACTGGCGGAGCACCGTCTACCTGAACGCTGGCCTTACAAATTCACAACCATGCGATCAGGTCTGAATTACCCCCGTGCTTACGGTGCAATCTGTAATATATGCTATTTCATTTCTGTAGTTAAATTGAAGTTAAATTGGTAATTGAAGTCTGCAACAGATGCTCCATTATTGTCCAGCCTGAAACTTTACAGCAGCGCGATCAGGTCTAATCTGGGGGGAGAAGAGGGCACTTTGAATGCCGTGGCCCGGGCCAGCCGTCATTACTAATGTGGGCTGGCCTGCCCACAAACATCTGTGTCGGGGCATGCCTGGCACCTATAAAGGTCCTGGACTCCCCCAAGCGCTCCAAAAAGAGGGGACGTACAGGCCCGGCTGTTTTAGCAGCCTAGAGTGAACAACGCTAATGTTGTATTTCTAAACACTATTTTTATGGTGTAACCTCCATAACTGTCTCAGTAGCATTTTTATTAAGCTCAATGACTGCCCTTACCCTCACCACACTGTATCTCCTTATATCCTTGTATGTCACTCTCCTTGTATCCCTGTATGTCACTCTTTCCTTCTATCCCTGTATGTCACTCTCTCCTTCTATCCCTGTATGTCACTCTTTCCTTCTATCCCTGTATGTCACTCTCTCCTTGTATTCCTGTAAGTCACTCTCCCCTTGTATCCCTGTGTCTCACTCTCTCCTTGTATCCCTGTATGTCACTCTTTTCTTCTATCCCTGTATGTCACTCTCTCCTTGTATTCCTGTATGTCACTCTCCCCTTGTATCCCTGTGTCTCACTCTCTCCTTGTATCCCTGCAAGTCACTCTTTCCTTGTATCTCACACTTTTCTTGTATCGCTCTATGTCACTCTCCTAGTATCCCATACCTCCCAACTTTTGAAGTTGGGAGGTCGGGACGTTCGCGCGGCGAAGCCGCGTGCGCTCCCGAAAAGGGGGCGTGGCCGCAAGAAAAGGGGGCGTGGCCTCGTGAACTCCGGCCACGCCCCGTTTTCGCCGCTCGTCGGCGCTGAATAGACGCTGTGCGCATGCGCACAGCGTCTATTCTCCCAACTGTCCCCCCCACCGCGGGACAATGGCGGCCCCGGGCGGGACGCGGGAACGTCCCCGAATATCGGGACGTTCCTGCGGAAAGCGTGACAGTTGGGAGGTATGGTATCCCTGTGTGTCACTCTACCCTTGTATCCCTGTATGTCACTCTCTCCTTGTATGACTGTATGCTACTCTCTCCTTGTATGACTGTATGTCACTCTCTGCTTGTATCCCTGCATGTCACTCTCCCCTTGTATCCCTGTGTCTCACTCTCTCCTTGAATCCCTGTGTCTCACTCTCTACTTGAATCCCTGTGTCTCACTCTCTACTTGAATCACTGTATGTATCCTTTGTATCCGTGTATGCAGGCCTGGACTGGGACCAGAAATCGGCCCTGGCATTTTGAGCACATAGGCCCACCTACAGTGGGTGGGACCCTTGCGCAGCAAAAAGGGGGTGTGGCCTCAAGGAAAGGTGGCGTGGCATCACAAAAAAAGGAGACATAACACATCATTGAACATAACATTATGCCCATTACACATTGCTGCACACTGTATTGCCCATTACATATTATGACACACACCGTAATGCTCATTACACAGTATGGCACACACCGTGATGGCCATTACAGACTATGGGGGAGATTCTCTAAGAATCTCCGCCCCCCTTTGCATTTATAATTATCGCATATGCAGTAACATATGCAACAATTATAGCAAAGGACAGCTCTTGCGTTAAGAGCTGTCCTTTGCGGTGAGAGTCGCCGGGTCCCAGCAGGTCCCGGCGGCTCTCCCCTCACTCACACACCCGGTGCTGCTGCTGCTGCGCCGGGCTCTCCTCCTCCCTGCACCCGGAAGAGGATCAGTGCAGATCTGTGCTGCCCGGACACAGATGAGGGGGCGATGCAGGGCGGCGGGGGTCCATGCGGGGAGTCGTTGCGGGGCGGCGGTAGGATGCGGTAGAAGCCCATTGGCTTCTATGGGGCATCGCCAGATTTTTCTGGCGAGGCCCCCCGCCGCGGTAACCCGGCAGGGGATGCTTACAGCATCCCAAAATGCGGTAAAAACCCAGATAACGGGGTTTTTACCTCATTTTTCGCTTAGAGAATCTCCCCCTATGACACAATCCATTATGCCCATTACATATTATTATGGGCCATGGCAATTATTACTGCTGGCTGGAGGCTGGGTGCAAATTTACCTTCTCTCAGCCACAGGCAGCAGAGAAAAGTCAGAGGTGCGCAGGGTAGGGGCAGAAATCAGTACTAGCCAAAAAAGAGCAGAACACTTACTCACACTGTGGCACAGGCAGCATGCAGGCCAGGACAGATCATCATCCAACTACGGTCGCCCCCCTCAGCCCCCTCAGCTCCCTCCACCCGCGCTGGCTGTGCAGACTGGATTGCCCGATGCAGCCGCAATAACCTGCGGGGCGGGTGGCGCTTAGTGACTGGCGGCCAGGAGGCAGTGGGCTCAGGAACTGCTGCATCATGATGGTGGGGGGCGGTGCCGCATTATGACAGAGGGGGGGGGATGACAGCGGGCTCAGAGTTAGTGGTACTGCAGAAAGTTCTAAGAAATTCTAAGTTCTAAGAACTTTCTGCACAAAATCGGCCCACAAGGCCATCGGCCCTTCTGGCATTTGCCAGAAGGGCCAGATGGCCAGTCCAACCCTGCCTGTATGTCACTCTCCTGTTGTATCCCCGCGTGTCACTCTCCCCTTGTATCCCCGCATGTCACTCTCCCCTTGTATCCCCGCGTGTCACTCTCCCCTTGTATCCCCACATGTCACTCTCACCTTAAATGCTGTATTTGCCTTTTGAGTGAGAACCCCCCCCCCCCCCCCCCCCCGCTTTAAAGTGCAGTAGTCTATGCCAAACTTAAATGAATTCCCCCCACTATCTCTAGTCATTTCACTGTATGTTTTGACAAATCACATTAATAAAAATATCAATAGTCCATTCAATTAATGAAACAAATACACTGTCCTGCTAATTGATTCTAAAAATTGGTAAATGTGAAATAATTAACAAGGATATTGCATTTATTAAAACTAGAGATGTGTGGGTTCGGAACTACCGGGATCAAGCAGGATCTTATTGGTTATCAGCGTTCACATGTTTTGGATAGCCAATAAGAACAGTAAGAACAGCCAATAAGATAGCCAATAAGAACAGCTTGGATAAATCCGAATTTGCACTCATTTCGCAATAAAGGTCCATTCACGGCGGATCCGTTTTGTACTTTGAGATGCGCCCTCCTGCGGCATCTCATCGTACAGTACGAAAAGTATGTGCTGCACATACTTTTTGTACTTGCTTTTCATCGCATCGCATGCACAATGCATGCACAAGGCATGCGATGCGTGCTTTACAAGTACAAAACGGATCCGCTAAACGGACCGTGTATGGGGTCCTTAAGAACTGAGTAAATCAGAACCCACACAATTGTTATATATTTATTATTTTGCGTGGCCCTTGGTACATTTTAATCTAAACAGTAAATATGCTGGGGACTTCTAAGTCATGCTTGGGTAAAACAAAGGTTTATAGTTGGCACTTGCATGCCTGTGGCTATGACAGAGGAGCCTGTACTGCAGATTGGTTATATTTGAGCTGATAAACAAGACATTGGCACAATACTATAAATATACCTTGTTGCAGTCCATCTACTTCTAAATGCAATTTTATATTCTGTTATATTGGAAAATGTATCCTGCATTTCTGTTCTCTGATGGAATAAAACATGTATTCAAAAAATATGAAACCTTTCTAATAAAAATGGACAAAACAAAATAAAAAATGCATCAAAAACAGTTTCAAAATGCAGACGGTGCACCAGTAATTTGAATTGAGAATTTCTTGCGTTAAGAGCTGTCCTTTGCGGTGAGAGTCGCCGGGTCCCAGCAGGTCCCGGCGGCTCTCCCCTCACTCACACACCCGGCGCTGCTGCTGCTGCGGCGTGCTCTCCTCCTCCCTGCACCCGGAAGAGGATCAGTGCGGGGAGGAGGTCACAGGTCTGGGCAGCACAGCTCTGTGCTGCCCGGACACAGGTGAGGGGGCGATGCAGGGCGGCGGGGGTCCGTGCGGGGAGTCGTTGCGAGGTGGCAGTGGGATGCGGTAGAAGCCCATTGCCTTCTATGGGGCATCGCCAGATTTTTCTGGCGAGGCCCCCCGCCACGGTAACCCAGCGGGGGATGCTTACAGCATCCCAAAATGCGGTAAAAACCTAGATAACGGGGTTTTTACCGCATTTTTCGCTTAGAGAATCTCCCCCTATGACACAATCCATTATGCCCATTACACATTATTATGGGCCATGGCAATTATTCCTGCTGGCTGGAGGCTGGGTGCAAATTTACCTTCTCTCAGCCACAGGCAGCAGAGAAAAGTCAGAGGTGCGCAGGGTAGGGGCAGAAATCAGTACTAGCCAAAAAAGAGCAGAACACTTACTCACACTGTGGCACAGGCAGCATGCAGGCCAGGACGGATCATCATCCAACTACACGTGGATGGCCCCCTCAGCTCCCTCCACCCGCGCTGGCTGTGCAGACTGGATTGCCCGATGCAGCCGCAATAACTTGCGGGGCAGGTGGCGCTTAGTGACTGACGGCCAGGAGGCAGTGGGCTCAGGAACTGTTACATCATGATGGTGGGGGGTGGTGCCGCATTATGACGGGGGGGGGGGGGGGGCGACAGCGGGCTGAGAGTTAGTGGTACTGCAGAAAGTTCTAAGAAATTCTAAGTTCTAAGAACTTTCTGCACAAAATCGGCCCACAAGGCCATCGGCCCTTCTGGCATTTGCCAGAAGTGCCAGAAGGCCAGTCCAACCCTGCCTGTATGTCACTCTCCTGTTGTATCCCCGCGTGTCATTCTCCCCTTGTATCCCCGCGTGTCACTCTCCCCTTGTATCCCCGCGTGTCACTCTCCCCTTGTATCCCCGCATGTCACTCTCACCTTAAATACTGTATTTGCCTTTTGAGTGAGACCCCCCCCCCTGCTTTAAAGTGCAGTAGTCTATCCCAAACTTAAATGAATTCTCCCCACTATCTCTAGTCATTTCACAGTATGTTTTGACAAATCACATTAATAAAAATATCAATAGTCCATTCAATTAATGAAACAAATACACTGTCCTGCTAATTGATTCTAAAAATTGGTAAATGTGAAATAATTAACAAGGATATTGCATTTATTAAAACTAGAGATGTGTGGGTTCGGAACTACCGGGATTTACTCGGATCTCAAAGCTGGATCTTATTGGTTATCAGCGTTCACATGTTTTGGATAGCCAATAAGAACAGCTTGGATAAATCCGAATTTGCACTCATTTGGCAATAAAGGTCCATTCACGGCGGATCTGTTTTGTACTTTGAGATGCGCCCTCCTGCGGCATCTCATCGTACAGTACGAAAAGTATGTGCTGCACATACTTTTTGTACTTGCTTTTCATCGCTTCGCATGCACAAGGCATGCGATGCGTGCTTTACAAGTACAAAACGGATCCGCTAAACGGACCGTGTATGGGGTCCTTAAGAACTGAGTAAATCAGAACCCACACAATTGTTATATATTTATTATTTTGCGTGGCCCTTGGTACATTTTAATCTAAACAGTAAATATGCTGGGGACTTCTAAGTCATGCTTGGGTAAAACAAAGGTTTATAGTTGGCACTTGCATGCCTGTGGCTATGACAGAGGAGCCTGTACTGCAGATTGGTTATATTTGAGCTGATAAACAAGACATTGGCACAATACTATAAATATACCTTGTTGTAGTCCATCTACTTCTAAATGCAATTTTATATTCTGTTATATTGAAAAATGTATCCTGCATTTCTGTTCTCCGATGGAATAAAACATGTATTAAAAAAATATGAAACCTTTCTAATAAAAATGGACAAAACAAAATAAAAAATACATCAAAAACAGTTTCAAAATGCAGACCGTGCACCAGTAATTTGAATTGAGAATTTCTTGATTTAACAGTGTACAATAAAATCAATATTTTGTAAATCCTATATGCTCTCTAAATGCTTGTAAAGTGTATGTCTTCTCTATGCTTAATAAACTGTTCCTTTCTACTGTGACATTGGCCCTTATTCTGATCGGTGCGGCCGGATCCGATTATGCGGCCAGGACCGTGCGTGCGAAACCCCGCCTTCCATACGGATCGCCAACTCCGTCCGTACGCGGTAATAAGCTGGCCGAACGGACCGCACGTGTATTTTTCACGGAATACGCCTCCTCCATCTCAGGGAACCTCCCCCATCATTCGATGGTCGCAGACCATCAAATGCAGGACCGAGTGCTCCACCAGCTCCCGCAACCTCAGACCACACGGACATTTTTCCGTGCAAAAGCAGGGATCTGGGCGGGCAGCTGACATCCGGCGATGTCATATGTCCGCCCCCTACACGTGCGTCACAGCTGCATTACCATACGTACGCCCAGCGTTTGCATGGGAACGCCCATGAAACGCGGGGCGTATGCATATGGTAATGAGCCCAAACAGCCCTTCACTCCCCTCTCCACCCCCTGTTCGTAGTGTACACATTTCATGCGGAATTTGGACGTGCGTTCCGTTCGCACATGCGCAGAGACGCCTCTGCACATGTGCAGACACAAAACATCGGCGGCACGAACGCACGCGGATATTACCGCACCGACCAGAATAAGGGCCATTGTTATCATGTATTAATGTCATACTTGCTGAATTTCTCCGGGAGAGGGCAGCCAGCTCAGTGAGGCAGGAGGGGCGGCATCACCGAGAGCAAAAAGGGGAGGTGTGGGGCGGAGCCACGGATGGGCTGACCTGTTTGGGGGCATGGCTAGAGTGATCACGTCATTTAGCCCCGCCCCCTGCAGTGCAATGCCAGTGTTTCAGGCATTGCATCATTTGACCCATGAACCCCACCGGAGAGGGGCTATTCAGGAGGGTTGTCCCCCTTTGTGGGGGCTGGGAGGGGGACCCGTTTACGATTTCAGTCATTTCTCAGCGATTTCATGATGAAATGCAGAGATGAATGAACAAGCCTCAGCTAGCACATGAATACAGCTGTTTAACCAAAATTATCTTGAAAGATTTTCTTAAACAACATTTTCTCTTGAACTATCTGGAAGTATGTGAGCAGTGTGGCAACCATTCCCAAGAGTGACAGCAGACGAATAGTGAAGACGGGGAGGCTGATCATGTTTAAGTGCTGTTTGGGAACAGTATGATTTACCTGCAACTGAAATACTGACAATGACTTCACTGACACTGTGATACCGGCATAGTGTAAATACCTATGGTCAATATCCCGACACATAAATAATACCGACTGTTGAAATGCCGACAAGATCATATTCATATCAACATAATGCCGAACATGTTAAAATGCAGACACAGTTATAATCCTGAAAATGAATATGTTTACTGATTCTAAACACTGGGAATCACCTCTCCGACAGATCCCCTTCAGGTCTGAACAATAACCAATGAAATCCTGACGTACCTCAGCATCGACACTGTATATCTGTACTGCGTCCCCAAGCAGCTCCAGGCACAGTGCCTCGCTACTGTATTCTCCCTCCATGCCCACTGGGATGGTAAAGTATTAACAATTCCTTTTTTTAAAATTACGTACACAAGTCTGTTGTCGGGATATTAAGTGCATCGACATCGTGAGATATCCGTTATTATTTGTGTCATTATTTTGTGCATTGTGGTTGTGTCGGTGTTTTCTTCCTGTCTGTGTTTTACTTGTCGTATTTTTATATTGTCGGTGTTTGGATTTTCGGTGGTTTGTATGTGTTGGTATATTGTTCAGTGGCATTTGGTTGTGAGGATTCTGTCATTCGGTATTCCTATTGTTGGCAACCGCTTAGAACTACGATAATAATTCAATTCTATATTACCAGTATACTCCAAAACACTTTACAATTGAGGTATTCAGTGGAAGCGAGACACATGCCATATAATTATATTCGCCACTAAAGGTGTGGTATACCTACACATATTAGATAGAACTGCATACAGATGGAGCGCCTTTCAGCCAGCACCGGGGTTTGCTGGTGGAGAGCCGCTCCATCTGACTCACGTGCGTCCCAGTTTTCAGGCGGCAGGGGATAGGAACCCTGCCCGTCTCCGGTCTTTAGGCCCGCCCACCTGCCAATTACCACTCCTGATTGGCTGGTGGGTGGGCCTATCTCCACCAACATCAGCAAGTGTGTGCTGCTGGCACCCGCTGATGCCAATATTGCAGGGTACACCAATCACCTAGTGCACCTAGGTTAAGACTCCAACAAGCAAAATGCTAAATTCAAACTTCACTACATCCCTCCTCTCACACTGTTATACCTACTCCCACTATCTCCAGCAATCCTTGGGCCTGATTCAGACCTGACTGCTAATGTAAGGATTTGCAGTGGACTAATCAGGCCTTGAGGCGTACAACATGCCTACTTTTACTTTCCCCTCTCTGTGAGAGAGATAAAAATGCCAGCAATTCATAGGTAGGGGCAGGACTAAATGACATAATTCCCGTCTATAGGTCCGCCCCTTCCCACTGTCACACAAGGTTTACTGGTTTAAGTTCCCAAAAGGAAAAAGGCAGGATGCACTGGGATGCAGAAGAGGCCCCTACCCCTCCTGGGCTGCAGGTCCCTACCTTCCTGGGCCCCAAAAATCATGAGCCTCCCGCAGCTTCCAGGAGTGTTAGCAAGTATGCCTTAAGGTGTAGGTAAAGTTAAACCACTGTGTTCTAAGTTTGCAGGCAAAACATTCTCTGTAACTGTAGTTTGTTACAAACAGACCTTGGATTCTATAGCGCACATTAAAATGATGTAATTGATGGGAGAGAGGAGATTGGCTTGAGGCTTGTTGTATTTCTATAGATCTAAATGATGTGTATGTGTGCTGTGCAAGTGACCTGCACTTGATAATACTGTATATCACCGGCAACTAGAATCAGGAGAGATGTAGTAAAGATGTTTCAGATTTAAAAGGTCTTATTTTGTGGCAATATTACAGCTTTAAAAACAAAGATACGAAAGAAGCTCATCCATGTTAAAAGTAGAGTTATTAGAATTCTTAAGCTGGGTACACACTGAGCAATGTATAGTTAACGATATGCATGATACCGATATCGTTAACGAAAAATCCACGAACATCAGCCAGTGTGTACATATTGATAACAACCGATCGTTATCGCCACTCCCCAACCACCATCGTCTGTACAAGCAGCTCAATCTGACAATATCATCAGTGACTGCATGTGCGGAGCAGTGTGTATGCACTATATCATTCTCCAGTGGCACCACCAATATAGCTAACTCATGGGAGTCGCCCAGTGTGTACCCAGCATTAGGATAATACCATAGAAGACAACTTGGTAAAGTGGATTTTTCAGGCATTTGACCATACATGCAGGGTTGTTTATTCATTAATTAAATTATTAATTAGATTATTAATTAGATACCACACATCATCACATATATCACAAATCGAAAAGTATGTGCATGCAGTACTTTTTGTACTAGAACGCATCGCATCTCATTCAACTAGCACGCTGTTTTAGAGCTAAATGCGATCACACATCCCACTATGGGTGAGATGTACTAAGCCATGAAATGTGATAAAATGATAAACCACCAAAGGACAGCTCTTACATTAAGAGCTGTCCTTTGCGGTGAGTCAGCGGGTCCCGGCGGCTCCCTCCTCCCTCCCTTACCCGGCGCTGCGGCGGGAGGCTGTCTCTCCTCCTCCTCCCTACACTCTGAAGAGGGTGTAGGGAGCACTGTAGGGGCAGCTATGTGCTGCCTGGACACAGGTGAGGGGGGGTAGGTGTGGGTCGGCAGGGGTCGGTGCGGGGCGGCGGTGGGTCGCAGAAGAAGCCCATAGGCGATGCCCACCATCGCGGTAACCCGGCGGGGGATGTTTAGAGCATACTAAATTGCAGTAAAACCCCCAATAATGGGGTTTTTACTGCATTTTTAGTTTAGAGAATCTCCCCCTCTATCTGTAAGTGATCATGTTGTTCCTGTCCCAGTCATGGGAAACTTTCTTTTTTGCTCACATCTTAATCATGTTGCTGCTTATTGTCAGCAATACAGCTCTCACTTATTACTCAAACTCTCAGTGTAAGAGGCTCTTCGTGGGGAGAAATTAGGCACTCGGCCATGTACCCGTGCGAAGCAGGCTGGGTCGGTAGTGTATGATATAACCTATGCTCACACTCTACAGCTGGTGCTTCTGTGAGCGTGACAATTAAGTAGTTAAATGAGTCTGTAAAAAACAAAAAACTAAACCTGGGATGTTGCAGACAAAGGCATGTCCTTGTATGCAGCTTCCCATGCATTACACGCTGATACACTTTGTTGAACCTAGTTAGATAGATCAAGGCCTAAATCAATCAGAGACTATTACACAGATACAACAACAGGACAAAATCAAAGAGGACTCCTTCCAAATGACATCATATACAAACGTAATTGGGACAGAATCTTGATTGAAGATAAGTCTGATTGGCTATTGGCAGACATGCACTGGGACAGTTATACCCTTTTCAAACCAGCCACCCGGCATTTTTAAGTGCCGGGTAATTTTGCCGGGTGCAGCCGGACCTCATTCACGTCACCCCGCAAATTACCGGTCAACACAGGTCTTAAATCCCGGCACTCCAAACCTGGTCAAGAGCAGGGTCAGAGTGCTGGGATTTAAGACTTGTGTTGACACACCACCACCAAAAAACCCAGGTTTCCCAGCAAATTACCGGGTTGAAAAGCTTTAACCCGGTAATTTTTTTTGTGGTGTGAATGGGGTAATAATGTATCGCGGTACTTATGTAGTATCTGGGCTGCCGATTTCTAAATCGGGTACATCGCATCGCATCGCATGCGACCATCGGATGCGATGCGATGCGATGACCCGATTTTTCCATAGGAATCAATGTTAAAATGGACTGAGTCCATTTTAACATGGAATTCAATGGGAAAAAGGGGTCCTTTTCATACCCCTACTATCCAAGTGGGCATGGAGTTGGATATAAACCTGTGGCGAGCGTAGCGAGCCACCGAGCCCGAAGCGTGGCGAGCGTAGCGAGCCCCGCGAGGGGACACAGAATACCGTCCCCTCGCGGGGCTCGCTTCGCTCGCCACGCTTCGGGCTCGGTGGCTCGCTGCGCTCGCCACAGGTTTATATCCAACTCCATGCCCACTTGGATAGTAGGGGTATGAAAAGGACCCCTTTTTCCCATTGAATTCCATGTTAAAATGGACTCAGTCCATTTTAACATTGATTCCTATGGAAAAATCGGGTCATCGCATCCGATGGTCGCATGCGATGCGATGCGATGCGATGCGATATCGCATCGCATCGCATCTGATTGTATGCCTTAACTTAAGGCATACAATCAAAAAATCGGCAGCCCAGATACTACATAAGTACCTGTATCGCTACTGTGCATATATGTTAAGGCTTAAGGTGCCCATACACAGGTACGACTTGTCTGAGTCACAAGTCACACCTGATTTTCCTTAAACTTTCCCCAGCAGATCCCCTGGAGGGGGATCATAATCCAAAACGGCAAGTAATAGACATGTCAAAGTTCACAAGAGTATAATCAGCATCTTGGTGGCCAGGAGGTCAGCGTTCATTATAGCAATGCTGGCATACTGACTGCTGATAGAACACCATCACCAGGAAAAAACAGGTTGCCGAAATAACTACAGTCGTCATCCCAAACAGAAGTATGTAAAGAGCAAGTTAGGGTCAAGCATTGTAAGGGGGGTTAGGCGGAGGGGTTTAGGCTGCATGGCAAGTGTAAACGGGTGTACACACGATGAGATTTTGGACAGAGATTTTGACAAGATAGTCAAAATCTCTTAGCAAGTTAGCCAAAATATCCCAGTTTTTCTACTGCTTAGTTAATATTCCTAGCATAGATTGCTTAGCAAAGATTGGCTGTGCAGGTAAGGCAATTTTGACTAGATCATTGACTAGACAAAATAGTCAAAATCTCCAGTGCATCTAGTTAAATTGCATAGTCAAAATTGGCCATTAGCCAATATCTCTCCGTGTGTACAGGGCTTTAGGGTCAGACTACAGGGGAAGGGAGGGTTAGGGGTGTAGGGGGACAGCGCTAGGTAATTTAATGCAGAGGAAAGTCTTTTTTTGACCGGCAGCATCCCCACCACTGGCATATTGTACGTATCCCTCCACAGAATACAGTATACATTTAATATGAAATGCACATCTCACCGATCATTTACTCTGTTCAAGATTTAAATCCATTAATATTCAACCAGTACATTTACTAAGGGTTGATAGTCATTGGTTTTTATTGTTTTCAAAATGATGGAAAACAATATACATCGATGTTGTGCATTCAGAGCTAAAACACATTTTTGCTAACATTTAAAAATTAAAATGAATCTTTATATCTAGCTGCTATACTAGTGATAAATCATTTGTCAGTGGAACAGTGATTACTCGTCTTCATACAGGTACGATTCTTATTGTTGGCTGAGCCCAGCGGCAATGCCTGTATGATCAGTGTTAATACACTGTCGGCCTGATTCAGACCTGTTCACTAGGCTGCATATACTCGCAGCCTAACAAATAGGTCAGCACCTACCTGCCAAACACCTGCGCCCGCGCATCCCCTCACTAGCATGCAAGAGGATGTGTATGAGAACACACCCCTCGCATGCAGCAAAAGGGGAGAGAAATCATTTGATGTTCCACCACAGATGGACGAAACATCAGGGCTGATGTTATGTGATGTCAGCCTCACGCTATTTTGTGAGTGTCAAAAAACAAATTATTGAATAAAAAAAAAAAGAATATTAAAATAAATTGTCTGTTAGAATAGATCACCCTTCAAGTCACTCCTAGGCCCTTATTCAGGTTCACTCGCAAAGGCAAATTTCTTTGCAAGTGGACAAAACCATGTGCACTGCATGGGGGGGGGGGCAGATGTAACATGTGCAGAGAGATTTAGATTTGGGTGAGTTATTTTGTTTCTGTGCAGGGTAAACCAGAATAAGGGCCCTAGTTCCAAACTGCCTCTCATGCTGCAACTCATACTGTACAGAGGCTAGGCCAGGAAGGATGCATCTGTAAATGTGTGTTTCAGTCCCCTTAAATTATTTAGATATATTGTTAAGTAAATAAAAGTATATAAGTGTTAATTGAAATAAATATTTAAAGTGAAATAAATAAGAGATGAAAGAAAAATGTGAAAACATCTGTATGATTTATTCATAGGCACTTAAGGTTGTCATTAGCATTTAATGCAAAAGATACAGCCAGGGCCGGATTATTAGTACCTAATGGCAAGACTTGGGAGAAGCCATTCAGAAACTCGCGGCTTACTGCAACATGTCTGCAGCAGCAGACTTTTGAGGTGCCCATACACTAGTAAGATTTATCTTCAGATCTGGCTGGTTGGAACAAAAACATGGTTATAGATGAGTGACAGTTTGTCAGTTTCCAGCATTTCCAAGCAAATGGTGAACTGTCATTTGCTCTCATCCATAACCAGGTTTTTGTTCCAACCAGACAGATCTGCAGATAAATCTGCGTATGTATGGCCACCTTTAAAACAGGGATACGGACAATATCGGTATAAGGACCCTGGCTCGACAATGTCTAGGTTGACAATCATTAGGTCAAACCCTAATGGTCGATATTGACATGGTCGACACTGACTAGTTTTTCTTTCGTTTTGTTTAGACTGACTTGGTTCATACTTTACCATCCAAGTGGGCATGTAGTTAGTTATAACAGTGCCCAAAGCATGGCGAGAGCAGTGAGCCATGTGAGGGGAGAGGGTACACTTCTACAGTGTCCATGTCAACATAGATGCCCAAAGAATGTGACCTTCTCAATGCTTTTATTGTGTTGACCTATGGTATATCTACCATTTCTAGGTGTCGACATAGTGACTGTTGAACTAGATATTGTCAACCCACTATACCATAACCACAATATCCGCTGGTCAGTATGCCAGCAGTCAAAAGAACAACCCAGGCATCACGATACAGAGAATCCAACAGCGGCTCCGTTAGTAACCTAACCCCCCTCACCTTACCCTGCCCTTGCAGCAGACCAACCCTAACCCTTCACCCCATAGCCTGATCCAAACCCTAACCACCATACCCTGCCAACACTCCCTAATGCAGGGTACACACCTAGACGATGCACATCATGAGCGGGTCACCAGTCGATCGTACGACCCGCTCACGATGTGCATGCGATCTGGTTCTGATCTGTTCACGACCCGCACCCGGGTGAATGGTCGTTTTCAGATCCTACCTGCTGCAGGTAGGATCTGAATAACGACCGACCCGCAGGGCCGCGCATCTAATCGGGATCGGACCAGAACAGGCAAAAAAGGGCCCAATCTACCTACAATCTACATCCAATCGGTCGGAATTGGATCTAGATTGATGGGATTGGGCCCTTCTCGCTCTGGTGTGTACCCTGCATCACTTCAGCATCCGAGACGATAAGGCATCCCGGCGCTGCTGCTTCCAGCTTCACCTCATTAGAGAAGTGAAGTAGGAGGTGTTATACCCACACAATAAGTGTTGTTATAATACATTTACCCAACTGTGTACCTGTACTATAAGTGCTACTGCAGAGCATACTAAGAGCACTACAAGCAGTAGCAGCATTGAAAGCATATCAAGCACGGACCTATAGTAACGGTAGAACGCTTCACACATATTTTGTTTGCATTAATTACTGCAGCAGAGGCACCGAACATGCAACACTTTTCCTTCCTTCATAAATAACCATTTTACTGCTGAATGCGACGCGCTGTGAAATTAAAACCACGAAGTGAAGAAAATTGAAAAAGTAAAAAATGTTCATTAACAGACTGTCAATATATCCCAATCAATATCGCATTGCAGAAAGATAACGATTTAGCGTGAAAATAATGAGTGAATTAGTAAGTTAATGCTTTTGAAACGATTATCAGCTTTTGGCTCCACATGTAAATAAATGTCAAGTGAAGTTTAACCTCTTAAATATATAATAACATCAACAACCATAAAGATCACCCAGTTTGAAGGGTGAGAGGCTAATTGCCTGTGAATGTGTTCCATCAAAGCTTATACCTATCTGAGGGCCAAAAAGAAAATGTCACCTTGTGACAGGATCCCTCAGAGAAGAGCTGATATACTGTATTGCAGTCACAGCGACAGAATCGTACTTCTTCCCGCAAACGTTAACGACCCCCTCCCTCGTCCTACATGTTCTGAGGGGGGAGTTTCTTATTAACAACAATGGGTAGTACTATTTTTCTGGAAAAATAGGTCCAGGAACTCCAGGTCTGGGGGTGGGTTGATTAAATAAAAATAGATAGAGATAGAGAGTTACTGATGCTGGCACTATGGTGGGTCCCCGCCACCATTTCCCGGTGGGCCGGCCCAAAACTCCTTAAAAACGGGCCGGTCGCGCTCCCCCCTGAGCTGGCTGGGCCACGGCACTTTGCCCACATCCAAAATCGCCGCGGGAGGGCTGCTGCACATGCTCGATAGCGCACAGCACCTCCCATCGGCCTACAAGCGCGGAGGCAGCGGCTCCCAGCTCCTGTTCCCCTATCAGAAGCCGTCAGAAAGCAGCAGGTGAGCATTACAGACACCGCACCCCCCGCATTACATTACATTCACCGCCGCCGCCTCAGGGAACAGGCGAGGAGGCAGACAATGAGTGAACTATGTGCCGATAAATCACCATCAGGGCATTGAATAAAACTAAAATGATTAAACGACCATTTAAATCTAAATGTGTGAATTTGCTAGTACATGTATGTAATCTGATTTGGCATGTCTATCTGATATATAGAATATAGTATAAACTTTGTTGTCCTGTAAACTATTCTGATAAGCTATTATTGCACTGAGTATGCATTACACTATCTATGTTCCATACCTGTTTTTATTTGCACTTATGCAATATACAGTGTTTTAAATATTTTTTGTTTGATTTACAATTTGGTGTCATTTTGAGTTGCGAAGTGTGGCATTAGGTTGTTATGGCACTTGCGATGTGAACCGTAAGCTGGAAGTAACTGAAGAGTTGTTCCTGAAATCCTCAGTGGCCTGGCTGCAGGATGACGGACCTGCCTCATGCCGTGCAGACTACACAACTGGCAGGTGTTTAAGGTGAGAATGCTGTATTATTATTTATGACTTTTATTTTGTATGCCGCCTGAAGAAGGGTATTAAACGTCCGAAGGCTTGCACTTATGGTTAATTTGAATAAACCTTTCGGTGCTGCCTGCTGGACTGGGCTGTATCAGGGACGTGCAGTCAGGGGAGACAGTGCCTCCCCTGTCATTAATGATTAATGAAATAATACAAAGAAAATACTTCTGAAACATATTATGTGTCATAAGTATATGCTTTATATTATAATCACTTTTACCCCATTTTTGTTTTTTTATAATTGGTTACGGAGGCACCAAGAGCGGTGCCTCCGGGTGTCAATGTTAGCGTTTCTGAAATAGGGGGTGGATAGGGGGCGAGGCCAAGTAGCAGGCTGTGAATGCCCATTTGAAAATGCAGCACAGGCGGCACTTATAGCAGTGCCTCAGTGACAGTCAGGGACGTGCTTTCTGCTTCTGGTGGCTATATGAAAGCACGCCCCTGTCACTGAGGCAGATGTGATTGGGCACAGTGGCACTGCCTCAGTGACAGGGGCGTGCTTTCATATAGCCAGAAACAGAAAGCACGTCCCTGAACCAAGTCACTGGAAGCTTCTATAGGTGCCGTAAGCAGACCAAGACACCAGCGGGAAAATGACTTGGTGGATCCCCTTCTACCTCAGCGCTGGCCCCAGCTCCAGCACTGAACGTAATACCAGCAGGGGAAATAAATTGTTAGTCACATTAGGCGGCAGCCCGAGCGTCTAATTTGACAGCAGCTCCCCCTCTCCCCCAGCACTGACCCCAGCTCCGAACGCTCCAGTATGTGACACCAGCGGCTCAGCGATCGGCTCCCCCAGCGCTGGCCGCATCTCCAGGTGACACCAGCGCCCCCCCCCCCCCCCGGCGCTGGCACCAGCTCCAATGGCTCCAGGTGAGACCAGCGGGGAGGTGACTTGATGGCTGTCACCTAGCCCAGCGCAGGCTCCATTTCAGTTGAAGAGATCAGCGGGACTTGACAGCTCCCCCCACGCCTGATGCCAGCACTGCTCGGCAGCGCAGCCAGATCTGAGGAACTGCAATCCTTCAGGACAGTGCTGCAATCCCCCAACCCCCAGTTTCCCTCTATCTAACCAGCCATCCCCTTTCCCTAGTCCAGTGTCCTCCCCTATCTAAGCAGCCATTCCCCTTTCCTAGCCCAGTGTCAACACTATCAAATCAGCGATCCCCATCCCAGTGCTTGCCCTATCTAACCAGCCCTTCACTAGCCCAGTGCCTGCCATATCTAACCAGCCCTTCCCTAGCCCAGTGCCTGCCCTATCTAACCAGCCATCCCCAGCCCAGTGCCCACCCTATCTATCCAGCCATCCATCCCTGTCCCCAGCCTAGTGCCCCCACATCTATCCAACCATCCCTGTCCCCAGCCTAGTGCCCCCTATCTATCCAGCCATCCCTGTCCCCAGCACAGTGCCCTCATATCTCACCAGCCATCCCCTATACCAGTGCCCCTATCTTATCAGTCAACCACTAACCTCACCGCACGTAATGGCATACAATGCGACCAATGTGATGGACCCGATTTTACATAGGGAACAATGTTAAATGGCCCACCATACCCGATTTGATTTGATTGTATACCCACCTTGATGGGTAATTTGTATGTGAAATGCCCCCCCATTGTTAACGCCACCCCACTATGAACGCCAACCCAAAGCGTGGCGAGCGCAGCGGGGCGGCTGTACACGTCCTCCGACCTTTTCACACCCCCACTATCCACGTGGGCGTGGAGTTAATTTTATATAGTGAGGCGAGCCCGAAGCGTGGAGAGCCCCGCGAGGAGCCGCGTAATACCTGTGAAGTAATGCGCGTGCGCTCGCCACTCTTCGGGCTCGGTGGCTCGCCACACTATATAAAATCAACTCCACGCTAGTGGGGATAGTGGGGGCATGAAAAGGTCGGAGGACACGTACCGCCGCCCCTCGTGGGCTCGCTGCGCTTGCCACGCTTCGGGTTGGCGTTCATCGTGGGGTGGCATTAACAATGGGGGGACATTTGACACATCAGGGTGGGTATACAATGAAAATTGGGGTCTGGGGGGCATTTAACATTGGGTCCAATGTAAATATCGGGTCTCAGGGACCATTTTACATTGGTTCCAATGTAAAAATCGGGTCGATCGCATCGCATGCGATTTGGTTGCATGCGATGGACCCGATTTTTTCGGACCCGATGGATACAATTAAAATCGCTGGCGCCGTGCTAGGAAACAAGTACCGAAACATTAATGTATCTTTTTGCGGCTATTGAAAATCAGTTTGAAGCTTCCTTTCATGAGAATTTTGGGACATTGTTGCAAATTACCCTAGGTCAGCAATCAATGAAGAAGCATACTGTATGTACTGAACTAGGAAACACGAATGCTATGTAGTATGTAATTCAAAATAAACTGAAACCACGCAAAAACACTCCTACGGTCACATGCAGTTCTAAATAGCATATGCATTGGTTCTTTCACCATACATGGAATGCAAGATGTTAACTGCGTCACCTTCAGGGAAGCCCCTTGTGGTGGGAAGCTTACGCTTTAAATACCTGTCATTCAGCACACAATAAAGACTCTTTACAGTCATTCACAAAACTCCTACACATCCTTCAATCCCCCAGAATATCTATTTTTTTCCCATCTCTTCATCATTACTAATCTAGATGTTTGTGTTATGTTGCAATACAGTGAGAATATACATTTAGTTGTATATGGCTTACACAACTATACTGTATCTACAGAATTCATGATTCTTGAATTCCAGCATTACATTCAGTTTGTGACTTGGTTATCTTCTGGGTTTTTTTCAGCAATCTCTTTGGGTACTTGTTTCCTATCTGGGCGCCCACGATTTTAATCGCGGGCATCGGGGGTAAAATCGGGGCCATCGCGGGCATCGCGGCCGATAAAAAATCGGGTGCGATGGGCCAGACGCGATGCCCGCGATTTTCCCATAGGGAACAATGTTAAATGCCTCAATTTACCCGCGATGACCGCGATTTACCATAGGAAACAATGTTAAATGGATCAATTTCCCCAAATTATCATAGGGAACAATGGGAAATGTGGCAAAAACACCCCTGAACATAAAAATGTCCCCCCAAAAGTAGTTGACGCCACCCCGCCATCAACGTGAACCCGAAGCGTGGCGAGCGCAGCGAGCCCGCGAGGGGCGTCGGTACGCGTCCTACGACCTTTTCATGCCCTACTATCCACTAGGGCGTGGAGTGAGAATAGAATAGTGTGGCGAGCGCAGCGAGCCACCGAGCCCGAAGCGTGGCGAGCGCAGCGAGCCCCGCGAGGGGACGCGGATACCTTCACAGGTAAACGCGTCCCTTCGCGGGCTTCCCAGGTGTCCGCGACGCCATGGACACCTGGGAAGCCCGCGAGGGGACGCGTATAACTGTGAAGGTATCCGCGTCCCCTCGCGGGGCTCGCTGCGCTCGCCACGCTTCGGGCTCGGTGGCTCGCTGCGCTCGCCACACTATTCTATTCTCACACCACGCCCTAGTGGATAGTAGGGCATGAAAAGGTCGGAGGACGCGTACCGCCGCCCCTCGCGGGCTCGCTGCGCTCGCCACGCTTCGGGTTCACGTTGATGGCGGGGTGGCGTCAACTACTTTTGGGGGGACATTTTTATGTTCAGGGGTGTTTTTGCCACATTTAACATTGTTCCCTATGATAATTTGGGGAAATTGATCCATTTAACATTGTTTCCTATGGTAAATCGCGGTCATCGCGGGTAAATTGAGGCATTTAACATTGTTCCCTATGGGAAAATCGCGGGCATCGCGTCTGGCCCATCGCATGTCATTATAATGACATGCGATGTACCCGCGATGCCCGCGATGGGCGCCCAGATAGGAAACAAGTACCATTCTTTGAAATGATGTATACAGTAGCCCACTGCTGTGACTTACAGTTACCATGCTGAGCTCTGCATACACTGCATCTCAACTACAATTCAATGTGTTGATTTTAGCAATTACAGTATCTTTTTCAATGTGTCTCTGCTACCGGAACTGAATCTATATATGAAGCACAATGGAACCTGGCGTGAATGCCACTGTATCGTAGCACTGCATACACACTCAGATACACACTAATATACAGTACAAGTCTCACATACTGGAAGAAAGTGATCAGTCTTGTCTCACAGCATGGTAAGCGTAACAAAACCCTTGCGGGCTCGCCACGCTGTGGACACGGTGGCTCACTATGCTCGCCACCTATTCTATTCTCCCTCTATGGAGGTCGTGGACCCCCACGAGGGAAAATAGTGGTCGGCCGTCGGGCACCCGTTTGTTTGCCTTTTGACAGTTGGGTTACCGACGTCAGGTAAATGACTGTCGGGATCCCGACTGTCGGAACCGCGTCCGGCACCCCCAAAAAAGATGCACAGCACTAGCAGAGTCACCTGGGACCTAGTGCTCTGAGAGGGACTGAGAGGGACTGTTCGGCGTGACTGCAACAATAATGAATGCAGAAACATCTGTGTGATGTGTGTTGCTCATCAGCAGGAAGGCAGTGCTGTGACTATTGTAGTCAGTAAATCTAGGTCTGGTACACTGATGGAATCAGAATTCCAGTGGTTGGGATCACGGTGGCCAAAATGTTGATAGAGGTATCCAGATGTCTTCCACTGAGTATTGGAACCCTAACCCATCCCTCATGCAGGCTAATCGTATCCTACCCCTCCCGCAGCCTAATCCTCCTCCTACAGCCTAACCCTAATAACACCATTGGGATTCTGATTGTCGGGACTCTGGTGTCATCAGGATCCCAACTGCAGTACATACAGTACCCATTGATGTTCAGGTGAGAGTCATCAAAATCAGTTCTAGCACATTAACAGTCAGGCTTGGACACGTTAAAAAAAATTCCAACTCCAGTTAAATAGAGCCTGAGCAGTAAACAAGGAATCCCAAGGAACCAGCCGTGTACACACGTGCAATGTTCTAGACAATTTTGACTATATGGTCAAGTTAGGCAGAAGAGCACCGTGTGTACACAGCTTTTCCCCTGCGGGCGATAGTGATGAATGGCCCTGCGGCGTCACTATCGTCTGGCAAAATAGACAGTGTAGAGCATTTGGCCTATGGCCAAATCAGCCATAGTCCAAACTGACCATGGCCTTAGTCAAAGTCAACTTAGTTAAAATCGCTGCATGCCCAGTCCATGTGTACACCACTTAACAGTTAGCAAAGCAGAAGTCCAGATAGCATAGGTGGATCAGTATATTAGAAATCTGCAAGTTAGCAGAGCATTGCTCAATACCAGCCCATTCCCCACCAGTTTAACCCTTGGAGGTACATATGCAGCCTAGTAAACAGGTCTGAATTAGGCCCTTGGCCACAATATGCCATGCAGCACGTGAGGACTGGCATGTGAGTGAGCAGCCAAGACCTCTGCAGCTCTGCTAATGTAGTGCATCTCTTTTTTCCGACTGTGCTTATTAATTTCATATATGCCACTTGTATATTGTGCGTGACTGAGTCTGTATACGGAGCAGAATGGAACTTGCATTGGAAAAAGCGGCATCTGCTACATTGCAATACTTCATGTACAGATTTATAGCTGCACAAATATACAAGTGTCATTCTGTATATTAGCACAGTCTCCAAGTGCATCCTAGTCACAATGCATTGCAACTACAGGTGCATACACACTGAGTGCCCATCTAAGCAAACTTCCTGGGGGATGACGGCTTTCCATAGCAGGACACTATGGAAAGCCGTCCACCACGGCGAAGGCCGGCGATAATGCAGGAGCGCACCAGCGCTCACCGCTGCCCCGTACAAATATTTGGATCATTCTGTTTGCCAACCTCTTACTTAGTTTGTTTCTGACTAAATACTTTGAACTGTATCCTGGGTTCTAAAGTACCATCCATCAGATCTTAACTGCAATTTTTCAAACACAAACACAGACTGTAACATGTTAGGGGTATGGATCATTAGGTCTCCAAGCATCGGGTTGACACCATTAGGTCGACATGCAGAAAGGTCGACATGACATTACTATAGTATTATAATTTTATTTATAAGGCGCCACAAGTATTTTGCAGCGCCATACAAAGGAACAGTACAGGGAGACAAAACTTGGCATTACATTGAATAAATAACAAAAATATATCCCCGTGTCAGTTAGGAGCCAATTAGAAAGTACTTTATCTCTCTCCAAGGTTTGATACATCTCCCCCTCAATGCACTATAGTCCTTAAGGTTTAACAAATGCCTGCACAGCTGGAAAGCACGCGTATGTCCACAGCAACCACTGTAACATCTCAGTAACAGCGCTAAATGCTACAGGAACTTGTGGCAGATGCAAACATCACCTATCCCTGCTGTACTGTGCAGTGCATGGGAGATAGCTGCCAACGTTCTAGATTTTTGTGTCAATGCTGACACCACCCACAATTAGTGTTGCATGCACCATCACCATGCTAAATAGTGAAAAACTCACGTCGACCTCTTCAGATGTCGACCTTTTTCTTGGCGCACTCTGGCAGCTCTGTAGACGCTGCCCAGGCTGCAGGTGTCAGTCCTAGTTAGGGCCTTTATGGTGAGCATTCTTGCTTTGAAAGTGTATAATGAAGCATGGAGTGAGTTAAGCAGAAAGCTGATATAAATAGAGCATGGTGTTATTTTGTAGGGAGTCATGATGCTTTTGAATAAAATGTTCTGGCTGCACTGACTAGTATATTGATGAATGCAAAGACAATAAAAGATTCTGCTAAAACCCACAGCAATTCATAAATGGATAATTACTTCTGACACTAAAGAAAGAGCAAAGAACTCTAAAAAATGAATGCAGTAAAAAATTGAAAGACAAATGAGAAAATGAATCAGGAGCTTTTCAGTGGGACTAATTGAAGCAATGTACTGTACAGTATTTCCACTGGGAAAAAAACCCAGAAAAATATGTTTTGTATAAATATCTGCAATTTAAAAAACAAGTTGTAAACCTAAGTAAAAAATATGAAAACAAGTAAAATATCTAATGGTGAGTAAAAGATCAAATACAGTAGTTACCGTAATGTACATCTACCGGCAGAAGCCCCCTTTTACGGACACCAATCTTATCCGCCGAACGGCAGATATCGATAATCAGCGATCCCTTGGAGGCATCTGCAAAATACTGTAGGATAATAGTTCCCGACTTGTTAATTCCAATAATTTTTGGGTTTAAAATTGGCAATTCTAGGATTACCAACGTTTGATTTACAGTAGCTGCTGATGTATGGGCCCCGTAAGTTGCTATGTCTTTGCAAGATCTAGGTGAACTACAGTAGATGCTGTTTTGACTAATGATTGCATAACGGGTTTTATCTTCTCTAAGTGGAAAAATAAGTATTCTAAAGCTGTGGACAAACGGTGTGATACTGACTCATGGGCAGTTTTGACTATCCAATTTTGGCTAGCAGCACTTTAGATGTGCTTTAGAGGCTATCTTGCTAATTGGCCCTAAGCTAAATACATTCTACAGGTGAGATAGTCAAGATAGTTTTGCCTGTCTATTTTTCTATGTGTTACTGACAAAACGAGAGCGCACATCGGGATCGCATGTGGCGATTCAGACTAACTTTCTATTTAATTTTGAATGCATAGTCAAAATCGATAGCCAGAATCGCAACGTGTGTACACATCATAGTTATTAACAGTGGTTGCTAAACTTTTTTGAATTATGGCACGCTAGAATATCAGCTTTTATTACATGGCTAGGATAAGAGTTTTTAATGATATATTTGGAAAAAAACCTATTCATTGACGTAAATGGTGACTGCCTAAAATCCTTAGGTTCAGTTATGTGGTAGTGTACAGTTGTTAGCCACATGGCAGCCACCAAAACTGGCATTGTCCATCACTTTGACCATAAAGGGAGGACAGTTTTTTTTTAGGTATATAAGTGAAAGGAGAAAAACAAAAAGTGGAGTAATAAGACTAAAGACAGAGAGTGGAAGTCTTCTTGAGGGGTACAATGTAATAGCAGATCATATTAATAATTATTTCTGCTCAGTATTTACTGCGGAAAGAGAGGGAAAGGGCCCACAGTTAAGTTACAAGTATAGTCAGAAAAATGAGGGAGAAACAAGTACAGTACATTTACAGAGGAGAAAGTCCTAACAGAACTCTCAAAACTGAAAGTGGATAAATCAATGGGGCCAGATGGGATACATCCAAGGATACTAAAAGAGCTTAAGGGGAGCTGGTAAAACCATTAACAGAATTATTTAACCAGTCACTAGCCACTGGAGTAATCCCAGAGGACTGGAAAACAGTGACTGTAGTCCCACTGCACAAAAGTGGAAGCAAGGAAGAGGTTAGCAACGATCGACCAGTGAGCCTTACATCAGTAGTAGGGAAATTGATGGAAACGCTCTTAAAACAAAGAGTTGTAGAGTATATCAAAACCAGCAACTTACAGGATCCGAAAAAGCATGGGTTTACTGGGGGAAGATCATGTCAAACAAATCTTATTTACTTTTTGGCTGTAGATGTAGCTTATCTAGACTTTAGTAAGGCTTTTGACATGTCCCACATCGCAGCACGTTAACTAAACTTGAAAGCTTGGGTTTGGATTGTAAGATGGTTGAATGGATAAGATTTTGGTTGCAGGACAGAAAACGGAGAGTTGTTGTAAACGGAGTACAGTCAAAGGAGGAAAAGGTTACAAGTGGAGTACCCAGGGATCTGTACTTGCACCGGAATATGGTCATTGGGCCACCAGCAAGTTGTTATACAGTCATTACGTAGACATTAATAGGTCAACATGCATTTAGGTCGACATGTGTCTAGACATGAGTGTACGTTGACATAGGTTAGGTCGACAGGGTCAAAAGGTCGACATGGGTTTTTCAGAGTTTTTGGAGCCAACAGGCAGTATTTCATGCCCTACCATCCACCAGGGTGTGGCAGGAGAACAAACTAGTATGCCAAGCGTATCGAGGCACTAAGCCCAAAGCATGGTGAGCGTAGACACATGTCGACCTAATGGTGTTGACCTAATGACTGTCTAACAACTTGCTGGTGACCAACTGATCCACACCCCTTGGACCAGCGCTTTTTACTATCTTTATTGGTGATATTGCAAATGGAATTGAGGGAAAAATGTGCCTTTTTGACACAAAGGTATGCAACAGGGTAGACACACCAGGAGGGGTAAAACAAATGATTGATGATTAATGTAGATTATGGAATGAAAATAGAAATTTACCACTAGGCACTTGGCATATAAATAATGAATCCGTTAAAAATTACACATTAATTTTTAATAAACATAAACCAATTACAAAAATACACACTAATAAAAAGAATGCTTAAAAGAGCTATTAATTAACACTCAAATAGACAGACAATCAAATTGAATTTTTGTGCAGACCCAATGGTCTAATCGTGAATCTTGGGTTCCACAATGTGAATATCCACATCCGTGGACTAGAGTCCAAGGGCCCCCAAATGAATAGGCAACGCACTCAGAATAAAGTTCAGTTTTGAGCTCACTCACATAAGATGTAGATAAGTGCCCCCCTCTGAGCAACTTGGCATCCAGGGTTGGTAAATCAATCAGGTTTGAGTGTCTCTATCATTAGCCACACTCAATACCTTCCTTTTCTGTCATGTATCGGCTCACCACACTTTTGGTTTCTGGGCAACGTTCCTATACACGATTTCCACACAGTTCCAGAGTCACTACAGCACCTCCTTAATTGGCAGATGTAGCCAAGGTAAGCCCGGTACACATTTGTAGGGCAGCTTAAAGCGCAGTGTTTTAATAAAAGCAGGGCGGCGTGAGGCTCCTTTGCACTCTACAAGCCGGGTGTCAGCTCCTGCTGCTGCGGGGGGGGGGGGGGGGGGAGGGTGTCATTCACTGTCGAATCTCCCCCTGAATATGCACTGTTCAGACGGAGTGTGTGGGTTCTCAAAGACGCGTTTCGCCGTATACCGGGCGGCTTTATCAATTTGGAGTGACTCGATTAGATTAGAGGAATGGTCAAGAGCATGGCAACTACAGTTTAATGGCACTATAATGGAAACTACTGAGGAAGAGAGGGATCTAGGTGTCACTATTTCAGGGGACTTAAAGGCAGGTAGGCAATGTAACAAAGCAATGAAGAAGGCAAGTCAGATGCTTAGTTGCATAGGGAGAGGTATCAGCAGTAGAAAGAAAGAAGTAATAATGCCACTGTATAGGTCATTGGTACAACCTCATTTAGAGTACTGTGTTCAGTTCTGGAGGCCATATCTCCAGAAGGATATAAATACATTAGAGACTGTACAAAGAAGGGCAACTAAAATGGTGCATGGACTACATCTCAAAACATACCAGGAAGGACTAACATATCTTAATATGTATAGTTTAGAGCAGAGAAGGGAAAGGGGGACATGATAGAAACTTTCAAATACTGTATACGGTATCAAGGATTTTAACAAGGTACAGGTAGGTGGGAGACATTCTTCACAGGAAGAGGAGCAGCAGAACACGAGGACATGCACTGAAACTAGAGGGAGGAAGATTCAGGGGAAATTTGAGGAAAGAATAACTTCACAGAAAGTGTGGAATAGCCTCCCATCAGAGGTGGTAGAGGCAAATACAGTAGAACAATTTAAACATGCTTGGGATAGGCATATTGATATGATTTGAGGTAAAATGTTTAAAAAAAAAAGGGCAGAATAGATGGGCCGAGTGGTTCTTATCTGCCGTCTAATTCTATGTTTCTATAAATAATATGATTTGCTCCTGGACCAACAACCTGAGGCACCACTGCAAGGGCCTAGGGACTCTCTACGGTGCCTAGTTAAACTGTTTATGAAACACGGCATTACAATATAATGTGTCCCCACCCACCCAAAAAAAGCCAACATTTTATCATTTTTGTATAGACTAGTAAATGAAAATGGAAAGGAAAGAATAATATGGGGGGAAAAAAGGGGGAAAACAATGGTGTCAAGCACTTTCTGAGCAAAGTACAAATATGTGAAATGAAGAGGTAAAATCAATCACATACAGATGTAGTGTTAGAGGCTAATAGATTACCACTCGGCTAATAGAAATGCATTAAGTGGCATTGGCGCCACAGGTGCGACATTGGCGCGCTAACAAACATGAGTGGCCATGGGGCAGCATTGATGGGCATGTTACATCTGTAACGCTCATGGTGAATCAGAAGCCTTTAAAGAAAAAGAAGAGAGAAGGAGGAGGTGAAGTTGGTAATGGAAAAGAAGTCTGGTCTATTAAAGTTCCATTCAATAAAAATGAGAACACACATTGAGTTGAGAAGTATATACCTTCTATGCAGACATTTGTGTCTAAGCAGGCAGGCAAGCCTTCAATGTATGCTCCTCATAATAAAGTACTGTATATCCAACACCACAATCTTCCATTCAGTTAGAGTAGGTGAAGAACGAGAGATCCAGGCCTTTAGCCACTGTAACCATAACTGTTATGCGGGATCTCCAATTGGCAAGGATACATTAATTTACCATACAAAGAAATCAGAAAAAAGGAAGACTAATTAATTGGAGATGTAATGTATAATGTAAGCAATGCACAAATGTATTCCAGAACCTTACTACAAAACCAAAAATTATGACATGTGTGCATTTCAGTGACCGCACTCTGAACCTTATTCTGGACCATGTGCACCGTTGCGAATGGTGTGCTAGGTTTCCATACTGCACTTGCACATTTCTGCGCCTAGTGTTCACCGGGCACTCGTATCCACCAGGGGAGTGGACGGTGGCTGCTAGTCGTGCCCATGGGAACCGCCAGCATTTCATAGGTGTTCCCATTAAAAACACTGGGCATTCTCATGCTACTGGGCAGATGACGTTGGTTCCGGGGGTGGGCAGCTGACATCACCAGATGTCAGCTGCCTGCCATGTTCCCCTCCAGGACACACGCAATCCTAAGACATCTTAAAGTGTTCATTGAATGATGTGGGTGTCGCTCCATAGGCTGCAAATGGATGTTTATGCAAAATAGCCATTCGCAGCAAATTAACATTACAAAGGGGTGAGGCGGCCTGTGTGAACTTTTCAGCGCTGGGTCAACCAGAATAACCTCCTCTATGCAACGCTCTGTATCAGATGGTACAAAGTGTGTCCTGTGTGCTGGAAATATGTAGGTATAGTTTTATATCCAAAGATGGATTTCTTGTAAGCGTGCAGATTGAAGGCAGGGGAGGATTCTTTCTAAAGTTGCAAGAAGGAAGTCAGACAGTTTGATTCTTATTGAATTGTTGCTCAGAAGCTGCTGCTTGTTGAAGCTGCGGCTGTCATAGCTTAATCAGCTGCCACATTTGACAGCAATAGCTAATATGAATCAGGCCGATTCATTCTGGCTATGGCTGTGCAGAGATAATGCTTCCAATATATACTGTAGCCTGCTTGACATTGAGTGGTAAGAAGGATTGTTTTAATGTCTTCTGTGTGTTTTCATTTTTTGCAGTGGGCCAATGTGTAGGGTTTATTTATTTGCAGTGGGGGCCAATATGTGTGCTTTATTGTTTTACAGTGGGGTCAATGTGTGTGTGTTTTTTTGCCCTGGCTGGGTGGTTGGCATCAATTCCCTGCATACAGTACCAATGAACTGCTTGTCCTGGTGGCCCGGAGACTTTAGGACACACCCCTTTTGCTGCATGATATGCTCCCCATTTTTTGGATGTGCATATGTGGAGTGCAGAAATATCCTTTAATATATTGCAAGAGGTATATAATGAGAAAAAAAAACATTATAAGTCATGCTTTGCAGTCACCATCAGGTGCACCAACTAGATTTTGAAAGGTCTCTGTCCCATGCTAAATGTAGCTGTCCTAACACCTTACATGGCTATTGTAAAGCGCAACGGAATCTGCTGCGCTATATAAGAAACTCTAAATAAATAAATAATGTCAGGGCCTTCGCCACCACTAGGCAGCTTCAGGCATTTGCCTAGGGCGCCGGCCACTGGAGGGCGTAAATTGGGACTATTTCCTCCCCAGATGGAGGTGAGTGGCGCCAACTCTCTCTCCCCCGCCCCCCCCCCCCCTGGAGTGACTCGGAGAGGCCGCATCAATTGCACCCCCGCCCCCCACTGGTGGAGCGCCGCATCACCCGGCACCATCATACCCTCCCCACCCCGTGTAGAGGCGTGGCTGCCGCATCGTCCAACCCCCCCCCCCCCCCCGCCGGTGGAGTGTTGGACGAGGTGGGAGGTGCCTGGAGTCAGCAACATGACTTGCAAGTAACGCAGAGTACTATGCTTATATGTTTATGGTCAAGTGACAGAAACTTGACAGTAATAAGAGTACACAAGGCCAGTGGTTAACAAAAAACAAACAAAAAACACTAATGTATAGTAAGAGCTTAATGTTTTGCTCAGTAAAATTATTCCGTGCTTTGCTTAGGTGGGCCACATAGAAAAGCAACATCAGATCTGATGGTAGTATATTTATTTCTGCACAATATGCCCATTTGTCACATAGCAAGAATTATACGGACTTATTTATGCAAGTGCCTCCAGACCAACACTGCCCAACCATTTGTATGATCTCCTGCCCAGATGAAAAGGAGCCTGCAGGAAATACGGTATGTAAAAATATGTATAAAAAAAGTTCTGCCTATAATCACATTAGTAATAATAACCCACTACAGTATACCGCATTCGCAATGGAACAGCAGTCAACAGGACTAAATAAATGATATAAACAAAGGATGGAATAAACTGCAGGCAGTAATACTAAATCTCTCAAACAAAATGTATTACTATGTATTTTTAATCACAGTTCCAAAAATATAATTCAAGTTTTCACATATTCTCTTATATATATAACACAATATTCTTAGAGAATTCCTCATATCTTAATTAAGTCATTACTATAAGGGCATTATGGGACTGTCTGAATAAACTCTATTCTTTTCATTTATCTCTTTTAAAATCATATTGTAGCTATTAGTAATACTTCAAAACACAGTCCAAACCATTTAATGTGCAAGCTGCAAACAGCCACAAACCGCTTGTTACAGCAGAAACACCACGGAACTTAATAGACACGGTTTACTTTTATTGGCAACAACGTAAGTGATATCATTATATCCTGTCAAGGCCCATACACACTTGAAGATTTTCATTTCAAAAGACTTTGCCAAAATCTTTGATAGATATATCTGTCACCAAAGTAGTGCGTACACACTGATCTATTTTCCCAAAAGAGCAAGAGATGTTCAGGAGGTGAAAGACTTTGCTGAAAATCTTTCATGTAAAAGGCTATTTACATAATGGGCTGGGTTTGATTTCCAAGTGTGGGAGAAGGGGCCATATTATTCTGTGCATTTCAGTTTTTGGGTCCTGATTCAGAATTGATCGCTGGGCGGAGTATATTCGGAGAAATGCGATTTTGCATGCAATATCAAACGCAATTTAATACCTCTTTATTTCCCGACTATCCACTACGGCGTGGAGTCGAAATTATATAGTGTGGCGAGCACAGCGAGCCACTGAACCCGAAGCGTGGCGAGTGGACACGGATTATGGTACTTGTGTCGGTTGACGGCGACACCTGATATCGCATTCCTTGTCCCCTTGCGGCGCTCGCTACGCTCGCCACGTTTCGGGCTCGGTGTCTCGCTGCGCTCGCCACACTATATAAAATCAACTCCGTGCCACAGCGGATAGTGGGGATATGAACAGGTATTAAATCGCATGCGATATCGCATGCGATTTAGTGGCGCCGTGAAACTACACAAGTACCCGCCGGTCTATTGGATTATGTGTGTACGCAGCACGGGCTGAAAGATTAGCCACTTTCAGCCCGCATGCCGCCCCGCCGCCTCCCCCTGCTCCCTCCCCCCTCCCCCAACATGCACCTAAATTCCGGCTACAGTACCCCTCCGAATGGCCACAATTTAGTCAGGCTGCTGGGCACCCCTCCGCCCGCAGGTCCTTCCGGCCACACGCCCACCTGACATGTCTGCCTGGATGCCCCCGCACCCCCGCAGCAGCTTCCAGGGTCCCCAGCTGCCTCCTCATATGTTAAAAAAAAAGCAGTTGTTAAAACTTTTATAAAATGAGACCACTGCCACCAATGTGAGATTGCCCACAAGTGTATTTATATTATAGATATATTTATATATCTATATATAATATATCTATATATATATATCTATATATATATATATAGATATCTATATATATATAGATATCTATATATATATATATATATATATATATATATATATATATATATATTATCTATAAATATAAAATATATATATTATATTTATAGATAATATATATATATATATATATATATAGATATATTATATATAGATATATAGATATATAGATATATATCTATATAGATATATAGATATATATCTATATATATATATATATATATATACATAAATATATATATAATATAAATACACTTGTGGGCAATCTCACATTGGTGGCAGTGGTCTCATTTTATAAAAGTTTTAACAACTGCTTTTTTTTTTAACATATGAGAAGGCAGCTGGGGACCCTGGAAGCTGCTGCGGGGGCAGCCAGGCAGACATGATCGTGGAAGAACGGGAGGACCTGCCGGCGGAGGGGTGCCCAGCAGCCAGACGAAATTGCGGGCATTAGGAGGAGTACTGCAGCCGCCCGGAATACAGGTGCGTGCTGGGGGAGGGGGGAGGGAGCAGGGGGAGGCGGCGGGGCGGCGGGGCGGTACGCAGGCTCAAAGTGGCTAATCTTTAGCCCGGCAGCCCGGCGTACACACACAGAGATGATGGCTGAATAAATCAGCCATCATCTCTGGCATGCTGGTAAAACCAGCAGATTAGAGACTTTGACAGCGATGATGCGGGAGCGCGCATCATCGCTAGTCTGCAATCTGGGAGGCATACACACTAGGCGATTTTCAGCGGAAAATCGTGCAAAACTGCTGTTTTGACCGATTTTCAGGTGAAAATCGTCAAGTGTGTATGGGCCTTAAGAAATACTAACCAAAACAATATTGTTAGTACACTTTAAAACAAAGTTGATGGAGGTATCCAATTACCTGCAGTAAAGTGATCTGCAATCGCAGGTAAAGTTATTGCACCCATCGGCCCCCCAAAACCGCCGTTTTGTGGGCTAAAAATGGTCACAGCTCAAAGTGACAGTAAAAGCTCACCGCTCAAAGTTTGTGTTCATTCTAGCACCCGCTATCTTTGAAAACCCATGCAGTTCCTCTTCCCTGCCTGGGGTGTCGCTGTCTGCTGTGGTGTTTCTAGCACAGGTCTAGTTTGTATATCAGTGCTGATATACAAATCACACAGTGCTAGAAGCACTACAGCAGACCGTGACACCCCAGTCAGGGAAGAGAAACTGCAAAGGTTTTCAAAGATAGCGGGTGCTAGAATGAACACTAAAAAGTGCAAGTAGAAAAACTGTCACAGCTCAAAGTGAAAGTACATTGCAGAAGCCATTATTTTGATGGGCTAGTAGAAGTATATTAGAGGGCATAATAAAAAAAGCTTTTGGAGACTTATGGTGCGTACACACGAGGGGGAGATATATTGCTAGCAATATATTGCTTGCAACATATTGCTGAGCAATATATTGCTCAGTGTCTCCTTTTGAAAAGGAACCTCTGCTGGGGGAGCCGCAGAGGTAATTAGCTGGTCGCAGGAGCTCCTGCGACCAGCGATTACAATGGGGCTGAAAACGGGAGCACGTACCCGGCTATTTATCTCCAGGGCAAACTCCCATCACTGGCAATATGGTCGCCTGCGTCCATATTCCCAGCGATTACAGCCCTGTGTGTACACAGCACTAAGATATGTTAAATGGCTGCATCTGCTTTACAAACTCCTACTCTGTCCGCCAATTGGACATCCAAGTAGAGCATTAATGTATAACTGAATACAGCTGGAGATGCTTAGATAGAAAGTCAATGAAAACAAGAATTATTTTGATTCAAACTTGTAGATAAAAATCAAACAATTGCAGCAGCTAGAGAAAGTTACCAAAACTAGAAAACATCATTTGAATTCAAACTTGTTTTATTATTTTTTTTTATTTTAATGGAAAATATGCTGAGGGCAGATGTGCAAAAATCTTTACAGTGGAAGCAAGTGGAGATAGGGTTGAAATCTTATTTATTTATTTAACAGTTCTGCTGTACAATGGGGAAAACACAGTATTTATGTGTAACAGAATGTTTTACGGACCATGGGCCTTATGCTGATCGGTGCGGCCCGTTCAGAATATGCGGCCGCAACCGTGCAGGCGAATCCCCGCCTTCCATACGGATCACCACCTGCCGTCCGTACGCGGATATGTGGCGATCCGCATGAAATTGGACGGGGATACGCCTCCTCCGTCTTGGGAGCAGCCCCTGCATTCGATGGTCGCCGAACATCGAATGCAGGGCCGCACGCTCCACCAGGTCCCGCAACACAAGACCACACGGACACTTGTCCGTGTGAAATCATGTATGGGGGCGGGCAGCTGACATCCGGCGATGTCAGATGCCCGCCCCGTACCCACGCGTCACGGCCTCATTACCATGCATACGCCCCGCGTTTGCAAGGGAACGCCCATGAAACGCGGGGCGTATGCATAGGGTAATGAGGCTAAGTAGCCCCTCACGCCCCTTGTTAAAACTGAAATAACGCATCAATAATTATATACTTTTGTTATACTCTGTTTTCTCAAATATTGTTATTATTGCTGCAGATGACTTTAGCTTGTTGCACAATGTACTATTCACTGCGTATGAGGCCTTCCCTTTGCGCTAAACAGTTATTATATGTTAGAAGCAGCAGCCATTTTGTGAGGCATGACTTGCATATCTCGTTACAAGATGGCGTGTGGAGTCAGAATAAAGCTGTAAAAGTGATTTCTTATAGAATATTGTTTTTGGTTTTAGAAGCTTAAGAATGTGATGTTGACAGTATAATAGAACAAGGACAGACACCTAGACTCCACAATCATCAACTATATGGGAACAAGGCCACACATGCGTAGACCCACAAGGCCACTGAAGTTGGGTGTTGGGTTAATTATGACATCATGATTGAAAGCAGAGCTTTCCAATAAGACTCAATGCTTATGAGTAATTAATTAATTAATGTGATAAAGGTTTAAATATCAGAGTGATAGAGGGAGAAAGGAGGGAGTTGAGAAAGAACAAGGAAGCACAGGGGGCTGGAGGTAACTATGAAGGAGGTTTAATCATGGCTGATCACTGTCCTTGAAAGGTGTCCATTTTGATTTGATTTAGAATTACTGTTTAAGTATTAGCTAATCAATTTTATGTTTCTTGTGTTAGTCTGCATTTGCAAATATCTGTAATGAAGCTATTCTTTAAGTAAAGCATTGTCATACCTTTTATAACAAGGTTGTGTGGGTGTGCAATCATTTCAGCGTTGCCGTTATATTTAAAGGTAATAAAGTAAATATATTTGGTTTGGGTTATTAATCATATCTAATCTTATCAGATAAATATCTGGTTTATCAGTTGGAGGCCCCAGCGAGATTCAATGATGGTTGGTGTCCATATTTTATCAGTTATTGAGAAGATCAAAATTTTGAAAAAATTAGCTATTGGAAAAAAAAAAAAATGTGTAGAATTTTTTTAAAGTCGGTGCATTTGTGTACCCTAATCTTCTCAAACATCTGTTAATGTGTGGTAATCCATATTACTTGAAACAAATCTCTGCGTTATCAGTTATTCGCTCTTTAATTATAAAACAAATAGATCGTAATTTAAGGCATGGAAAGACAATGCTGCATTTTGCAGACTGTCAGCTTGCTAAACCCCCCCGCATCGCCCATTTCTTCTCTGTGTCAGAGAATAGATAAGGAGAGCAGTGAGAAACTTGGCAAGAAGTTGTAAACAACCTTGCTTGTTCCTTTCGTTTATTTGCAAAGCATGCAGACTATAGCAAGCATATTGATATAAAGGTTATGCTGGAAATTTTCTACTTTAAAAAAAAAATAAAATATTCTTTAAATGACAGTATTTTTTTGTTTGTTTTTATTTTTTGACCGCGGTTGGATTGTTTGATGTATATTGTCTGCTGAGGATATTGTTGAAGTAACTAATCTGTAGCGGTTGTTTTGATAATTAGAGTTTCTTTGTTTGTCCAATCTATAAATTTTAAAGAAGTTGCATATATTTGTTGTAGGTTTTCCCGTGCTTATAATTTGGTGATTAGAGATAGGAGATTGTGTATTTACATTCTTCCTGGTTGTCTGGCCAGCAACATGTGGAAGAAATGTAATGCATGATTTATCCATAATCTGTATTGTTTGGAAACCCCCGGATTGTCTACTGTATATGGTTTATATAAGAAAATGTTGATAAATAATTAAGTATACGTTGCATTGTTAGAGCTAGCAAGCAGTCTGATTACAATAACAGTTTGAGCTAATTTCTTTATATCCATAGATAGAGGTCCGTTAAAATACAGAGTTTAAAGGAGTAGACGCTAATATTGTAAGCCAAGTAACAGTTCATTTTTACCACCAGAATAAATAAAGTTAATTGGAATATTGTTTATAACAAAGAAAGTAAGATAGAGTTTATCTCATTGTAAAGTTTTTTTGGTCTCTTGTCTTGCGGAGATGAAGTACGTAATGTAGGACTGATGTTTTTCTGCTATGGGTTTTTGATTTAATTTTTTTTCGTTTATTAAACAAAGCAGCTGTGAGTTGGAAACTCTAAAGTGATGGATTCAGTTGATGTAATGCGAGATAAGGAGTTGTCCATGTTAGGTGAAGAAACAGGAAATGATCATGTGAATTCAATGTTTTTTTCAGTTAATGAGTAATACATTTTGAATAAGAAAAGTGATATATATATATCGATGAGATATAAGTCCAATATAACACCTATTCTTAAAGGTTCATATTGATATATTAGACCATGTTTTCTGTTGGCAATTTCTATTGCTTATTTGTTTGATCTGGATACATATATTGAATCAGATATACCTTGAGTAATGCGCAGATAAATCCTGGGTTTATTTTTATTCTTATGAATGGAAGGTAATCAGTGATAACTGACTCAAGGCTGTGGGGTTTTCTTTAAGCCAATTTTTGTTTTGTTTTTTTATTTGTGTTAATTTAATTTTGTTTGTTTTGAAAGGGGAGGGTACTAAATTTATAGAGTATCTTAAGGGATTAATACTGTGGCCACAGTTAGATAAATAACCAGGGGAGATAGTGATCTAATCGTGTAATGATCACTTAGACAATGTGCAGATATGGTAACAAAGAATGACATATTGCATATAATTTTTTTCTGATTTGATGAGTTGATTTTTTCCTGTGAAGAGTGCTGACCGGTAGCGAAATTCACAGGGGGTATCTGCCACCTACGTGCAAGGTAGAATAACAAGAGCAAAAAGGGTGGGGGTGGGACACGTGACTACTGGTAACAAAGAATGACAGTAGAGACCCACAAGACTGGTAACAAGGAATGACAGGATGTGGAAGGCGTAGGTGTGGTAACAATGAATGACACATAACGCATGGTTGGGTTTTTTTGGGGACATTTTTCATTTATTTTATTTACATTTTTGTCTTTGAAAGAGGTAGCACCGTTTTAAGCATTTGTATGGGACCACAGAAAGTTCTGAGTATGTGACTAGTGTGAGCAAGTGAGAAGGAATAGAAAATACTATGCTGGTCATAGTTAGTTGGAATTGGCGATGATGATGCACCTGTGAGGTAATGATTATTTGATGAGAGTGAACGCGCAATGGTCTGGTGACAGGTGGTGAAAGCTTCAAGAATTGAGATAGTATATCCCACTAACCCACATATGTTTGGAAAGATTGTACTGTCCCACTGAGGGGTTAATTCTGTTCAGTGAGAAGTGAGGAGAGGTGATATGTCTTTTAGAGCCTTAGGGAGAAAAAGAAAAAAATGGGGAAAAAAAAGAATAATTTTGAAATTTTTTGTTTATTTTTGAAAAGGTAGAAGGGAAGAAGTTTTTTTCAGTGATGAGGTGAGAGTAACATCAGAAATAACTCTGTAGGAGATTAAAGGCAGGAAATGGTTAATGAGATTGATAAGAGAGTAAAGTTTTATTCCTAAATAATGTGAAATATCCAAGGAGTGTTACAGAACTGTTTTCCATAACAAGGACATTTAAACAATTGTGTTGAAAGATCTTAGAATTGAAGATATTATTTACCCTTTTGATAAAGCACAATGAATAGATTAAAGTTATTGCAATGTTCTGTATGGGACAGTGATCAGCCATACCCAAGGATGACCTCCAGCCCCCTCCCCTCTGCTTCCCTCAAGTGATAATGTTGTTTTGTCAACATCTGTTTAAAAACTGCCATTTTTTTTTCCAAATGACAAATGCTAATATGATGTCTGAGCTTAATAATGCTATTGCTTTTGCTTGCTTTATTTAAATTAAATCCCAGCCAATAGAGGTGTGACCATTCCAGAGAAAAGATTAATTTACAAATTGATGCATTTCATTTTGCACAGAAAAAGCAAGTGTTTAAAAAAATAATATTATTATTATTATTATTATTATTATTATTATTATTATTATTATTATTACTACTGAGCCACTAGAAATTCTTTAGAAAAAATATTGAGTCTGCAGGTACCTCTGCAGAATCCTTATCAAAGCCCTTATTGAAAAATATAGATTTTATAGTGATTATTATAAGATGCATATTGAGTTGCATTTTTATGCTTACTGATTTATCTGATTGCATGTTGCCACTTTACTAGATCCATTGGTCATGCATATAAGCCCACAAATAAGGAATGGAGGTCACAATTAGGTGCAGCACTACTGGGTACTGCCATTAGTAATCGTATTTGCTGCACAACTAATCATAATATTCTCTCAAATATTTGTAATGATTTAATGATTGTTTTTTCTCAGAGTGGTTTGGAAGAAATTGTGTATTATTAACAGGAATTCATGAGAGACTGCTGTCAGAAGGCACTAACCGATATGAGGACCCTCACGGGGTTAGAGGATTTTGATGAGTTTTTCATTACTAATCATGTAACAAGTTTCTAAACATCTATGGACCACAAGAAATAGTTTTTTTCCAGATTTTACAACAACGCATACTATTTAATACCCATAGTATTTGCAACACTCTGTTATTGCAGGTTATCTGCCCAATGTGATTATTACAGTCATCTAATCATTGATTTATGATCTGCATAGTTCTTAAAGCAGATAGTCAGGACTTACTACATTTATTTACAGCACAGTCCAATATACGTGGACTTAATTAAGCCAAAGTTTTATGGACAGCCCCACTATGTCCCACAATGAGTTGCATGATTGCTACCACAATGCTGATTCAATATGTTTATGATCTAATGATGTGTTTAAATTCTTTACAGGATTCTCTTACTGACACCTTTTCTATTACTACTACTAAATCTAACTGACACAGAGCTGACAAAGTACAATATACTGACATAATTGCTTCATTTGAGGCTCTGATACACGCACTGACAGAAACCACAACACTGGAAATATCTGATTTATCATATACCTGTCTTTACTGTAATGAACAACAAGCAGCGGCCTTGGGAGTTTGAACACATATACATGGGGGTTCACATAGACCCATCAGGTACTACAGTTGCACATTTGACCGAGTGGCATCTGCTTTACCAACATGTTTAAGGACTGTGGCGGCTGCTGCAGCCTTTGTATAGAAATTACAGAACACCGCACACAATGTGTCTCTAATGCTACATCTTTTCTAATGAACTTTTCACGGACAAGACACATTTCCAGTGCATGGTTCTCTCGTTGGGAACTTTTGCTCCCAGCGCCACATGACCTTACTATTGTCAGGTGTGGTACGCTAAATCCTGCTACTCTGCTACCTGGTGGGACCCGGGAGTCCCAGAGGATGGATGAGATGCAGGATTTAGAACATGATTGTGAGGAATATTTAAAGCAAAATTTCTCCAATTAGACCTGATATCTCTGACACGCCACTGCCATCTACAAAGATTGTAGTTGTCACCAACAAGGAGACTCAGGATGGCCATATACGGGATATGCGGTAGTATTGGATTTAGAGATCCTCATTTTCCATCGTGAATTTGCTATGATATAATACGCTAATATCACAGCAAGTAAAGGAGCTCATTGAGGCTGTGCAACTCCCTGCAAAGGCAGTAGTTGTTAAGTGTCAAGCTCACATGTTATAAAGTGATCTTGTTGCACTTGGTAACAAAAATAAGATGGCCACTGTTGTGAATCACACCACTATACAATTTAATGTTTTTACAATTGACCAGCAGAATCTCATAAAACATCAAGAGTTGTGTATTTAAAAGGAATGTGCCAATGGGTGATGAATGGATACAGTCAAAAGGCTAATGGCCTATGTAAAGATGGTGGGGGCAGACCAGTAGCTCCCCAAACCCCTCCTCCTGGCATATGCGGAAGCTACCCATGGGATGACCCATGTAAGGAGAGAGAGGGCATGTATTTTGATTTCATCTTATGCAGAGGCCCAAACGCATCTGCAGAAGAATGAACTCAGGAAAATTATTCCTATAGAACCATCAAACATTTCTCCTACCACTGGTCCATTCCTAAGGTTAAAAATATTTTTTGGGGAATTTACATGCATTTAAAATTGTCATTATATTTAAATGGTATCTGATATGTTATCTTGATTAGAAGGAACATCCCAGCTGTCCCATGTACAGCATCCTTTACAGCAAAGAAATGTTTTGAGAAATTTGTGTTCAGATATGTTATCCCATAAGGTATATGGTAGTAAAAAAAAAAAAAAAAAAAAAAAAAAAAAATTATAGAGGTATTTGACAGGAAAGGTATTCTAAGGAATAAATCAATGTATGGTTATTGAAGGTTGGTTGCACTCACCATTCACTAAAAGGTTTTAGTCAAAATTGAACATGCACATTGAGAACACATTATTTAGGGTGGGTGTGGAAATTACCATGAGTTGACTTGAAGTTTTGTCTTCGGTTTTGTATGACATTCACACTACTCCTCAGCAGCCACTGAACCTGTCCCCTTATAAGATCATTATTTTAATTGATATATACATTTTTTTGGGAGACCATCAATCCCTATTCAACATCCAGCAGCAGACTTGTCACTCTAATTCTCACATCATCTAAATACTTTACCAGAAAAGCAAACAAGCTTATGAAGGGATGTTGTTATAAGGTCCAGCCTGGAGACTATGCAATGGTGAGAAAATTCTTACAATTAAATGTCTCGTAGATTAAAGGCAAGACCCGTCCCTGTGAAACAAACCAATTGAATTAATGCGTCTCACTGCAAGAAGGTTTCCGACCTGGTGGTGATATCAGTTGAAAGAAATAGAAACTGATGCAGATAAATATTGTGACTGTGATTCTAACTTAATAAACTTATTTGATGATGGGCCTGTCCAGGGCCCCCACACAGACCAAGACAAGGTCCACGGAATCGGGGGGCATCCTTAGTGCTGTCCCTGCGGGTTGTGGGCAAGAAGAGGTCCACGGAATCGGGGGATACCCTTAGTGGTGTCCCTGCGGGTTGTGGACAAGGTGTAAAACAATGATCCCCATGAGTGACCAAGTTTCCCATACACTAACTAACTGAAGAAGTCATTTTTGTTTTTTTAAGTTTTCATATTTTTATAGTGAATGAGGGTTACCAGGGATTGGTTGCTGGCAAGGACAGTGTGTATAGTTATCAAAGAGGTATTACTAGAGTCATGGTGGTGTATTCTACTTCTGCTTTTAATTTTAATCCCACAAGTAATAATCATAACAGACACACATATACATCATACTACTGATGCTCCCAGGTTTCGGTATGCATCAGAGGATGGTAATAAAACACTGATAGCCAATATGTTAAACTAATTAGAAGGTTTAAAATAAATATATGAGTAATAACATAAAAGTAACTAAGAACATCCAAACCAGAACCATTGATAGAATACATCTAGTAAGGTATCAGTAAAGAAGAGGCATTCTAAGTTAGGATGGTAACAATGGTGCAAACATAATATCTATATGCAAACTGACATTTCTTCTTTAAGACGCTCATCATGAGCTGATAAAAATAACAATAAGGTAAACTGATTGTTGGTTATATTGTCATCTACGGTATCACTCTGGTAATGTTGGGTTAATGGCTACTTATATTTGCAGTCAAATCAAACAACACTTAATTTTCTATGTAGGATTTACACGAGTGAATCTTATAAGGTTACTGACTCTCCCTAGGTTTAAAATTGGTAAAGAGTGTAATAACAGGAGATATTTTGGAGTACAACAAAACATGTAGTTATCATGTGACAGAGTTGGGTGAGCTAGTGGAAAATCTTAATAAAAAAGGGTACTCATTGAATTGTTTCTTATGATGTTTTCTCAAACATACTGTCTCATAAGCCATGGATATTACCACAAGGATTATACTATATTTACAAACTTAAGGTTTCTAAATGGTTACAAACAAGATCTATTGTAATAAAATTTACTTTTACTAATTAATACAGTGGTGATTCAACATGAAGATTTGAAAGTAACACATGGTATATTAAAGAAACACACTTAGTTACATTATCCCAAGTTTATAAAATTGTATTTGAATTTGTGAATATAATTAAAATATGGTACAAGCATCACAAATACTAAACTGATGGTGACGTTAAAAGGAAAGTTGAATGAAATTATTTGGGTTAAAAATTAGTTTATTGAACAGGTGTGAGTGATGTGATTCCCTACAGTTGGTTTATTTGGTTGAACCCCAATAAATGGTTCGCATAAGTCAATGTTATATATGCTTTAAGAAGTTTGATGTTTTTGCCAAGATAATATTATTGATTTTTCTGTATACTAGTGAAATGCTTCAAGAAGGTTTTCCGATGTATTAAGAGAGAAACAAATGATGCGTTTTGCAAGAGATATGAACTTTCTTTGGAGAAGTTCAGAGGATGGACTGTTAAAACTGAAATAACGCATCAATAATTATATACTTTTGTTATACTCTGTTTTCTCAAATATTGTTATTATTGCTGCAGATGACTTTAGCTTGTTGCACAATGTACTATTCACTGCGTATGAGGCCTTCCCTTTGCGCTAAACAGTTATTATATGTTAGAAGCAGCAGCCATTTTGTGAGGCATGACTTGCATATCTCGTTACAAGATGGCGTGTGGAGTCAGAATAAAGCTGTAAAAGTGATTTCTTATAGAATATTGTTTTTGGTTTTAGAAGCTTAAGAATGTGATGTTGACAGTATAATAGAACAAGGACAGACACCTAGACTCCACAATCATCAACTATATGGGAACAAGGCCACACATGCGTAGACCCACAAGGCCACTGAAGTTGGGTGTTGGGTTAATTATGACATCATGATTGAAAGCAGAGCTTTCCAATAAGACTCAATGCTTATGAGTAATTAATTAATTAATGTGATAAAGGTTTAAATATCAGAGTGATAGAGGGAGAAAGGAGGGAGTTGAGAAAGAACAAGGAAGCACAGGGGGCTGGAGGTAACTATGAAGGAGGTTTAATCATGGCTGATCACTGTCCTTGAAAGGTGTCCATTTTGATTTGATTTAGAATTACTGTTTAAGTATTAGCTAATCAATTTTATGTTTCTTGTGTTAGTCTGCATTTGCAAATATCTGTAATGAAGCTATTCTTTAAGTAAAGCATTGTCATACCTTTTATAACAAGGTTGTGTGGGTGTGCAATCATTTCAGCGTTGCCGTTATATTTAAAGGTAATAAAGTAAATATATTTGGTTTGGGTTATTAATCATATCTAATCTTATCAGATAAATATCTGGTTTATCACCCTCTACGCCCCCTGTGCGGCGTGTAAAGAATCCGTGCGGCGAAATCGCCTGCACATGCGCAGAGTGACCTCTGCACATGCGCAGACGATCAACATCGGCGGTCCGTCCGCATGCGGGAATATCCGCACCGATCAGAATAAGGTCCCATATGTCTTGGGGCCAAATCAAAAACTGTAGCTCCCAGATATGATGCGGGAAAAGATTCTGTAAATCGCAGCCAAGTTCTACTGCAGTTTAGTGTTTGATCAATTTCTTAAATGTGGCTTGCTGCTGCAGTTCTTGTTTATATTCTTCATATTAAGTATATGGAGACAGATCTAAAAACACTTCTGCAGTCAGGAGTGCCATAAGAGCGGAAGAGGCCCATGTGCAACGTTCTTCAGCCGTGTCCCCTCCTCTTTAGAGCATTCAGACCCTACTGTGCATCTGTGAACCTCTGGAAAAAAGGATGCTACGGCCATTTTTTCAGCGGTTTTCGCATCGCTGCATTGTGGAGTCTGAGCATTAGAGCATTGTGCCACTGTACATACCGCTGGAAAAATGTCCACCGTGCCATTTTTCCAGTAATTTCAGCAGTGCTCCTGCTGACGCCGCTCTACTCCAGAGGGTAAGTATTACAAAAATTAGTGCATTGTGCACAGTGTGGGCCCGTGTGTACTAAACACACACACACACACACACACTGCACCCATTAGAGATACGAGCTATTAAAATAAAGTATTAAAAAATAGACTTTGGAAAAGGGATGGGGCAACATGTAAAATTTAATTCAATATAGCAGGGGTTTTTTTGTGTTTTTTTTTTTTCTAGCAAAACATACAATAATAACAAATTTAAAAAACTATAATTTTTAACATGCATTTTTAGTTGACAATAATATAGTATTCACGCTAGGCTGTTTTTAACAGGGCGCCCTGCCTGATTTTTAAAGGGCAAAATGTGCCCTGCCCCTGGAGCAGTGCCCTGCTAGAACAGCTTGCTGCGTGTCCCTGCCGGTGTGCACAGTGAAGCCCAGCACGGGCGTAGATGCCGGCGCTTCCCCGGCAGTGAGTTCAGCGGGGCCAGGCCCGCCTCCTTTGGTGATGTCGGCGAGCCTGACCAACCCACTTTGGTGATGTTGCCGGCTGGAACCGCCCAGAATGGTGATGTGGACGGGCCCGGTCCACCCCCTTTATACTGCCCTCGCACAGCACCGCCCTGCCCATTCCTAGAAGGATTACTATAATACAAACTAAAAAAGTACCCTCAGTTAAAAAAATAGTTTTGTATGTCTGCAATGATATCTTACTAGAATCTCTACCCTGCAGTAATTTTATCACACTGCTACATCACTTTTTAGTATGTGTTATGCTTTATACATTGGAAAGAAAATTGCTTCACTGTAGTCGAAAAAAAACCTTTCAATTCTGGACAAAACTGCCTTTTAAAAAAGCCACAGGAAGTAATTAGATATGAGAATTCTGAATATGTCTACAGTCTAAAGATTGATGTAGGGTCTTTAATATTGCATAGCCAAATATAGGATTATAAAAGTGTAATAAAAAATAGACTTTTACATGAACAGCATTTTCACTTGGACTTATGGGCAACTTAGGCAATATAACAAAACTCAAAAATTTCCATATTGATCAACCACTTTTATGTAGAGTGGCTTAGAGCCATATATGCAAACTGACAGTGCTTTTATCATTTCTGTGCCGATTCAAAAGAATTCACCTCACTGAGCATGCAGTTATAGAGGACAATCATTTTCCCATTACCGATACTCATTCTGACAAACCTCCTCAAATAGGCCCAGTCTGTTCAGATAAGGGAGACAAGCTTGCTATATTCAATATAAAGATCATTTTAATTCAATTAAATTATCAAGTTTTTTAACCATTAAAGGGCTAAATGGAGCCAGAGTGAAGCTGGAGGTGCAGTGAGAGAATGCCTGTATTTTTAAGAGGGCAAAACCAGCTTAATTTGGCTTGAAAATTATTACTACTTTTAAATCTTCAAGCTTTTTGAGGCGGCTAATGGCTTATTTTAAGTGTCATATTTATTGCTACTGTAAGTGGGATTCCCCTCAACCATGGTAACAGATTGTACACATTGGCAAGCAGAACGATTATCGAACACATGTGCAACACCCCACAATTTGATTGACAGGAAGTTACAGTTTGTGTGTTTTAACCAGATGTTTTCTGGGAGTGTCAGAAAAATGCAGGCGTGCCCCGGCGTATTCAGGGATGGTGTGTGACATCAGCTCCGGACTCATTCAGCAAGTCTCTGTCTCTGACTTGTGAAAGGGTCAGACTTATGCACACTTGCACAGACTGGAAAAATCCCAAACAACATTACCTACTCAGTGGTCTTCCAACATTCTAAATAAATATGTTTCCAATGACTGGTGTGGCTTAAACAAACAATTACACAGAACTCATACATGTTCCCAGTAGATTACTTTTTGGGGTAATCCTTGGTTTACCTCAAGTTTAGAGCATTCTTTTTTAGTCAGATGGCACACATCCGGCATATCAGCTATCCGAGACATAATTGCCCTGGGAGTGCTATTCGCACATTTGATTATTTGAAAAACAAATCTCATATGCCATGCCACCAATTTTACATGTACAGTACCTACAAGAACACATTTTTGCTCAACTTTACCTCTTGCAATGCAGTTGGAATAGGCTACAGATCCACTTCTAGAAGTCCTTTTATTTATTCACAAATTTTATATATATATATATATATATATATATATATATTTCTATACTTTAAAAGGCAAGTCGCATTGCTGGATGTGGAGAAGAGGGTCCTCCTCATCTATAAAAAAATATAGGATATTTATATTCGGTTTTCAGATTCCATCGTGCAACTTCATGTTCAAAAAGTGTTTAGATCTACAAACTGTTTTTTTAATATGACACCTAACCAAATAGTGATTGATTGATGTACTCTTTAGAGCTGCTTTCCATCTGTGTCTTACTTCATACACAAATGCACATTGTGGGTGAAATTTAATAGGATGAGAGATTCAGAAAGTGAGAGATTTTGTAAGAAATCTCCAGGTTTTTTTAAAGCGGCAATTATTTACACTTTCAATATTTAATTTAACAATTATTTTACGTTGTTTATGCATATTGTGGGCGGGCGCCGGGATTCTCTAAATGAAAAATGCGGTAAAAACCCTGTTATCGTGGTTTTTACAGCATTGTGGGATGCACTAAAGACCCACCGCTGGATTACGGGGGGCATCGACAACAAAAGCTGTCGATACCCCATAGAAGCCTATGGGCTTCTGCCGCGACCCACCGCCGCCCCGAACAGACCCCCGCTGACCCCCTCACCTGTGTCCGGGCAGCACATCGCTGTGCTGCCAGAACCAGTGACCTCCTACTCCCTGCATTGTAAATCCTCTTCCGGGTGCATGGAGGAGGAGGAGAGCCCGCCCCGCAGCAGCAGCATCATCCAGCCGGGTAAGGGAGGGAGAGGGGAGCCGCTGCTCATCACTGGCCACAACACAAAGGACAGTTCTTAACGAAAGAGCTGGCCTTTTCCATAATAATCGCATATGTTAATGCATATGCGATAATTATGTCTGCGGTAGCCGGCCTGTATCTGTAATCTTGAAATACATCTTTTTCAGGTGCATGTCTTTATTTAACTTGTGGGCTGCGTTCTTCAACTGTTATGCTACACAGTATATTACAAGTAGTTTGTACTTTTGAACTTTACTCTTTGCTAAAAAAAAATAAAAAAATTAATAAAAATGAACAACAAAAAAAGCAGTCACACGGGACCTTGCGCTCTGCGATTAGCTGCTTCGGCAACAATGTATGAGGACACATCTGTAGGCTGGTGTTATGCTGAGACTATAACGGGGTTGATTGTGCAGCTCTATGTATAAAGCTGGTTACACATTACCAACAGTGACAATTTCCCTGGAAATCCTGGACAAATTAGGGTTTTTAACCACTTCTGGGCTAAGCTGTGCTGCAAGAGCGGGCTTTCCTGGAAAATTTTCAGGCAATACCACTGATTGGCAGGTGTATGCCAGTGGTGCCCCACTGGCGCACTACCATTTAGAAGCTCCAACGCCTTCCCACCCTCAACGATACCCACCACCGCCTTCCCCCTTTAATGGTCCCCACCACCGACCTCCCTGTCATCACTCGGGGAACTTTAGGGCCACTCGGGAGTGCTTAGGCACCCAGACACATGAATGCGTGGGCGCCACATGAACACCCCCGAGCTCTCCAGAGCCACCTTCTGTAGCAGTCCCAGGGGAGCAGGGGCTGCTGCAGAAGCCAATAGCTGCCCTTTATGTGGCAAGTATTTCTGGAGCAGGACAAACCTGCCCTGGTACCTAACCTAGGTATGTAGGTTTGTCCTGCCCCAGTAAAATACACCACTCAAGGGGTTAAGACCAAATCGCTGGACTGCTCATTTGTAGAACTATGCAATCAGGTAATCGCCTCCCCACCAGAGTGAAATCCTGCCCTGTGCAAGGCTGCAAAAGGCTTGTGAAGAAATATCACAGCTCTGCAATTACTGTAGCTGCAAATCCATTCGCAACTCACTCACCAATTAATGATTTTTTCAGTCTGAGCAGTCGGGATGTAAACTAGGACATAATTGGCCACTGAAATAAGAACAGGCTGATTGGGGCCGCAGCTGATGTCACACCTTCCCTGAAAATGCCAGGGTACACCTGCGTTTTCCCTGACACTTCCACTAAACGGCTGGGTGACACCCTTCATGTCAATCTGCTTGAGTAAAGCCAGCAATTAATAAAAGGCTGGATTTTATTACAGGATGGCCTCTCACATGTGTACTGAGAGACGTATGCATGCGCAGTTAATCAATAATCACCCTGCCTGCTAATTTGAAGCTATGCGATTGTGACTGAATAACCCCCATAGTGTATACACACAAGCCGACATGCAAAATGATTGTTAATGATATACAGTAGTTATCATCCATATCTTTAACAATAATCGGCATAATTGTGTCTATGCTTAAATGCTTGTTGTTGTCGTCGTCAGATATTTCTATATAACATTAGTAACAATATACTTTGGAAAGTTTTGCAAGTATTGATATGAACATCGCTGGCTGCAATATGGGGTTTCTTGTTTGCAACTATATATATTTGCTGTGATTTTTATATTCTTCTCACTCGGGACAGTATACAGTACATGATGCATGTGGTGTCTAAGCAATAAATTAAAAATGCAATTTGTGTGAATTCATCCCTCACATATAAGATACTGTGGGGGAGACTCTGTAAAGCAGAAATGCGGTAAAAACCCAGTTTTCAGGGTTTTTACCACATTTCTATATGCTATATGGCGCCTCCGCAGTGCCTGCAGAAGCCTATGGGCTTCTTACCGCAGCGCTGTTTGCCCAGCATGCCCTGCGGCCGGCGCGTCACTCTGCGCATGCGCAGATGGATTCCCGGGTCACAGACCCGGAAGTCCAGCACCAGCACCGCATCGCAAGGGACAGCTCTTATCGCAAGAGCTGTCCCTTGCGTTAATAACGGCATATGCCGTTATTAATAATGCGTTAGCCGGCGATAATGGGCGCGGATGTAACAACATCCCGCCCTGTATGTTTTCAGTATATTAAATGTTATTTTGTTGTGAGTACTGGACTGTCGGCAACTCGCTGGATGTGCCTATATTAATTGGATGTGTTTCTTTCCATACCATTATAGCATTAGCCAAAGTCGTGTAAACATACACGTGTAACATAAAGATTACTAGCAAAAATTCTTACCCTGTCACTATTTAACAGCAGCAGCAGCAGCATGCTATGGATGAGTTCACACTAGCACAGATAAGAGATCATGTACTATTGTCTCTCTCTTTCGCTCTCCTGTCAGAGGCTGGGGGGCATAATCAGAGTTGTCAGCAGGAACTCCTGAGCAGCCACAGCAAAATCACAGTGATTACAGAAAACCACTGTCCTTAGTGGCACCAAGTGGTGGTTTTTGCCTATGGTCTGCACGGCTGCAGTCCACCAAGTATAATCCGCCACTTTTCCCTGCCTAAGTGAAGCCAGAAGCAGTCTGTTGGAAGTCCGACCTGCCAATCACCCAAAGCAGTCCCAGTGGAAGGCGCTCCCTCCCTACGCGATGCCTTTACATGGGCTGCGGAGCAACAGACCATATAAACAGGGTTCTGTGCATGCGCAGTACAAGGACGATACTGCATATGTACCGGACCCGGGACCCTGAATATGCCTTTGGGGGGCTGCTGCAAAAGCTGGGGGCCAGCGCATGCGCAGTACCAATAAAGCTATTGCACATGTGTCTGACCCGCGGCGGGGACCGAGACCAACGGCTGGGACTGCTAAGATTGCAGCTTACTGAGCACCAGAGAAGCCACCCCGCCGAATACCCCCACCACTGTTTCCCCTCGCATGGTTGTGCAACGAAATATGGTTGGTCGCCAACTATAGAATGATTTCTCCTGCTTTCGTAAACAACAGTCAGTCTGAATGGACGTTTATTTGCATGTGCCTTCCAAGAAGAAGGGGACGGCGGCTGATGTCCTGTGACTTCAGCCACGCACCACGGCAGGCAATGGCCCACCTGTGTACCTAGGCGTTCCCATGGGTACTCCACGTCCACACTGCCGACCGCCCCCGGCCCTCCCTCCCCACTGCGAAGGTCCCAGGAAGTGTGTAACTTGCTGCAGCTGTTTGCAGTAGGGGTTTGCACAGGCATGCGCAAACCCTGACCATTGAAATGGGGCCGGATTGGGATCACTACGTGTGAGCCCTTCTGTGTGTAATTGAGCGGGAGTTTTTTTCACACCCCAAATTATGTGCAGAAGTAAAGTGGAATATATACACATTTTAACAGACACCCCCGCCCCCCCCCCCCCCCAAACAGTGGAATAAAAAATAATTAGTTGCTCCTGACCCATAGGCACATAGTATGCTATGGCCTGAACCACTAGGCCATTAGAGCTACTGTACCCGCGGCCTGTCATCTCATTTACACCTGATGCAGGAACCAGGAAGTCATTTGTAATTAAGCGGCCGGTAAATGCTGATGGCGCTCAGGGTTTGTACGCAATATTAGTGTATTAAAAACTGTATTTCATGTAATTTGTAAATATGCGTAGTTGCTCATTCAGCCCCAGGGACTCATGCTGACCTTAGCCCCCCTTCACAGAGCTAAGCTCAGCATCCATTTCCCCATCGAGTCCATGTGGCTGAATGAGCGACTACATAGCACATTTACAAAAAGAGCAGGCCCAGACTATCGGCCATGACAGAGCCAACCCTTATGGAGCCAAGCTCAGCATACACAAGTGAACACAGGCGGCTGGTAAATGGCGATGACATATACATCCACGACACTGTACTGTAGTTTTAGTGGAGCAATCACCACCCAGAGGTGAAGCAGTGTAATTACATGCTCTTACCATAGGACGCCGTAACAGGACATTTGTCATGGCGGGACAAGGAAGCCAGGATGGCGGGTCAACAGGATAAAGGAGCGAGTACATCTGTACATCCATTTAGCTGTTTAAACAGGATTATTGTTAGAAATTAGATAAATAAAATTCTGTCATTTTTTTTGTCTGCAACCTCCTGGTGATTGGTTGGTAAACCTACCTAGCTCAATGATGGAGAGGAAAACAAAAGAGAAAAACGAACTATCTCACAGCAATGTGCTGGAACAAACAGTACAGACATATAAAATGTCACATATAAAGTGCTTAAAGGTCACCTGCACAAATAAATATATTATTACCTCATAAATCACACTCAATGGGACAAAAGCTCATGTGTCACAGCAAAGGTTAGAGCACCTCACAAAATCTGTCACAAGGAAGATGCCTTTACTAATGTGTCTCTTAAACATAAATAAAACTAAAATTACGAAATGCTCCAGTAAAAATGTAAAATTCCAATTCCAGTACACATAACTGGTGCAGCTAGAAATCCAACCACAAGCAGGGCTGCTATCAGACATCGTGGGGCCCAGGACTGACAAAACCAGTATGGCTCCCCTGACCAAATAGCCAGCCCCTTTCTGTCTCTCCAGCCTCCTTTTGTCTCTCTAACCTTCAGCCGGCACCCCTTCTGTCTCTCCAGGCAGCCCTCCTTCTGTCTCTCCAGGTGGAACCTCATCTATACAGATGGCAACCCTCCTGTATCTACAGGTAGGACCCCTCCTGCCTCTACATTCAGTACCCCTTGTGTCTCTCCAGGAAGCCCGGTCTCTGTCTTTCCAGCTAGACCTTATCTCTCAGCTGGCACCCCTTCTGTTTCTCTAGCCAGCATCCATTCTGCCTCTCCAGACTGCACCTCTCTCTGCCACTGCAGACGGCTCCCCTCCTGACTTTCCAGATGGCACCTCTCTCTGTCTCTCTGGGGGAGATTCGGGGGGGGGGGTGTTTACTGCATTTTGGGATGCTCTAAGCATCCCCGGCGGGTTATCGCGACGGGGGGCATCGCCAGAAAAATCTGGCGATGCCCCATAGAAGCCTATGGGCTTCTAAAACGACCCACCACTGACCCACACCGACCGCCCCTCACCTGTGTCTGGGCAGCACAGAGCAGTGCTGCCCGGACCTGTGGCCTCCTCCTCCCTGCACTATGATCCTCTTCCGGTTGCAGGGAGGAGTAGAACCCGGCGCAGCAGCAGCGCCGGGTAAGGGAGGGAGGGGGGAGCCGCCGGGTCCCGTGGGACCCGCTGTTTCCCACCGCAAAGGACAGCTCTTAACGCAAGAGCTGTCCTTTGCCATAATTACCGCATATGTTACAGCATATGCGATAATTATTTTAGCGGTAGCCGGCGATGGGTGGCGGTAAGGGGGCGCGGATGTTAGAGCATCCCCTCTGCCTCTCCAGACTGCACCCCTCTCTGCCAATGCAGACGGCACACCTCCTGCCTCTGCAGAGGGCACTCCTTTTGCCTCTCCAGATGGCACCTCCTCTCTGCCTCTCCAGACGGCACCTCCTCTCTGCCTCTCCAGACGGCACCTCCTCTCTGCCTCTCCAGACGGCACCTCCTCTCTGCCTCTCCAGACGGCACCTCCTCTCTGCCTCTCCAGACGGCACCTCCTCTCTGCCTCTCCAGACGGCACCTCCTCTCTGCCTCTCCAGCGTACGCTCACAAAAGTGTGCAAACCATTTTCGTGTCGACCATTTTCATGTCAACTTTTTAACCTTTTGATCCTGTCTGACTTATGCCTGTCGACCCTACAAGGTCGACCTTCTAACTGCCTATCTGTTCGTTCACACCCACTCGGAGTATACCCAAACACAGATTCCATAGGAGACATGTGAAAGCATTATAATTTGAGTTTATTATAATCTCTGTAAAGAATCCAGCATAGGAGTTACTCTATAACATCATTATAGAATCTAATCTGGACATCTGATTAAACTGATTAAACTCTGCCAAATAAATGTTCTACTGTATATTATTGTGATTTAGTGCAGGAACTCTTCATTTAACTTTGCACTGTACCATGTGTACCACGTATCTGAGCACATATTATAACTTTGTACTGTACCACATATCTGAGCACATATTATAACTTTGTACTGTACCACGTATCTGAGCACATATTATAACTTTGTACCATGTGTATCACGTATCTGAGCACATATTATAACTTTGTACCATGTGTATCACGTATCTGAGCACATAATATAACTTTTGGTGCTAGAAAAGTAATCTGACTCAGCAGCTGCTGATGGGATTCCAACTCTCTCTGCAGAATGGATCAATCATTCCTTATTACAGCTTAATATATGTAATTTATTCCTATGCACATACCGAAATCCGGAGCCTGACAAGTGCTAGCACAGATTTGTGAGCGCAAATAAATTTCTGCATTTGCATACTAGTGACGAAATCTTAATGGGAAGGCAAAGATTACTTGATAGAGGTTATACATCCTCCATATGGGTTATGTATTATTTCCTTTCTCCTGCAGAGTACATGAGCTATGGGGTTTATTCATGGCTGCGAATTGGCAGGCCAGGCCATAATCCTGCGATAACATCCTTATAGGGCAGCTGACTGTATGCAAGTTGATTGACAGGAAGCAGGCGTTTAGCGGTGGTAACCGCCCATTTTCTGGGAATACAGCGATGTTTCAGGAGTGTACCCGCTTGTGTCGGTATGAGATTTCTGCAGGGTTGCCAACTTTATTATTCTCCTCTCCGGGAGAAGCCCGGAGAGGAGAGTTTCAGCAGCCGCTCAGGGGGCGGGGCTTAAGCGTGACGCCACTAAGCCCTGCATGATGTTAAACCCAGCTAATTCAGGGATCTTCGTGGAGGGGGCGGGGATAAAATGACGCGATTGTGTCATTTTAGCTCCGCCCCCTACTCTGAGACCCGAGGATTACGGCATTTTAATGCCGCGATCCGGGGGACAGCGGGGGTCCCCCCTGAATCCGGGAGGGTCGGCAACCCTGGATTTCTGTAGTTAGTAAATTAATCTTGACTAGTCACCCCAATCGGCCCCACCCTAGCTCTAGTAGGACAGATATTCTAATTGTGTGCCACAAATTGTTAACACATCACACATTGAAGCGTCACCAGTCAATAACGCTCCCTAGCTTTTATTAGATGCAGAAAGGACAGAAGCATATTGTACATTAACCCTGTCTACACCAAACATAAAAATAACTGCTGCCAATCATCTCATTAATTATCTTCCAGAACTTTAAAAATGTCAGTACTTCTCATGAGCCGGATATGCTAGTAACACAAAATACAGTCCCAAAGTGCGGATTATAGTGCGGATTATAGTATTGGGATCTTACAGAACTCATTATTTGCAACTTCTTTTCTGAAAACAGGGAGTTATTCCATGGTCATTGCTAGTGCATTTTAACCAGGATTGCCTACCTGACCCTCTCCTTCAGGGAGAAAATGCTCTGTTCCTGCACTTCCTCGTAATGTATGGCTGCCATCACCTGTGGTGAAACACCTTTCTTATCAATTACCTAGCTCCCCACAGGTGATGGCAATCATACATTACCAGGGAAGTCCAGGAACAGAACATTTTCTCCCTGAAGGAGAGGGTCAGGTAGGCAACCTGATTTTAACACTTCTTCCTAAACCCAAGCTAGTGCCTTCCAGCTACTTACTTACAGCTGCCATGGGGCAGGTATAATGGTTAGCATTACTGCCTCACAGCACTGAGGTCATGGGTTCGATTCCCACCATGGCCCTAACTGTGTAGAGTTTGTATATTCTCCCCGTGCTTGCGTGGGTTTCCTCTGAGTACTCCTGTTTCCTCCCACAATTTAAAAGTACACTGGTAGGCTATTTGGCTCCCAGCAAAATTAACCCTAGAATGAATGTGTGTGCATGAACATGTGGGAGGTAGTACAGGGTGGCCTACCTGACCCTCTCCTTCAGGGATAACAAGCGCTGTTCATGGGCTTCCCTGGTAATGTAGGATTGCCATCACCTGTGGTGAAACACCTTTCTTATTAATTACCTAGCTCCTAACAGGTGATGGCAATCCTACATTACCAGGGAAGTCCAGGAACAGAGCATTTTCTCCCTGAAGGAGAGGGTCAGGTAGGCAACCCTGAGGTAATCTAGATTGTAAGCTCCACTGGGGCAGAGACTGATGTGAATGTTTAATATCTCTGTAAAGCACTGCAGTCCGTATATGTGTGCACTATATATATAAAACAATAAATACAGTATCTCCGATTGAAATAACCTAAAAAATTATTAAATATAAAATAATGAATTATACAATTATTTTAGCTTTAAAAAAACTAAACATCATACCTCCCAACGCAGGGGTGGGCAACAGGCGGCCCGCGGGCCGGTTGCGGCCCGCCAAACGCTGGCATCCAGTCCGCCACTGCCCCTTCTACCCCAATGACAACCGGCCCCCGCGCGCCCCGCCGATGCATGAATAAAGCCGCGCCGTCCCCGCACGCACAGCAGTACTGGGATTGTAGGAGGGGATGCGGTCACGCAGCGGCCGCACCAACCAATGGCGAGGAAGGTGGCTGCTGCGTGACTGCATCCCCTCCCACACTCCCAGTAATGCTGTGGGGGGGGATGGCGCGGTCATGCTTCGGCGGCAGGCACTGTCTCCTGTCCTGGCTCCCCTCTGTCTCCCCGCCCCCCAATCGCTGCTCTAACCTCCCGGCGTCTTCAGTCTTCACATGGGTCCGCACTCCACACTGTGACCCGGCACGGCGGCAGCCATCACTCAGCCAGCGGTGCCGTCTCCAGCATATCCCCGTCTCCTGCCCGACTGAGCTGTCTCTGGCCCTCTTGGTAGGTCAAGACCTGTCAGCTGTATCCAGCAGCCCCTGTCCCTGCAATGTGCGTCCCTGTCATGTGTGCCTCTGCCCCTGCGTGCCCCTACCATTGTATACCTCTGTCCCTGCCCATGTGTGCCCCTGTCATGTGTGCCTCTGCCCCGGCGTGCCCCTACCAGTGTATACCTCTGTCCCTGCCCATGTGTGCCCCTGCCCATGTGTGCCTCTATCCCTGCCCATCTGTGCCCCTGTCCGTCTGAGCCCATGCGTGCCTCTGTCTCTGCCTCCCTACGGTCCCGGACCTTGCCTCCACTCAGTCCCTGTCCCTGGTTCCCGAATTTTGGCTGAAACTGTGTGACAAGTAAAGTTTGTCTCAACCGTGTGGCAAAACATGATTTTTTTTCTCAATCTGGGTGGCATGATGTGAAATTTGGTTCAATCAGTGTATAAGAGTTATATGGCGTGGCACTAGGGTTACCACCTAGTCCCTTTAATTCCGGACACATGTTAATTACACAGGTTCTGTGGCAGTTTAAAATCAGGTGAAGTGGAGTCTTGAAGTCAGCCAGCCACAGAACCTGTATAATTAATATGTGTCCGGAATTAAAGGGACTAGGTGGTAACCCTACGTGGCACACTACACTCAAGGACACGCCCCCTTTTAAGTGGCCACGCCCCTTTATTCTGGAGCGTGCGCGCCTTTGGCACATAACCGCGGCCTTCACTTTTACATACCCCCACTTTCAAATTTACACTTTGATCACTATATGTGTGTATATCAATGTTTCATTCCACAATTCAGAATGTCATCAGGATACATCAGTGAGTGCCACGCTTTGTTGCAGTGTATGTGTGTTATATATGTGTATATATATACACACACACACACACATGCGGCCCTCGAATATTTACTTGAAGTGTAAAGCGGCCCCATAGCCGAAATAGTTGCCCACCCCTGTCCCAACGTGACCCTCTCCAGGAGGGACAGAATGCTCTGCTGCTGGGCTTCCCTGGTAATGTATGATTGCCATCACCTGTGGTGAAATGCCTTTCTTATCAAGCAACCTGTTTTAAACGGGTGATGGCAATCATACATTAAGAGGGAAGTCCAGGAACAGAGCAATGTGTCACTCCTGGAGAGGGTCATGTTGGGACTCTGGAAATATGTCTGACTAGATTGATTCATACTTGGTTATATGACAAATATTAATCTGTACACTATATAAACAATTACCTGCAGAAATAAGTTATTCACTATTAGTTAACATGTTTGTCTAAGCATAGAAAATAATTTGACTTAAAATGAGACAAACAGGATGTACTACTGCCCGTATTTCACAAGTGAGGTGTTCTCTGAATTTTATTACTTAGCTGTTACAATAAGACAGAGCTGAAAAGTCACATTGTATTGAGATATCAGATTGAAAATACAAAATGACACATCTGAGGTTATCTCAGGATAATTGTATAAGCCACTATACCAGAAGCAAAGGAGAGGGGGATATTCAGATTGCCAGGGGCAACTCCGATTCTATAGTGCACTGAAGTAAAGAAAATGAAGGTCATTATGCTAGGCCATGTCCTTCTAACAAGGCCACGTCCCTTTTTGGCGGTGTAGCGCACATATAAAGTCTTGAAGCTGCACCTGGTGTCACCAAGGCAACTGACGCCCATGCCCTACTTTTTTGTATGCAAGAGTAAAGCTGGCCATACATCTACAGATCGATTGTCAGATTGGGCTGGTTGGAACAAAATCCTGGTAATGGATGAGAGCAAATGACAGTTGACCATTTGCTTTGAAATGAGGAAAACTGCCAAACTGTCATTCAGATATTACCAGGTGTTTGTTCCAACCAGCCCAATCTGACAATCGATCTGTAGATGTGTGGCCACCTTAAAGCTGACCATACATCTACAGATTTATTGTCAGTTCTGACTGGTTAGAACAAAATCCTGGTAATATCTGAGTGACAGTTTTCCAGCATTTCCAGTCAAAAGCCATTTACTCTCATCCATTACCAGGATTTTATTCCAACCAGCCAGATCTGACAATTAATCTGTAGATGTATGGCCATCTTAAGTCACCATTTGGCATCATGGACCAAAAGAATTGTCTGCTGTAGAGTACTGATTTCCTAAATCGTGGAGCCAGAAAATCTACAGGACTGTGGTTTGGGCAGATCTGATAATGGACAGTATGCTGTAGAGTATATGTCACCTACAACTGAACAGGCAAGCAATAATTACTGCGCGTTTGTATAGTTTGCTCTAGATTCACTTTTCTTAAGGCCCTCGGGCCCAGGGGTTAAAGTGGGCCGGAACGGGGCGGAACTGAGTTCCGGCAGTTGTAATTGAAGCCGGAACTCAGTTCCGCCTCCTTCCACCCACCGTGCATGGCCACAATTATATTTAAATTTCCTCCAGCTGGCTGGCTCATATTAGACCTCAGCCTCCGGAGCACGCCTATCATCCCCCTGCCTCCGCAGCAGCCTAGCACACTGTGTACGGCTACCCTACCAGCCGCCATCCGTACACAGAGTAGCAGTAGCACATCCGCCTGCTTTCTCCCTGTGACTGGGCACTGCAGCCGTCAGTCAATCAGAGCTTGTGGACTGGCTCCTGTTTGGCTGCCAGATCCCGAGCCAATCAGAGCTCGCGGGCCGGCAGCCAATTAGGAGCCAGCCCGCAAGGGATGATTTGGCGGCTGATGGCAAGGGGAAGAAGAGACGGGTTATGCGCTCCCCTCCGAAGGGGAGCAGCAGTGGAGGACGAGGAGCCAGCCAGCACTCGAGGATGACACAGACTCTCCTCTCCCCGACAGCAGCAGCAACAACGGTGAGTTGTGCTGCTGCTGGGATATTCTTTTACATATTGTTGAAATATGTGTTTATAGGGGCATACCAGGCTGGCACTGTGTGGGAATATCTGGCACTATGGGGGCATATCTGTGTCTGGCACTGTGGGGGCATATATGTGTCTAGCTCTGTGGGGGCATATCTGGCACTGTGGTGGCATATCTGACACTGGAGGCATATCTGGCACTATGGGTGCAGATCTGTGTCTGGCACTGTGGGGGCATAACTGGCACTGTGGGGGCATATATGTGTCTGGCACTCTGGGGGAATATATATGTGTCTGGCACTGTGGGGGCATATCTGGCACTGTGGAGGCATATCTGGCACTATGGGTGCAGATCTGTTTCTGGCACTGTGGGGGCATAAATGTGTCTGGCACTCTGGGGGCATGTATGTATCTGGCACTGTGGGGGCATATCTGGCACTGTGGTGGCATATCTGTCACTGTGGTGGCATATTTGACACTGTGGAGGCATATCTGGCACTATGGGTGCAGACCTGTTTCTGGCACTGTGGGGGCATAAATGTGTCTGGCACTATGGGGGCATATCTGGCACTGTGGAGGCATATCTGGCACTGTGGGGGTATGACTGGCACTGTGGGGGCATGCCTGCCACTGTGGGGACATATGTATCTGGCACTGTGGGGTCATATGTGTAATGGGCATCATGTTGTGCGGCATAATGGGCATCATGGTGTTTGTAGTAATGTGGAATGGGCATTACGGTGTGGGGTGTAATGTGTAATTGGCATCACGATGTGCGGCATAATGTGTAATTGGCATTACAGATAGATAGTATATAATGATTTCAGTATCCTGTCATTGTTTGGGCTAGATTTGTGAGGCGTACTAGGTAACTGTGTGGGCCTTTATGTTTTTATGATGCCCCCTGCTGAATACCTGCCCCCCGCCCACCACTGAATACCCTTGCTACCATGTAAGGGTGGCATTAGGGGCGTGGCTTATTCCAGGTGGGAGGTGCTATGGGTGTGGCCCGAAAGGGTGGGTGTAGAGGGTTGAGTTCCACCACCTCCCTTGGACCACTTTAAGCACTGCTCGGGCCCCATACACTCTGCAAATTTGGGCCCAATTTCACCCCGATTTGATTTTGCAGTGTAAATGATTGCCACTTTAGCCTGTGTGTGCACACCTTAATACTAGGGACATAGAGAACCCCGCTCCTGCTAGTTACAATATGGTACTAATAGCCCAGGGTGTCAATGTAGATGTATATGTACATACAGTGTAGACCAATATAAGCAAGTTTGTTTCTATTAATATGAATAACGCTGCAATTTACGTATAACTGAGGTTGCTAAGGATTATACAGTAGGAACAGTAGGAACACGTCATCATCTATTTAATATGCATATTTGAAATGTTAATACAAAAGCAGTGGTCAGGTCATCTTATGAGGGATCGGAACACACTATGGACCTTATTCAGATCCCTTTGGTCCTCCATGCATTCACACCATTAGCATTTCATGGGCGTTCCCATGAGAACTCTGGGTGTTCCCAGTCTAATGAGGCCGTGACGGACATGCAGGGGGCGGGCAGCTGACATCACTGGACGTCAGCTGCCCGTCCTGTCCTTGCACAGAGCACCCGCAGATTAGAGTGACTATATCGGTCTCTCTGAACTGCATGCGCTGGTGAAATCATTCAGTGGTCGATGACCATCGAATGATTTCTCCCCGCCAGCGAATGGATGATTGCGTAAATCATCCATTTGCAGCCGTGCGGGGGGTACTGCGTGCGAGGGGGGAGTGGCCGGCACTGCATGCGGAGGGCGGCGTCTGATGGACTCGCAAGGCTGGGAATTTCGCAGCCTTGCGAGTCAATCAGAATAAGGTCCTATACATACAAGTTTGCTGCATGAAATGAGTTGCCTCACAGCTAATATTGTTGAGTGAGACGTACACACAATACTAATTATTCTCCTTACAGTATGTCTACCTAGTCTGTTCCCAAGGCCCCACCGGATTCATCACATTATCACATACTGACACGTGACACTGTTATATAAACATTTTCTGTTAATAACAATTTTTTGTGCATTCACTGTCTTTCAGTTTCCTCGACCCCAGGGGCACACCAAGGGGGAAATCATAAGGTGCCCATACATGGTGCAATGATCGCACCCGTTATGGTCTGGATCGATGCAATGGGAGGGCAGGGCTAAAAGTATGTGCAGCACATACTTTTTGTACTGTGCGATGAGATGCCCGCGGGAGCAGATTGTATGGGCACCTTAAGTACCCACAATGGCGGAATTTCCTCTAGGCACCTGAGGCACAGCAGGCCACCCACCCCTTGTTCTAGTCCTGATCTTTTTTTTTTATGTACAAAAGGTTGTATGAGTCGATTTCTGTGGACAATGTGCTGGAGAGGTTGCCGTCTGCTGGGAGGCTACAGCTTTGTGACTAGGGAGCAAGTGGCACTATATTGATGTCTATATATAGCCAGCTTTGCAGCTGTGCTTAACATGTGCCATGACTGCTGAGTTGGAAAGCATTTAAGGCATAGGGGGCTTTCAATACTATATTGCCTAGGGGTGACCTGAGCCCTAAAGTTGAACTACGATAACACATGGGCCTTGTGACACTCGGTGTACATTCTGTGTGGCCACCCCTGCTGCGGCCAGGTCACTAGCTGTCACGGGGCTGTCTGCTTTGGTGGCACATTGGTGTTTTAAGGGACACTACAGAGCGCAGGCTGTACCTCCTGGCCCCAAGTAGTGACGCCACTGACTTATCCCAGATCCAATGATAACAGGACAAATTTATCCCCCTAAAAACTGGTCAAAAATCAACCCATGATTGTGTTGTTGTTGTTTTTTATGGAATCATTCACATAATGCACATAATATCACTGTATAGTATAGTGTTGTTAATATCACAACAATACCCAAAGGCGCCATTCGGGCACTGACCTATAAAGGTAGTATAGAATATAAAGTGGAATATCACTTATAGACTAGCATGTACAATACCCTCCCATATAGTAGGAATCACTTAGAATATGTTGCAAGGTTAACTGCAGTACCCAAACATAATGAAAATAGATGCCATGAATCCAGCTACCAAGTAGAAAAATAAAATAAAATAAGAATAAAAATAATAATACCCAAAGCAAACTAACCTCGAAACCCCCACCCTGTACAACCCACCCCCAACTTAGGCGTACTTGGATCCCGTAAAACCTCCTACCCCTAACCCACTAACTATTATGAACTATAGCAGTGGTGGCCAACCCTAGCCCTCGAGAGCTACCAACAGTTCACATTTTCCAGACAACCTAGCTGCTGCACAGCTGCACTCATTAATCACTGACATATTTTAAAAGATACACAGATGGAGCTAATTAGCTCACTTGTGATTCTGTGAGGAGACCTGCAAAACATGCACTGTTTGTAGCTCTCGAGGACTAGGGTTGGCTACCCCAGAACTATAGGATAGAGTAAAGTAGTGGCCTTTAGCTAAACCAAAATCACATCAAGTCTACACGAACATTAGGAAATGGACATGTCTATGGTAGCTAATCTATAACAAAAAAATCTACCTTACTCCTCCCACCCTAGCCACCCAACCGAAGGATAACCACAGTATGGACCATCTTGGGCAGTGGCCGTATGATAATAAAGTGCATCGGACGCATTGTTTTAGGATAAGAAGTCGGACAGGTAACTATTACCTACACCTATCTTCCCAAAGAGTGACCAACAACCTTATGAACACAAACTCCACCTCCGATGCCACCCTGTAATGGCACCGCCCTCCTCTGGCACCTCCCAGCCGGATATGCGCTTCATGAGCCACTGCCACCTGTCATAGTCCATCACCGCTGAAGGGCGCCGTGCTGTTGTCACCAGAGCCTCCAGTGAGTATGTTTTTTCCTCACAGCACCGCCCTCCACTGATCAGGGCTGCAAACCTCTGCTCCTCAGCATCACCTCAGGAAAACTGCTCAACTGCCACCTGATACAGTCTTAATTTATTCAGGTCCCCGTGTGACTCCCTCAAACTGTCCGCTTTTAGCATGAGAAGGAGAACTTTATTTAGTGTAGTTTTTACACTCCAAAGACTCTCCCCTAAATGCAGGGAAAATAGTACAGTCTATCCATACTGTCTTCTTGTTTGGACCAGTCCATTTCCACTCTATAGGGGTTACAGTATTCAGTCCTCAGTTTTCCCTCTATGAGGGACATATACAAATATCAATATTTTTATATACATTAACCCTTTTGGGTTTCACTGCAAAATCCACATTAACATAGCTTACATAGCTTATGTGAAGATTTTACCTCACAAAATAACTTTATCACATTTGAATGGTACAATGACAGTATCATCATATTGCATTGTGACTTATTCAGATCATATATGTAAACATTAACCTCGCGGGGGTTACACATCCACCTCTGCAGACCCCAGCATCGTCAGCAGTAGGTGCACTACTTATACATAATAGCCACAATAGACCATATAACGCCCACAGTTGGCGACAGCAGCAGCACTGCTTATACCACACCTGTCAACAGCAGCACTCTCTCACACGCACTGTAATTCCCTAATTCTGGCTGGCAACTCTTCTTCTCCTTCCATTCTTCAGCCCCGCTCTCCTGTAGCTCTGCCCCCTTTGTCCAGTGTAGCTCCACCCCCTCCATCCTGTGTAGCTCAGCCCCCCATCCCGTGTAGCTCCGTCCTTTTTTGACCATCTGCTGATGCTGTCCCAGGGTGTTTGGAGTTGGGAGGGAGTTTTTGCTACCGCTGCCTATCATGCTGTGTGACAGGCACCACGGCAGGCACAGAGGACAGCAGCAGGGAATGCAGCAGCATCCTCTGCTGGGCAGCTAGTCCTGACTCCAGTCACTGCACGGCGCCCTCTACAGATTTTGGCTCCTGGAGCTTGAGCTCCACTGTAACCACCCTCCCTACGCCCTGGCCCAGAGCTTCACAGCAATTATTTAGGTAGGAAAATAAAAGGTGAAAAAGGCATTGAAAACTACTATGCAATGACAGCTAGTCCGCCCATTTATCAAATCTAAGGTATGGCAAAAATGTAACAGGAAATGTACAATGTTCAATCTTACAACTGTAAAAAAGGAAGGATATGTAATTAAAGTAAGAGATAACAAAAGTTTTGGTGCGGTATAGAGTTTAAGGGCGGGATGTACTAAAGCAGGGCTGGGCAATTGCGGCCCTCCAGATGTTGAGGAACTACACATCCCAGCATGCTTTGCATCAGTTTCAGCATGGCCACATAGCAAAACTAATGCAAAGCATCCTGGGATGTGTAGTTCCTCAACATCTGGAGGGCCGCAATTGCCCAGCCCTGTACTAAAGGGAAAATGCGGTAAAACAGGGTTTTTCCGCATTTTCCTATGTACCAATAGCTGTCTGCCCCATCTTCGTCTGGGTGGCGATATCCTATAGAAGCCTATGGGCTTCTATCGCCGTCCGCGCCCCCCCCCCCTCCCGTCCTCCTTTGATCTCCTCCTCCCCCAGCAGGTGTCACAGCTGGGAGGACATCCGGCTGCAGGGGGAGGAGGAGACGCAGGGGGACACTGGTAGCCGCCGGGATGTGACGGAGACCCCCGCAGACCACATCACAGGTATCGCGGGGGTCTCCGTCACCGCGACCCGATGCTAGCCGCATATGTTAGTACATATGCGGCAGCATCACAGCGGCTGTCAGGCGAAGGGCAGCGATGTATATTAATACATCCCGCCCTTAGTCCGGCCAGTCCTCAATTCCAGTAGATGGAAGTAGGGTGGCCAATCCCGGGATCGGGATCGGCGGGATCCCGGTATTTGGCCCCTAAAATGCCGGGATTTCAATCCCGGAATTGGAGTTTCCAATCCCGGGATTTCGGGATTAGACTGCGCATGCGCAGTCTAATGCCGGGCAGCGTCTGAGCTAGTGCTCAGACGCTGCCCAGCTTCTCCCGTCCCGGGCAGCGCGGCTCTGCGCAGCGTGACGGCGTCAGAGGTCACGCTGCGCAGGCCACACAAACAACCGCCTCATCCATGCGCGCCGCGCTGACCTCCGGCCGTCTCGACGATACCGCCCACCCAGGCTGCCTGCACTCGCCACTTACCGGACCCCAAAGCATCGCCCGATGAAGCAGCCAGCCACCCAGCTAGGCTGCATCCTCCTCCATGCCCAGCTCCATCGCCCACCGGCCCAGCCGCACCACAATTGTAAGTAAATATGCGGGCGGCCGGGGCGGGATTTTGTATAGGAAGCCAATCCCGGGATCCCGGGAATCCCGGGATTGGGCATTTTTCAAACCCGAATCCCGGGATTGAAAAAATGCTTCGGGATTGGCTTCCCTAGATGGAAGGGATATGACACCAGGTTTCTCTCCATCAGGATACGTTCCATAATAAGCAGAGGGACAAATCCAAATTAGTATGAAGACCATTACAAGGTATGTATGTATGGCAGTTCTGGACAATCATCAGCAGATAAAAAAACATCTAAGCAGAGTATTTAAAGGCTGAACTGCAGATACAGATTCCTGAGGGAACAGGCCCTGAGCACATAGAGACACAGGATCCATAGACATTGCAGTAACCCAGCAATCAGGAAGGATAATCCTAGACACCGTAGCGCATGTACCACAGGTGCAGGAGGGTAAAGTAATGTACCTACAGACATCAGTAAGTGTGGCAATAAGCCTATTGGCAGAGGCATTAATGGCTTGCAAGATCTGATGCAGTGGTTCTGCCATCCCGCACTTAATGTATGGTGGAACAAAGGTGCAGAAGTAGACTCACAGCCACAGGGCCTTATTCTGGTTGACTCGCTAAGATACACATTCGCACGTATCTGAGCGTACGACTCGCTCGGAGAGCGAAAGCACGCCCATAAAGCCACCACACACGTTTGGTCGGTCGCACAAGCAAAGGGGAGCGGCGTGCAAATGCACATACGCTACCGTGCTCAGACAGATCTCATTTTTACTGCTTGGAGACTGGATAGCTATGAATTCAGATAAGTTTCTTCCAAATGTCTGCCTTCCGTGTGTGTGGGCTGCAGTGACTTAATGGGTTAATGAAACTAAATTGACCCGAGCACTGGGTTAGTACGGTGTGCAGCTGGGAGTATTTTCGCTACGGTGAGTGCTGAATGCCAGAGAGAATGCGATGCTGATTAACTGGGTGGGCTGCAAGGCATGAAACCTGCTTTTTTCCACCGAAGATTTTGGGGCCTTAGCAGCCCGATCGTTCGGTGAGCAGACCGAGGCCACCGCTCCCTGCAGTTTTTGGTCCACACCCATGTGTACGCCCCGGTTTACGCCCAGTATTGCCCACTTTTCAGACCGCACCCCGATCTAGCATCACTCAGAATGCTTTAGCATCACTACGTTTGTAGGCCCCTTAAGACTCTGCCCCCCCCCCCCCCGAATTCTGGATCCCCTAGGCAGCTAATTAAAGCTGCCTAATGGTAGAACCCGCCCCAACAGTAATATACACAGACATTCAGTGGCACACTACTACGCATGTGCAATATACAGAACATACTGTTCACTTTTGCATAATATTTTAGTTACAGTAGTTTTAGAGTGTTTAGGTAGAACATCAGCGACACTTAGGTGCATCACTACTTTGTGCCAAATGTTCCATCACTTATTCCAGTGTTTGTGTTTCGGAGATTGGCTACTTCCTGCTTCTTCTGTTCTCTTACTGTGTTACACTATTTCCTTTCCATTAAAATAAATTATCTTTGTGTAAGGAAATGTCCCATGATGTTAGCACTTTCTCTTCCCATTTTCTGTTTAACCAGTGAAATGCATTATTTGTGAACTATGTTTTAGTAGAAAGACAGGTCTTGTTTAAGGCAAGATCTTATGTTATGGCTTGGATGCCCTGCTTTTTGAATGAACCCAAGGTACAATTAGGGGGAATAACACATAAAACGTATGGGTTGATACAGGAAGAATTTACTAACTTAAACAACAGCTGTATATACACACAAACATTTGAACTAGCGTTAATTATTTTATAATTCAAATAACTTCTGAGTATAATTTTGGAAAGTGGGAGAAATGCAATGAACCCTGAGGAAGCCCACTCATACAAAGAGAGAGAGGCCGGGATGTATCAACGCTTACCGCTGCACTGACATCCCGTTTTCGCTTCCCCATTGTCTTCGTTTATGTATCAATAAAGTTTCCGGGTTTTGTTGTTAAAAAAACTCCGCCGGCTTGTAGCATCGCGGAGTTTCCGACGCGGCAGCTGCTATCATAGAGTTCTATGCAAGCTGACGCGCTGTGTTATGTATTAACACTCGCAGCGCTCAGCTGTTGTTAGAAATTATTCGCCTTATATTGCTGGCGAACTACAGTGTTGGGACAGGTCAAATATTAAACTATAAGGTAATTCCAGTTGTGTTTGTTTTATTTTAGGGGCTGTTTACTTAGGTTGTGTTGTGGGATGTATTTTTCTTTGTTGTATGGGAGGGAATATTGGATATTTTTTGGAAGGAGTGAGGCACAAATCATGAGGGCAATGCAAGAGGCAGTGGGGTGTGAGGCACATTGGAGTGAGGTGTGAGGCACATTGGAGTGAGGTGTGTGCCAGATAGGATAAGGATTAGGGTAAAGTAGGGTGAGGAGTGTGGCATATTAGGGCGATGGCATATGGAAATTATGGCATGTAACTTGTTAGGGTGGGCTGAGGCTTGCTAGGGTGATGATAAAAGTTGAGGTGAGAGGCATGTTATTGTAATTTGGAAGGCAAAATAGGGCGAGTTAATAGACTCATTAGGGTGAGGAGTGAGTCATATAAGGCAGAGGTCAAAGGTAAAGTATGAAAGGGTTACGGGTGAGGTGTTAGGCACGGTAGGGCGGGTGTGATAGGCTGATTGGTGTGAGTAGAAATGTTAAATAGGGTGAGTACGGAGGCGTCGGGCGAGGTGTAATCCAAATTAGGAATGACAGAATGAAAAGTCATTGCGCATGCACAACAATACAAGAAAAAAAAGGAAAAAAAAAAGACATAGAGATTCCGACAGAGCACGGAGTTACCGCGGCCATAAATAAAAATGAAATAAATAATACAGAACGCGGAAATCTCCGCAAAACGGCAGCGAAGATGGTGCGAAAAAATGAAACACACTTCACTACAGAAATGCGAGTAATGATACATCCCGGCCAGAGAGAGCACAAACTCCACACACATATATGGTCTTGGATCTTGTTTTTATGTCTTTCTTACGTATTTCCCGCTCTGGAAAAAGTAGACAGAATCCTGCAGATTCACTACTTGTAGAATACGTTAATTGCTTAAATATTGGCAATCTAGATATATGTTGTGCAGTACACTTAATGATCCAGGCCGTGGGTGTATCCAATTTAGCATAATTACATGAATTTTCAGCAATTCTATCAAATCGGTTATCCTTTTACATAAAAGCAGGTGTGCCTTACATTGGGAAGATCCTGGAGTGAGAGAAGACAATGCAATATGCATCATAAACCTAGGAAAAAAAACCTCATCTAGTATAAGTACTGACAGATGAAATAGTCATTTAACTACTACAAAATAAAAAGAGAAGAACTAAAGCTGGGGGACGAATTTCGATACCCTGATCGCAAAGCATCTTTTTTCTCAAATGAACAAAACCATGTGCACTGCAGGTGGGGCAGATGTAACGTGAAAACAGATTTAGAGTTGAGTGAGTTATTTTGTTTCTGTGCAGGGTGAATACTGGCTGCTCTATTATTACAATGCAATTTAGATTTTAGTCTTAACATAACTCACTCAACTCTATCTTTCTCTCTCTGCACATGTGATGCCCCTTTCAGACCGCACTTTTAAAACGGTAAATTGCCGTTTTTTTACCGTTTTAAAACGGTAATGTGTGCGGTCTGAAAGGTCCAGTCCCACTTAACCGGTTAGAAAATGCAGTTTTTTCTAACCGGTTAAAATGCAGGGTCCTACCCGTTTCTGAACCGGTATTTTAGCCAAAAAATCGGCTCAGAAACGGTATTTAGGACCCAGCCAATGAGCTGGGTCCTAAATTCAGCACAGTGAATACTTAATGAGCGCTCATTAAGTATTCACAGCACTGGAGCCCCCCCCCGCGCGTGTCGACACCCCCTGCGCGCGTGTCGACGCCCCCCGCGCGTGTCGACGCCCCCCCCGCGTGTCGACCCCCCCGCGCGTGTCGACGGCCCCCCCGTGTCGACTTACCCCGTGCCGGTATCTCCGTTGTGGTTCCCGGCACTGCAGCTCAGTATGCTCGGAAAGCACTTATGAAAAAAGTGTCTTTCAGAAAATGGCTGCCCCCATACGGAAGACAGTTTTTTTAAACTGGGTTTCCTATGGGGCAGCCATTTTCTGGAAGACACTTTTTTCATAAGTGCTTTCCGAGCATACTGAGCTGCAGTCCACAACGGAGGTACCGGCACGGGGTAAGTCGACACGGGGGCGGGCGCCGACATGCGGGGGGGGGGGGGTGGGGGGGGCGTCGACACGCGCGGGGGGCGTCGACATGCGCGGGGGGCGTCGACATGCACGGGGGGGCGTCGACATGCGCTCGGTCGACACGCGAGGGGGGGGGGGGGAGCTGCACGGAGGGGAGTGCTGAAGGCTGCACTGGCTTTAACCCTGTATTTGGAAAGTTTCCAAAAACGGGTCTGCCAGTGTCAAAAAATCGGCACTTAAACGGTAATATACCGTTTAAGTGCTGCGGTCTGAAAGGGGTTTTATCTGGCAGACCCGTTTTTGGAAACGTTTCCAAATACAGGGTCAAAGCCAGTTATGCGGTCTGAAAGCAGCATTACATCTGCCCCATCAGCAGTGCACATGGATTTGTCCCATTTGAGAAAAAAAGTGCTTTGCGACCAGGTCTAAATAAGCCCCTGCTTATACACTGGCAATTATATCTGTAGTTTATATGATCTGCAGATAGTTCTCTGGACGGATCAGGCAGAGTGTTCTTCATATACACTGTGATACGTTGAAACTGATGTCACAACTGGGTAGGCAAATGCCCACTTGAACTGTCATTCACAGCCAATGTTATTCACTGGTAGACTGCCTCTTATGCCTATAGATTGTAAGCTTGTGAGCAGGACCCTCCTACCTCCATGTTGGTTTGTATCTACCCAGTTTGTTTAATAACTGTTGTCTCCAATTGTAAAGTGCAACGGAGTATACTGCGCTATATAAGAAACTGTAAATAAATAAATAAATAAAGCCATTGCTGTCAGGCCCTGGTGGGTATAGACAGCCACCACAACACTGCCAGATGGTCCAACATGAGCCCTTCCTCATACCTCCCAACTTTTAGGCAGCAGGAGGAGGGATGGGCACATGCATAGCAAAAATTTCAGGGGCGTGGCCTAACAAAAGGGGGCATGGCTTATACTCACGGCTCTACCACAAGGCCACGCCCTGGTTTTTGCTGCTGTGGGGCATGAATAGACGCAGTGCACATGTGCACAAAGTCTATTCACGGCAACAGTGGGGACTCCCAACTGCTCTCCCCCCCCCTGCCACAGGACATTGCCAGCCGTGGGCGGGACCTAGGAACGTCCCCAAAAATCGGGACGTTCCCGCAGGTACAAAATGATCTGCTCGTGGACTTCCCTGTTCATTTAGGGAAGGATCATGTAGGAGGGTCTGCACTCCTACTCTACTGCTTGCACGACCCCGCCAGCAAGGCGGCGTGGAGCGGCTTCCCTCACCATCTCTGCTTCAGGGAGAAGGCAGGGAGTGGGGGCAGCTGGTGGGGGCTGCTGGGGAGCTGCTGGGTGATGCAGCGGCAGGCGGCGTAGGGCTCAGACGGAACCGGGCATGCGCATCATGCACCCCCTTCCGTCGGCTGGCGCAAGGTGGCGAATGGCGATTCTATCACCAGCTCCACTGAGAGCTGCTCCATCTGTATCAACTTTTGCCCTAATCAAGTCTGCTCTGTCTGCCCATAGCCACCAACATGACCCTCTCCAGGAGGGACAGAATGCTCTGTTCCTGGACTTCCGTCTAGACTTTTGGATTACTATCCCTTTTCGAACAGGTTAGGTGATAGGAAAGGTGTCTCAATACAGGTGATGGCAATCCTAAATTAAGAGGCAAGTCTACAAACAGAGCATTGTGTCCCTCCTGGAGAGGGTCATGATGGGAGGTATGGTCTGCCCCATGGGTGCTTGTGTCTTCCCTCCTTCCTGTGTTCCTACATTTCTACAGGGCCCCCACAAATTCTGATGGCAGCCTTGCCTTCCCTTACCATGTCAGGCTGTGCAGTATTGTGCTGCATCCAGACAACTGGTGATGATGTCCGTGTGCCATGAAACTGGCAGGTATACTTTTTATACCAGGTGGCATGGAAAAAACTAAACTAGATTCTATTTATGCAATTGAGCAAAGAAATGAGAAGCAGGTTTGAATAGAATAAGTATATGTAATAAAAAAGTTTCACTTGTGTAAAATTGCAATGCATAAAAAAATAATAGAAGCTGTGCTGGACAAAAATCAATAAAATTCAATATACTGTATCTGTATAAAATATAAACTAGGACTCCCAGACAATAGCAAGCTATCAAATCCAACAGACTATTTATTTTCAATACGGCAACATTTTTCCCAAGCAATTCTACTTACGGTTCATTAAAAGGAATATTTATTAAGGCTGCATTCAAATCTACTTACTGTATAAATGCTCTATTTTGTTGGGTGTTATGTTGACATCTCAGATCTCTCTGTTACAGGATATGTGACTCTCCTGGACTTGGAAACAGATACTTGCGTATCTGTTGGGCGCCTGTAAATGTGTTGCTTTGTCAAGCGGTAACCAAAAAAAAGGGGGTGTCAGTCCCTTTATAAGAACATTTGTATACAAGGTAGAGTTTGCGCTAAATTGATGACAACATGAATAATTACTTTAAAAGGGGGGTGTGCATTTATTAATACATGAAACACAATAAAATAATTCTAAAAGTAATCTTTGATGAGGGAAGAAAAAGCTGCTTCCAGAATAATTTAAAGTATTGGTAACGTCGCCTTAATGAGTGCAAAGTCCTTCTTTTTGGGCCCAAAATAATTGATCCGGGGAGTTGATCCATGTAATTGCTAGTATTGTGGTGTCCCTTTAAAATGCTTCCTCCAGTTATGGGATGGGGGTGGCGTACCTCCCAACTGATGGAATATCTGAAGCGATGTGAGGTCCACTTGCTTTCAAAAGGCAGGATTAAAGAGGTGGCTTTCCTCCAAGATGCTGTGCCATGCCTGAGTGGAAACTTTGGGTCAGGAGGATACTCAGATTATCCCGTTGGTGATGGATGGCACTCTAGGTGATTTACAGGTGGTATCTGGATGAGCAGCGTGTGGGAGGAAGAGGGGGGGCACTAAAATCTGAGTATCCCCTGACCCAAATTTTCCACTCAGGCATGGCACAGCATCTTGGAGGAAAGCCACCTCTTTAATCCGGCCTTTTGAGATCAAATGGACCCTACATTGCTTGAGATATTCCATCAGTTGGGAGGTACGCCACCCCCATCCCATAATCGGAGGAAGCATTTTAAAGGGACACCACAATACCAGCAATTACCTGGATCAATTATTTTGGGCCCAAAAAGAAGGACTTTGCACTCATTAAGGTGACATTACAAACACTTTAAATTATTCTGGATGCAGCTTTTTCTTCCCTCACCATATATTACTTTTATAATTAATTTATTGTGTTTCATGTATTAATAAATGCACACCCCCTTTTAAAGTAATTATTCATGTTGTCATCAATTCAGCGCAACCTCCACCATGTATACATACTCTCCTGGACTTGTCTGACTTGTTGACATCAGCAATACCTGCCTTAATTCACAAGCTTAAAGGCAAGAAATAGAACTGTATAATGTGTCCATCAATCTTCCAGCGCACTAACCAATGGTCCATAAATCACCATAAGGGAAAAAAAAGGCTATTTATTCTCATGCATTTCTAGATTAAGACTCAAATCTTGTTATTTAGACGTAGAAAATAAAGTACATAAAATGCTTTAATTTGCTGCCAGTGAATATAAATGTAATTAAATGAGTGGCAACAAATTGAGCAAGGTTTATACGTTTGTTATGGTGAACGTCCTACTACAGTACATGTACACACAGACTAAGGGGGAATTCAATCTTGTCCGGATATTTCGGCTAGCTACAGTAGTAGTAGTAGTAGTAGTACGTTTATTTATAAGGCGCCGCAAAGTGTCCGCAGCGCCGTACATAGCAAACAAAAAAAACAAATTACAAGGTAACGTACAGGGTGTGTTGAAAAATACAGTATAAATAGGGGTATAGCTGGTAGAACTAAAATCAGCATCAGTTCAGAAGTAGGTGTCAAAATTGTCGAGGAGACTGAAGATGAAGTAGAGGAAGGGAAGAACAGGACAGGAGCACAGGTGAGGTAAAGAGGTAGGGTGAGTACGTGAGGAAGGAGGGCCCTACTTATAAGAGTTAACATACTAAAAATAGGTGGGTGGACGAACAAAATACAATAGGATAAGTAGGAACGGAGGCAGGATAGGAGGATCAAAAGAGGTTAGGAGGAGGGATAGGCTAGTCGAAAAAAGTGGGTTTTGCGGGAGCGCTTGAAGGAGGTAAGGGAATCAGAAAGCCTGATGTTTGGCGGGAGGTTGTTCCAGTGCAGGGGGGCAGCGCGAGAGAAGTCTTGGACACGGGAGTGGGAGGAGGTGATTAGGTCAGAGGTCAGTCGGCGGTCAGTGATGGAGCGAAGAGGACGGGAGGGAGTGTGGATAGAGATCAGTGAAGAGAGGTAAGGAGCGGTGGAGGAGGAGAGAGCCTTGTAGGTGGTGGTGAGGAGTTTAAAGAGAACTCGGAAAGGAATGGGGAGCCAGTGAAGAGATAGACAGAGGGGGGAGGCGGAGGTAGAGCGGCGGGAGAGGAAGATGAGCCTTGCAGCAGCGTTAAGAATGGATTGGAGAGGTGCGAGGCGGGTGAGAGGTAGCCCAGAGAGAAGGATGTTGCAGTAGTCAAGGCGGGAGATGACAAGAGAGTGAATGAGAATTTTGGTTGCGTCAGTGGAGAGGAATGGTCTGATGCGTGAGATGTTGCGTAGGTGAAAGCGGCAAGACTGTGAGAGAGCACGAATGTGGGGGGTGAAAGAGAGGGAGGAGTCAATGATGACACCGAGGCAGCGCGTTTGGTCGGTGGAGGCGATCTCGGTTTCACCAATACTGATGGAGATAGTGGGAGAAGAGGGGATGTTCGGGGGATGGAAGATTAGAAGTTCAGTTTTAGCCATGTTTAGCTTCAGGAAGCGTTGGGTCATCCAGGCTGAGATGGCCGTGAGGCATTCGGAGACCTTGGACAGGAGTGATGGGGATAGGTCGGGGGAAGAGAGATAGATTAGGGTATCATCAGCATAAAGGTGGTAATGAAAACCATAGGAGCTGATGAGGGTGCCCAGAGAGGTGGTGTAGAGAGAGAAGAGGAGAGGGCCAAGGACAGACCCTTGGGGAACACCGACTGGCTGCGGGGTAGTAGGAGAGGAGGAGCTCGAAGTGGAGACGGAGAAGGAGCGATCGGAGAGGTATGAGGTGAACCAGGAGAATACCGTGCCAGTGATGCCAAAGGAGCGGAGGAGGAGAGGGTGGTCAACAGTGTCAAAGGCAGCCGACAGATCAAGCTGGATGAGGATAGAGAAGAGGCCTTTGGATTTAGCCGATATTAGATCGTTAGTGACTTTGGTCAGGGCAGTTTCAGTGGAATGTAAAGGGCGGAACCCGGATTGGAGGGGGTCGAGAATGGAGTTAGCAGTAAGGTGGCTTAGGAGACGATTATAGGTCAGACGTTCTAGGAGCTTGGAGGGAAAAGGGAGGAGGGAGATGGGCCTGTAGTTGGATGGAGAGTTGGGGTCCAGATTTGTTTTTTTTGAGAATTGGGGAGACAAGAGCGTGTTTGAAGGAGGAAGGGAAGATCCCAGAGGATAGGGAAAGATTAAAGAGGTGAGCCAGGTGAGAGCAGACTGACGGACTGAGACGACGGATAATATTGGAGGGGATAGGATCGAGCGGAGAGGTGGAGGGAGAAGCGGATTGAAGGATAGAGTGGACTTCAGCAGCAGTGGTGGGGTAAAATGAGGACAGGGGTTGGAAGGAGGGGAGTGGGGATGTAGGAGGGGAGGAGGGAGAGGGTGAGGTCATGGCAGCAGTGATGGCAGTCCTGAGAGAGGAGATTTTGGTTGAAAAGTAGGTAGCAAAATCAGCAGCTACGATGGAGGATGGAAGAGCTGGAGGAGGGGGGGAGAGCAAGGAGTTGAAGGTGGCGAAGAGCCTGCGGGGATTGGATGATTGGGAAAGGATGAGGGACTTAAAGTAGGATTCCTTGGCCAGAGCAAGGGCAGAGCTGAAGGAGGAAAGAATGAATTTGAAATGGAGATAATCCGCAAGGGAGCGTGATTTCTTCCAGAAGCGCTCAGCAGTGCGAGAGCACTTTTTAAGGAATCGGGTGATAGGCGAGTGCCACGGTTGGGGGTTGGAGCATCGAAGGGGGATAGAGGATGGAGGGCAGGCAGAGTCCAATGCCGAAGATAGGGTGTCATTATAGAGGGAGGCGGCGAGGTTCGGGCAGGACATGGCGGTGATTGGGGCGAGAAGAGGACACAGCGTGTTTGAGAAGGCAGCAAGATCAAGTGTGTTGACGTTATGCCGTGAGACAATGCACTTGGGAGGGGGAGTGGGGGAAGCAGTGAGGGAGAAGGAGATGAGGTGATGGTCAGAAAGAGGAAAAGCCGAGATAGTGTAGTCAGTAAGGGAACAAGAGCGAGAGAAGAGGGCATTTTTAACTGGCTTCTCTGCGGATACAGATTCAACTTTCTTTAATGTCGAGTCTGCATCTGCAAAAAATAGTTAAAAATGGACGCATTTTTCGACTAAACTATGTGGATCGGTGACTAGGACGAAAAATCTTTACGAGAATTGAATAGGTCTAATGTATATTCGACAGAGAATATGTGAAATGTGCCAATGTTTCCAATGGTCTGAAACAATGGCACAGAATGAATACCCTCCCCCCCAACAAGCCCGACGACAGGGGAGTAAGAGGGGACAGCCGTCCTGGGCCCCGATGGCCTGAGGGGTCCCAAGGCTAGCCCCACTCAGCAACCCTCTCGGCAGCCCCCTCCCCTAACTTAGATGGCAAGACTCCGTCAGACGGCGAGATGCTACATGGGAGTTGTGGGGGCGGAGCTACACAGAACTCATGTGGGTGGAGCTACACAGGACTCATGGGGGTGGAGCTACATGGGACCCATGGGGGGTGGAGCTACAAGTGACTCAGGAGGCTGCTGAGCCTAAGTGCAAGAGGAAGAAGAGAGGCTGCCGCAGGGCCACCCAGCCAGTGCACTCTGTGGGTGTTTCTAAGGTAAGAGTGTGTATACAATATATGTGGGATGGCTTGGGCATAGACTGCAGGGGCGAGGGTGAGATAAGAGTTAGGCTGAAGGGTACGAGGGTCACGATTAGGCTGCGTGGGTTGGGTAGGGTGAGGCAGAGCATCAGGACATGGGTGAGGGAGGGTGTGAGTGTGATAGAGCCCAGTCCGCGGGGTGAGGGCTTCAGTGTGATAGAGCTTAGGCCACAGGGTGAGGAAGGGTGTCAGTGTGATAGAGTGCACCAGTGTGATAGACCACAGGCCACGGGGTGAGGGAGCATTTTAGTTTGATAGAGCGCAGGGTGAGGGATTGCATGAGTGTAATATAATGCAGGCCGCGAGGTGAGGAAGGGCGTCGGTGTGATAGAATGCTGGCCCCTCCTGCAGCCACTCCCTCCCCTCTCTGTACCACTGGGGTGCAGGACCACATTCCCTGAATTCGCCTGCATCCGCTCTAGCTGCTCTACCAGTTTTGAAATTAGAGCCTCTACCTCCTTCAACCCACACTATCATAGCAACGCAAACTGGCAAGCACACAATGCCATGGCTGTGCCGTTCTTTTGGAATATCCTAATTTTGGGGGAACTCTTCCATACTCTGTCCATAGAAGATCTTGGTTCTGGTTGTTACTGTGTGTTGACAGTGTCTAGGTTGACAGTCAATAAGTCAAAAGGCAAAAGGTCGACATTGACAATAGGTTAACACATGAAAAGGTTGACATGAGTTTTTCACAATTTTTTCAATCAGATAACTTATTCATACTTTACAATCCATGTGGACACAATTGAGAATGAGCCATGCCAGGGTACACGTTACACTTATCGGGGCCCATGCCAACAGATGACAACATAGACCCCCCCTAAAAAACACCAGGAAAACGCATATTAACCTTTTGCTGTGTCGACCATTTCCACATTGACCTATTGCTTGTGTTAACCTAGTACATGTCAACCTTCCCCCCATGTGTTGACCTTTTCACTGTTGACCATTCATGGTTGACCGAAAGGCTGTAGACGTAGACATTGTCGGCCTAGTGATCCACACCCCGAAGATCTGTCAGTTGCTGCCCTGTTCCTCAGTGAAGTCAGGGGGGTGGTCTGAGTCTCTGTGAGTCATGTGGTGGCCATGGCCTGACCTTTACTGCTCAGTGCATAGCCGGGCGGCATGACCCGACCTCTACTGCTCAATGCATAGCCGGACGGCATGGCCCAACCTCTACTGCTCAATGCATAGCCGGACGGCATGGCCCAACCTCTACTGCTCAATGCATAGCCGGACGGCATGGCTGCGATTGATGCCATCTCTCATCTAGAATGTCAGTCAATATGGTGCACATATTTTATTTTTGAGTTAAAACTGGGAACATACTTTATAGAACCGGAGTAAAAGATTATACATAATATACAATAATTGGCAGATTCAAAGCCAAATGATGTCCTGCCACTCCTAATGAGGCACAATGACAAAGTACTGTATATAACATGTGCTTCTGCAAACTAACATTAGGGAACATAAATCTATATACTGTATAATATATTTATTTTCACAATTTCACCAAGCAATAGTAATGGGAGCATATAATGGTGGGGTTACTGTGGAAATAAAGAAATATACTGACCAGTTGAGTTGCAAAGGAAACACAAATCAGCAGATTCGATTGGAACATTATGCAGGTGGTTATTTGAATGGACCCGATCATTTTGCCAAAATACAAAAACAAGTCTGTTAAGTAAATTATATGCAGTGCATGCACCTGACATATTTGCATGGTGAAAAAATCTTTTACGTATGTACGACATCAGTGTCAATGAAGGGTACCTTCCTGCTTAGTTCTGCCAACATATGGCTGTGGTCAGCAAAAATAAAATAAGATCCATTTCTTTTTTAACCCTTTTAATTCCGAGTGAATTTGTCAAAATTGGTGTGAAAATTGCCATGCAAACATTTTTATTCAATATAATTCTTACATAGGAAATATAACCTTTTTTCTTTTACTCAACATCTTTTAGTTCAATTTATATAACAAATGTGAGCGACGCTGGCAAATTTAGCCGATATTTTCTGAATCTCTCATATAGATTTTGTCATTTTTAGCAGAAATTTTTGCGCATCTCTCTCAGAGATTTTGGCACTCAAAGGGATAATCTGTTTCCTTTACTTCTTTTTTTTTTAAATATATACTTTGTTTTCATCTTTAGCAAATATGAGAAAGACAATCTAATAAAATGAATGAATGCATTAGTATGTTTATAGTAATTGGCTATGGTCTGTTGTGGTGCTGATACAGTAACAGGGGTATTCCATGCCGCAGCGAGCGGCCGGCGAGGGGGTTAAACAGCGAGGATTGCTGAAAACCAGCGATCCTCGCTGTTTAACCCCCGCGCCGGCCGCTCGCTCTATTCAACGTACTGGGGATATCCTCGCGAGACCCGCGGCTGCTGCAGAAAACTCGCAGTTTTTAGCCGCGAGTATCGCTGCTTCTGGAGCCGCATCCGCCAATTCTCCCTCGCTCAAAAAACGGAGCGAGGGGGAATTGGCGGATGCGGAGGCTGTGTTGAATGCTGTCAGGGTGAGTGGTGACAGCGAGCAGGAAGACCTGCTCGCTGTCACCACTCGCAAACAGCATTGAATACCTGCCTAAGTGTTGTAGGAGCAGTGTGCCAGCCCAGTGAAGGGACAGACTTGTAAGAGAGGACAGAGGAGATAGGGAGATGGCAAGATGGATTCTGGGAGGAGCAGGACAGAGCAGGGAGGACAGAGCTAGGTTGGACCTAGGTGATCTGGCATATGCATATACTAGTAGAAAAGACAAAGATCATAGACTTCCTCCAAGTGAATACAGTACAAACTAAAGTGTAGAAAAAGCTGCATAGCAGCAAATACCCTGTATAGGCCCTTGATCTGGTTGCTTTGCAAGGCTGCTACATTCGCAGCCTTGCAAGTCCCGCAGGTCTGCCTTCCCCCACTCACACACCGGGTTCGCCCCCACACGGCTGCAGATGGATGTTTAACATAATGACGTGGAAGGTGCACGCATATCTAAGTGACTCTCAGGAAAATTAGATTGCGTGCACACTCGACCGGAACTGGGTGGGCAGCTGCCCTCCCCCCCATACCACCGGGCGATTTGCATGGGAATGCCCAGCAGCCTTGAGTGCATGTGCCCGGCGAACATTCTGTTTGTCGTGCCCGCACACACCTGGCGCATGCTCATTCACCCAAAGGAAACATCGATCCTCCGTACGTGCGCACGGAGGACCAAATGAAGCAGAATAACCCCCATACTTCATAGCAAATGTCACCCCACACAACTGTTTTATTTCTGGAGAGTTTCCCCAAACCTCTAAGTTCCATCTATGTCATGCTGATGATACCAGGAGACATTGGCTTTAAAGATTTCACTTTCCTAAAACTATCTAATACTGCTTTCACATTGCACAACCTGCTCTGACCTGGTTTTTTAAACGTTTCTTTAACCGGGTCAGAGCAAGTTTAACCCCTTTCACATTGCATGTTGTAAACGGTATATTACTGCTTAATTACCGTTTTTGTACCTTTCACATTGCACTCGTGAAAGGTCCAAAACGGTAATTAAGCAGTAATATACCCCCCCCCTACTTGCCAGCGCACACCGCCAGCATTAGAGCTACAATGCCGGCAGTAGGCAGAGCGGGTTCAGGGGGTGACCCGGGGGCGGCAGCCCCTACCCTGAAATGTCAGCAACTACCTCCCTTCCCCGGGCAGAAGCCCCACTCACGCGCCTGCAGCAGCATCCCCAGCACCGGCAGAAGCGCACAGTGTAATCACGGCAGGAGCAGCGGCTCGCCGGGTCACCCGGACCACCCGCTCTTGCGTGTCTGCCTGCAGCAGCAGGGTCTGCACACAGCCAGCACCTACCTCCCTCCCCTTCCCCGGGCAGCAGCCCCGCTCACCCGCCTGCAGGAGCAGTGGCTCGCCGGGTCACCAGGAGCACCCGCTCTCACGTGTGTGTCTGCCTGCCGCAGCAGGGTCCGCACACAGCCCATTCAAGGGACCCGCTGCCTCCCCAGCATTACATGTCGCGCTGCCTCCTATGCAATGGACCGCGCTTGCCAGGTACCTGGGGAGCGCGTAGGAGACAGAGACCCCGCGTCTCTGGGGGAAGGGGGGGTGGTGGAGACCCCGCTTGCCTGGTTCCAGGAGATGGGGGACCCCGCTTGGTTCGAGGGGGGGGGGAGGGGGTCGAGATCCCGCTGGCCAGGTACCAGGGGAGGTCCAGTGTAGGGTACAAAATACCGGTTCAGACCCGTTCACACTGCAGAAATAACGGGTCTGAACCGTGTAGGACTCTGCTTTTTAACCGTTTTGAATTACCGGTTCACTTGAACCGGTAATTTAAAACTGGCACTTTCACACTGCAGCTATAACCGTTTGGAAACGGTTAAAAATCGGCAATATACTGTGTTATAGCTGCAGTGTGAAAGGGGTATAATTGTTACAAACTACTGAAAACAATAGTCCCAGTAAGCGACGTCAGCTGACAGCTCATACACACAGCACAATGCACCGATATATCTGCAGCTGCTGCAGGGCTGACATCTGTGACGTGAAGCTATGGACCTGACACGGTATGGATTTTCAAAACTAAAACTTTGCAACTACGTATATACAGTGTATGCATTTCATTCACACAATTACAAAACCAATTGATTATAATTGTCTTGTCTTGCTGCATTGCTCATCCTCATAAAAAAATATGCAGCCGCCCATTTCATATGTTATCCATTAAATAGAAAGCGGCATAAACTGTCATAAAGCATGAATATTAAAACAAAATAAAAGACCTTAACTGGTCAACAGTTCTGGGAATGTCACAAGCTGTTTATGTTATCATTGGAATTCCATGGTGGATTACTGCACATGGTTGCCACCTGTCAGTAAATTGACTGTCAGTAAAAATCTTTTCCTTTTGGTAACATAAAATAATAGTTTACAACTGCAAAACAACACTCTGCTCTCACTACAACAGTGTTTGCGCGTATGATCAATGCAGTGATTGATTTCTTCTGCAATCGTTTAAAATGTAAAAGATATATAAAGAGATATCACTGCATACCGTGGCAATTTGTAATGCTTTTTAGGCTACTCAATATTGTTCAGGCGCTGTTATACAGGGGATACAGTGGTAGATTTATTATTGTTCCCTTAAGGATCCTTACCAGCCCCATTCCGCTTCAACACCTTACCGTGGTGAAGCAGCCCCGCACATCACCTAAATGTATCAACTTTTAACTATACGTTATGGGAGTGCTTTATCCCCACCCGACGGTGAGGAGAGGTTCTACGTACAAGTGGTTAAGCTGAGTGAACACCACCGAACGGACCCTATCCTGAGGCCACTGGAAGGAGCTGCATCCCCACTGAGGACCACTGGTCGGATATCCAGAGGGTTTTTTTGCGTGATCTCCAGCGTTTGTTTCTGTCACCCTGAATGGGTATTTTGCTTGTTTTTATCGATCACATGTGAGCAATGTTCCCTCTAATTTTACGAAGGCTGTGTGCGGCTAAAGATTTTGGCTGTGCAATTTTGGAAGGAAATTGAAATTTTTGTGCGTCACATATATATAACTGGAAAATGACATTCAGAATTTCTGTTAACTTTACTTCAAAATGATATTAAACAATTAAACATTCAAAACACAGAACACAATGTAGTTAATGGGTGAAACACACATTAATTGAGTTCACAACTGCAAAAAGGGACCACTTCTGCTTTGTGCGCTCTGTTGTAATGTCTGTGCGCACACTCGTCGAGGTTTGTGCGCGCGCACGCCTTAGAGGGAACACTGCATGTGAGTGTAACCAATAAATTGTTATTTTTAATCTTGAAAAACGGTGTTGCACTATATACCTTTTATCGAGTCCCCAGGGAACGTGTAAATTGGAGGACCATGTTGGATTGAGAGAGAGAGATAAAGACCTATTGATATGCGCATTTATTCCTATGTAATGTGAGTGACCTGAATAAACAGCACTATTTTTCTCATGTTTCAACATTGCTGCACTATGGTTTTTTTCTGTGTTTGAGTTTTCTTTTTTTTCTTTTTAGATCTAAGGAAACTCTACCCTAAAGTGTACTTACCATTGTGTAAGTGGTCTTACATTTGTTTTATTAACACTCGCCAGTGGATTTGCAAATAACTTTTGTTGTATTCTTCCTCAGAGAAGTCACATACAGTAATGTATAGGGGCCTTTACAGTACCTCAGGACTTCTGCAAGTTCAGGGAGAAATCAGACCGTGTGTGTGTGCGCGGGGGTTCCTACAGTGCCGTTACCAGTTGCAATGGCATCTCATCCCCTACGCAGCAATTTGGATTGTCCCCAAAGTTTGTAAAGTTCTGTTTATGCAGTTAGGAGCAATGCCAGGAAAGGGCTATCGTTACAAATGGACATACAATGTTATTTATTACTTGCAGGGAAAATACAGTATGGGCAGATTTTGTTTATACTAAAATGTAGAAATCACACTAGGACAGATCCCTTCCCAGATCCTATTTTACATTTGTCCTTCTGCAGTGTAACCTGATGTTGCCAAGCTGTAAATGTGCTCTTTATTTACTCCTTGCAGCTTTATTTATTTATTTATTTATTTGCAGTTTCTTATATAGCGCAGCAGATTCCGTTGCGCTTTACAATAGTAAACAGTGATAAAACAAACTGGGTAACAACAGACAGACATGGAGGTAGGAGGGCCCTGCTGCAAGCTTACAATCTTTGCTTCTGGCTGCATACATTACATTTATCCCCACAGTCAGTCTGACGCTGTGCAAGGTGCAGTATTATAGTACAAATAGAGGGTTTGGAACGATAACAGCACACCTGTACATGCAGTCATAAGAAATAACATTAGGGGTGAAATGTAATAGGATTAGAGAATCAGAAAGTGAGAGATTTGGTAAGAACTCTCCAGTTTTTTTAAAGCGGCAATCATTTACACTGCAAAACCAGTTTGATTTTGCAGTGTAAATTATTGCCGCTTTTAAAAAAAAACAGGAGATTTCTTACCAAATCTCTCACTTTCTGATTCTCTTATCCTATTAAATTTCACCCTAGGTGTATGCACTACAGGGATATGTTCACAGCTCAGTGGGAGACGTTGCACTTTTGTGACCTGTTGTCTATTTGTGGAACAAGACCAAATGCTCATGCAATATAGTAAATGGCACAGGCATCACTCAGGCTGTCCGTAAAAACCGGACGTCAGAAGTGCCAGTCTCTGCCTGAATTACAATACAACAACTAGACAAGTACAGATATATTTACATATATATATATATATATATACACACACACACACACACACACATTCATGACAATTACTGCCTGAGTGTTAACAGTGAAGCTTTCTACACAAAGATCATTCACAACTCGAGACTGCAGATCATCTAATGTATGAGTACATATAGTCCTTACCATGGCATGTATAGAAGAAATGAGTTCCGGTACAGCACCAATAGAAGTTCTTGTGCAGTGATTCCCCTGGAAACTTGCCATGTTAAATTAAGTTCCTGGATCCATGCAGGATGCACACAAGTGCGAGACTGAGGAGCAATGTGCTGTGATAATCTGGAATCACCACAAGGACACAGAGGTGTGGTTCTAATCTACTGTACATGGAATTTCCATGTGGACAGCACTTTCCTTAAACAAAAATGTATCCCAGAATGACTCTACACAAGACAATGGATGATTTTTGTAGGCTTCACTCCACAGTGCTAGTTGAGGGACCCATCACGGATCACTCCCAGCATGCTCCACGGCTGCTGCCAACAGTGATGGGGCATATAGCGAAGGACAGCTCTTACGGGAAGAGTTTTCCTTTGCGTTAACAATCGCATAGGACGGTCTATTGTTCTGCAAAGCCAAAATTATTTGTTGCAATGCTGTACCTAACTAATACTATATATCTATGTGCAATGATTCCGATTGTGTTTCCCCTCCCTTGTTCCTTTCCCTTTTTGATTTCTGTACCCAGTTCTCAATTTATTATTTTCTTAGCTATACAAACCAAAAAAAATCTATTATAAAAAAAAAAAAAAACAATTGCAAATATAATTATTATCAATGCTAAACCCTGGGATGTGTGGCGGAATGTATCGGCGAATTATAGTGCATCTAGATCGCTAACAATGTCACACAAACAAAATGAATTGCCCCTTTAAAATGTCTTATTTAATCACTAAAGCGGTGATACATAGCAATGGGAAATCTGAAGTAAGGATGGTAGAGCATAAAACTGCTAATTAGTCTCCCTTTATTATGTATCGGTGCTTTAATATTGAAATGTAATACTTCAAACCAAGGGACCTTATCACTCTAGTGACATTACTATTAATGTCTGGAAGGAGGAAAGATAAGCTCACTGCACCACTACTGTAGCCTTAAAGATTTGACATAAAACATATAAAGAGTACTGTGTATGTCCTTATAAATGCTAAGGTGATTTAGCTCTACAAATAGAGATATAAAAAACAAACAAATTGTGAGATGACTGCTGCTTGTGTGACTCAAATGACTTCATTAAATGTTATGTACTGGTCTGTCAGCATACACGGTGTATCTCTGGAGATGTTACCCTGATGTCAGCAAGAGAGCTCGCTGTCTGAGGCAGACAGACATGCAACGAATAAAAGGCCAAGTCAATTTGCAAACAGGTTGTGAAGGAACAGAGTCAGCATGTGATATCTACCAGGACCGGACTCGTTCCTTACAGAAATATCAAAAGGTGTATAGCTCAATGGAAAGTATATATAGTTACATCTATTCTAGAAGGCCCATACAGCACATAAACATTCTGATAAAAAATAAAGTGCATACATACTTAGGGCCAAATGTAATAGGGTGCGTGTGAGAGTCAGAAAGTGAGAGATTTTGGGAGAGTTTTCCCATTTGTTTAAAGCATCATTTACACTGGAAAAACAAAACAAAAACAAACAAGATTGATTTCTGTATGTATTTGATAACCACTTTAAAAAAAAAAAAGGAAAAACGCTCCCAAAATCACTCACCTTCTGATTTTCGGGTGTGGATCGTTTGGTCTACAACAATTAGGTCGACAAGCATTGGGTCGACACCACTAGGTCGACATGCAGCAAGGTCGACATGGGTTAAGGTCGACATGGGTCAAGGTACCACCTTGAAAAAGACCAGCAGGTCGTTGGTGAGGTGCCTCCTTACCACTTTTTATTGTCTTCCCTAATACCTCTACTTTAAACTGGATGGAGAAACATTTTTTCCTGGATATCAAGGATACCTTCATGAGAGGATCCCTGGCTGAATAAAAGTAAGCATACATGTAAGCACTGTTGGAGATTAATGAGTGGATGTGATCCTGATCCCCTAAAAGACACATTGATGAGTGTATCCCCTGCTTTACACATGTAAGCATACATGTGAGTTTATATCTTCATAGACCACACGTGGTGACCCTTAAAAGGACTGTAAAGAGGATTTGTTACTCCCCAATCCAAGCATCATACATTGATCTTTTTTGTTTCATGGTTGTGGAGCACGAATGTGTGAATATATCTATTGACTGTTTTGAGTCCCATATAAAGTATGTTAGTGTATTAATTAATCCCACTTGAGGGGCGCTTCACTAAAAATGTTTTATTGTATATGTCTTTGCTACCAGGCTGATAATACCTGGTATTAGTGTATAAGCTGACCCTACTCATTGCCGAAACAGTATAATTGTGTGTATATTGTGTCTCCCTATCCTGCCCACTTCACTTTGACACAAGAATGTTGCCGAGATGGCACTACACACATCTTAGCTTCCAGGGGCAGCCAGCATCTCGGGGTATGTAGAACATGCCCCCAGAATGACGGAACAGATATCCATCCAAGGCCATGTTTCTTTATATTAGTACCTATCTCATATTGGGTGACCACGCCTCCAATGAGGGGGAGTAATGCAGAGTGCGTACTGGGTGCCACCACACCCGGTGATGCCTCTGGGAAAGATCCAGGTGAGTTAGAAGTAGAGACCTTTAAGATGGGTACACATTAGTCGAAAGTGCCAACAATACAATATCCCTAACCATTTCCTGTGAACTGCTTGACAAATGATATAGCTCATACACACTAAACAATATAATTAACAATATCAAGGAGTATACAGCTGAAGCGCCTCTCAGCCAGGGAATCGCCAGAATCCCTTAGCTGGTGCAGGCTGGCTGAAAGGCGATCCATCTGACGGGGAGGCGTGAGCCTCTCACGCACACGTGTCCCCCCGTCAACACGGTGGCAGGGAGTGCATTCCCTGCCCATCTCCGATTCAGTGAGACGGGCAGGGATCGAGGGGAGCTGGGGGCAGCGGGGGAGCTGCAGCGAGCCTCGGAGGGCTCAGTCGGAATGGGGCGTCCGAGCATCTGTAGCTGTCAATGACGATATAGTCAGGATTTTTTTGCATGTACAGACGCCAGAGGTAGTCGGTAACCACACGTTAATTAAATAGTGGGTATGCGTTAGCTGATACCACATGCTTGACTGAAATGACTGGTAGGAAGTTACAAGTGGAGAAGAAAGGAGGTAGAGATGAAGGAGATTAATCAAATCCTCAATATAAATAAAACAGCACACAATCAGCTTCTAATTGTCATTATATAGACTATGCCAAATAAAATTACGGTTAGCAACTGGTTGCTATGGGCAAATTCTTCAATTTATCTCTCTCAAAGGTTTGATACATATCCCCTCCAGTGTTTAATACACCCTCTAACTTGTGGCATCATAACTAAGCAACCTATGTTTGCCTAATGGTAGACTGGGGCTATTATTTTATTTATTTATTAACAGTTTAAGTCAAAAGGTATGAGGGCCCTGCTCGCAAGCTTACAATCTATAGGGAAATAGGCATTGATACATAAGGAAAGATACTGTATTCTTTATTGCATCGATTCCACCAGAATGCAAGGTTCTGTGACTGGTTCTGGAATTTGATTAGCTTGCCTGAAGAGATGAGTTTTCAGGGAACACTTATAGGTTTGCAGACTGGTGGAGAGTCTTATTCTGCTTGGGAGGGCATTCCGCAGAGTAGGTGCAGCCCGAAGAAAGTCCTGTAGTCAGGAATGGGAGCGAGTAATGCGTGTGGATGAGAGACGCAGATCTTGGGAGGAGTGTAGAGGTCGGGTTGGAAGATATTTTGAGATAAGAGAAGATATGTATGTTGGTGTAGTTTGGTTTATGTCTTTGTGTGTAAGTAAAAGAATGTTGTATTGAATACAGTAGAATACAGGTAACCAATAAAGTGACTGACAGAGTAGCTTTGCAGACGATGAACGTCTGGCTAGGAAGATTAGCCTGGCAGCTGCATTCATGATGGACTGTAGTGGTGAAAGTCTGTATTGGGGAAGGCCAATAAGGAGACTATTGCAATAATCAATGCGTGAGATGATGAGAGCATGGATTAGAGTTTTTGCAGTGTCTTGTGTAAGGTAAGGGCGAATTTTAAATGTTTTTTAGGTGCATGTGGCATGATTTTGAGACAGATAAATGTGGGGTACAAAGGAAAGTTCAGAGTCAAGAATAACACTTAGGCAGCGAGCTTGAGAGTAGGAGTGATTGTCATATTCTCAACAGCAATAGAGATATAAGGTTGGTAACTACCGTATTTTTCGGACTATAAGCTGCACCTAATAGCCTTACATTTTCTTAAAAATAGGACATGCGCCTTATTATCCGGTGCGCCTTATGTGTGCACTGAGTTCTAAAATCTGTAAGAATGTTGTTGTGCGACTTTGGTAAGCGCTCCGCTTGATTGACTGTCAGACCATTTCCTGCTGACACCGGAACATAATACGTACACTACGTATTACGTACACTGCGATGGCCCCAGAAAAGGGCACCAGTGAAGAGACATGCTTACGAGGCACAATTCAAACTGCAGACTATCAGTTACATGGTTGCAAATGGGAAAAGAGCAGCTGTGAAAGAAGTGGAGGGAGCAAGAAAATGAACTACGCCAAGTTAAGAAGACAAAACAGAGCTTCCGCGGGAACAAAGCAAGGTGGCCATAGTTAGAAGACCAACTTGAAGAATGGATTATTGAACAAAGAACAGCCGGGAGAAGCATCTCTACAGTCACCATTTGACTGAAGGCAACAACGATAGCACAAGACCTGAAGATTGAGGTCCGTCTTGGTGCTTTCGTTTTATGAAAAGGCGTCATCTCTCCATCCGCGCAAGGACTATCAGCCACGCAGCAATTACCAGCAGATTACAAAGAAAAACTGTCCATCTTCCGCACCTACTGCAGTAACAAGATTACCGGCAAAAGATCCAGCCCAACCACATCACCAACATGGATGAGGTCCCCCCTCACTTTTGACATCCCCCTGAACCATACTGTGGAGAAAAAGGGGAGCAGCATGGTGTTGATACGCACCACTGGGCATGAGAAGTCGGCATTCACTGTTGTTCTTGGTTGCCACGCTAATGGACAGAAGCTACCACCTATGGTCATTTTTAAGAGGAAGACGCTGCCAGCTGGAGTCATTGTTAAGGCCAATCAAAAGGGCTGGATGGACAAGAACAAAATGAGAGAGTGGCTGAGAGAGGTATATGTAAAGAGACCGGATGTTTTTTTCCACGCATCACCATCCCTGTTGATCTGCGACTCAATGCACGCCCATCTCACTGATACTGTGAAAAACCAAGTGAGCCAAATGAATACGGAGCTTGCCATCATTCTGGGATGATTAACAAAAGAACTCCAACCGCTGGACATTGGTGTAAACAGGGTGTTCAAAGTGAAGTTTCGAGTGACGTGGGAGCGATGGATGACAGACGGCGAGCATACCTTTACTAACACTGGGAGGCAGCGCCAGGCGAGTTACGCCACCATATGTGAATGGCTCGTGGATGCCTGGGCTGAGGTATCTGCATTAACTGTTGTCCGAGCTTTCGTGAAAACCGGCATCATTGCTGAACAGCCACCTGGTAACGAGACTGACTCCGACAATGATGAGAGGGAACCCGGCATTTTTGACAGCGAAATTGCCCAGACACAGAAGATAAGGAGTTTGATGGATTTGTGGGAGAAGATTGATTAAAAAATAACGAGTGTATTGTTAAATACCTAGTAGAATAAAGTTCCACCAAACTCGATGTTTTGCTTTCCGTTACTGTTTTTAGAATGCGCCTTATGTATGGGTCAAGTACAGAAATAGACCCCATAACTGAGACTGCGCCTTATACTCCGGTGCGCCTTATAGTCCAATAAATACGGTACTATTTAATGGCGGAAATATAATTAATTCTGTTTTTGAAATATTAAGTTTGAGGTGGCGTGATGGCTATTCACTATAAATATTAGGTTTGAGGTGGCGTGATGTGTGTGTGTGTAATAACTACTGTATTGCAAAGGTTAGATTAGAAAGGTTTTGAAACCACCATGATGATAGTAATGTATTATTACACTCCTGTAGCTTTTTTATAGTGTTAAATCATCAGATACTTCACCGCTGCAGTGTTCAGCTCAGTGGCAGATGCAGTATTCAATCATTATGTTCCAAAACCTAATTCAGCACAGCATGAGCCTGGAAGCACATACTTTAATTTATAGCGCAAGGGGAAATTAGTACAGCAGATTACTGTATGTCCTGGTGCTGGGTCTTATCACAGAACTGTCATGCAGTGTTTCTGACCATTTCAATTTGAATTCAACTGGCATAGCACAGTGCTGCTGAGATAAAACTGACCAATGAGGTCCACAGCTCATTATAAGAGAATGAAGCCCATATTTTGTCATGGAATCTAAAAACATACCCAAATTCTATGTGCCCATTTAATGCTTTGTCATCTTAAATGACAACAGTAAATATGGTTTTCCAAGTCCTATGAAGGAACAATAGTACACAAGGGTACACAGGGCCTTATTCATATTTGTACGTTTGTAATTACGATTTTTTAGGTTATGGAGTGGCTAATGGGCCTCAATCAGCTTTGTTAGCAAAATATAAAAACAAGCAAATGGACAAAACCATGCTGCAGTGCAGGGGAGGGGGCAGATGTAACATGTGCAGAGAGATTTAGATTTGAGTGGGGTGTTTTTAAACTGAAATCTAAATTGCAGTGTAAGGATAGAGCTGTCTAGAAGCCCCCATTCTTTTTAGCATTCGCAGTGCATTAGGACAGATTCCATAGGTGAAGCACTGCAGGCACACACCTATCTGCATGGGGCGAGCAGCAACTAATGAGGTCCGGGCAGTGGGGTGGGTGGCAGCTGCTGAGGTCCGGGTGGTGGGTAGCCAGTGAGCGGCAGAGCAGGCAGCAAAATTTGAAGAAAAAAAAAGACTGTCCGGCTGTTGATTGGCTGAAAGAGCTCTTTCAGCCAATTAACGGCCAGCCAGTCTTTTGAAAGTTTTTTTTAAATTCTGCTGCCCCCCTGCCGTTGCAGGGAGTCTTTACATGCGATAAATCATCTGATTTATCACATGTAAAAATGGCACATCAATGCTAAATCGTAAGTGAGCCCTCCCGGGGAGCTTCCGGGGGAGCTCAAGGGAAATTGGAAGTCAGACTAATGTATAGGGGTCTTTAGTCTCAGATCCATCCATTAGGTGCTACAACAAAGATCTGTCTGATCTGAAGATGTGAGGGGTCCATAATAGATCTGATCAGATCTAAAGTGAATAGAGTGAAAATTTTGCCCAGGCTCCTGAAAGAGTTCAAGGTAAATCTGAAGAGATTTGTACGGTAGCTTCAGATATCCTAAACATCTGTGGGCTACATGCAAAAGCAGCCAGTATTTACCAGGCACAGAAACAATATACTGTACAGTAAACTTATTTGCTCCATAACAATGTGCCTGAAAAGGATCCCTCCCAGCATGCCCAACGCCCGCCAGCTATTCTGTGCATGCGCAGTTGGACTTCCCATTTAGAAACGAGGAAGTCCAAGCAGCAGGGATCACAAAGGGCAGCTCTGATCGGGAGAGCTGCCCTTTGCGTTACTCATTGCATATGTTAGTACATATGCAATGAACATCCATGATGGGTGGCTGGATGCACCGCCGCTGCTTGGTACATCCTTCCGATAAGCCTCTGGTGTATATGTGACATAACGCAAACAGCGTATCATACAGTACTGTGGGACTTATTTTCACAGTAGATAATTGCTTGTTCTGCTTTTTACTTCATTTATATAACGAGTAACCTGTAGTGGATTAAATTATGTAACTCGCACTTAGAAAAATAGTATGTTTGGCCTGTTTGAAGCATCCATTTGACATTTATACGTATATAATGGTTGTCATATTTCAGTTTGATTATTTTCCTGTGCTTTATTATATTTGGATGCATAAAGCAATCTGTGTTTTATGCAGGTTTTTGTACAGGGCTCTTGTATTTATAAGATGAATGAGTGCAATACCACTATTAATATAAAATAGTGTGTCATCAACCATAGGCTGCTCTGTGTGGCTATACGCCGCTTCTTGCAAATATGTTTTAAGCTCTGCTTTTGGACTATACAGACAGTGGTGGATATTACAATATAATAGCTCTTTGAAGTTGGGATTTTCACCAGATTAATTGGCTGTCTGACACGGGTATGACATGGGTATATCTTAGCCGCGATTGCCTGTACTGTGGTGATCACAAACACAGATCGGTGGACACCCCATCGAGTCTGATTTGGTTGTGGCGGAGAGGTCGCAACCAAGATCGTGAACCTACAGATATGAGGAAGATGTTGGAAGCTATTCAGGTGGCATGGGCCAGTGGTCTTCCATTCACCTGCACCTGCCCCAAGACTTTTGGCACATACCATAATTGCGTGATCCGTGATCATCTGGGAATCTGTTGGTTTTTTTATGTTATACTGTATACAACATAGAAAGTAGTCTACTGATCTGTACCACAAAGGGATCTGTACCACACAGGAATCTGTACCACAGAGATCTGTACCACAAAGGGATCTGTACCACAAAGGGCTCTATACCACATAGGGATCTAATTCACACAGGAATCTGTACCACGAATGGATCTGTACCACACAGGAATCTGTATCAAACATGGATCTGTAACATAAAGGGATCTGGACCAAATAGTGATCTGGATCACAAATTTTTTTTACTGGGCAAAATAATATACACATAGAGCAACCCCCCCCCCCCCCCCAATAACAGTTTGCCTTCCTATACTGTACATTCTCTTTTTCCACTTTCATCATCTGCATGCTGTTGTTGCCCACAAGGCTTCGTTGCCACCTTGCTTCAATCTTCATGTCTCCAACAACCATTTTTTTTTAATTAAATATTCTCCCACTGGTTATGTTATTTTTTTATGCCTGTGCCTGTCATGCTCATGTTCAATTTAATCTATTTTACCTGCTTGCAGTTTTCTGTGTGTCTGTTCTTTATTGAGTTTATCGGCTCTTGTGTTCCTCTCTTAATCTAGCTATCCTGAGAGGTCGCACCCAAGATATTGCACCTACAGATATCAGGGAGCTGTGGGAAGCTATCCAGATAGCATGGGTCAGCTTCCCTCCAGAGGTTTTCTGTTCACTCGCAGTATGGAATCGATGCAACTTGGAATTGCTGCACTTCTGTGGGACAGGGGGAGTCCTACATGATACTAGGCACCGATCCTATTACTGATGTATGTCTAAATACACCCACTACATTACAGCCAGCACAAATGAACCCTGACCACAACTTCTATAATGTTTTATTCATTTCTTTTTAAACACAGTGTAACATCATGAAACCATGATCCTAATGCAGTATGGTACGCTAATTGTTGAAAAATGCTATTAGGCAATATTTGCCATTCTACATACACTGAAATATGCCAGCAAGCCTGAATGACCCCTTAAACTGCAATTACATTTAGAAAAATACAACTGCATCCTAAATGCATCTGACACAGCATTTTCAGGGAGGTGTACGCAGCCCGGACAAGTTGGCCTGTCCACGCCATGGGCCAAATGCACTAAGCTTCTAAAAGTGATAAAATGAAGAGTGATAAACAACCAACCAATCAGCGCCTGCCAGACATTTTTCAAACCCTACCAGTGACATGGCAGGTAGGAGCTGATTGGCTGGCTGTTTATCACTCTTCGTGTTATCACTTTTAGAAGCTTAGTGCATCTGGCCCTATATGTGGGGTGGGCTGCAGCAGATGTATGATGTCATACACACACAGCCAGTGCTACCTGAAACATGACGGTCCATTGCAGACAGAGGGCTACCCTTACCATGCGAGCCCTTCACTGTATAGCTAAGGGCTTGCATGACAGTGATACGATTGCAGAATTTTTGGATGGCAGGGTAGGACCAATACTGTTTTGGAACTTGAATTTTACTGACCTGTGTCCATATCATTGGGTTTCAGAGGAGTGTGAAGAGCGACACCTACAACTTTGGCGGAGAGGCACTGCATGTGACAGGGACACGCGAGCGTCTCACCCACGCGCGCGTCCCCTTCATATGGCGGCAGGTGGTGGAATGCCTGCCCATCTCTGCTTCAGGGAGACAGGCAGGGTTGGGGGGGTTGCAGGCGGCGGCGGGGGAGCAGCAGGGAGGCGGTGGAGGGCTCAGTCACAAAGGAGCCTGCGAGTGTCTCGTGCACGCACACCCCCTTCTGGCTGATGGAGAGCGATTAGTGATAGAATCCGGCATGTAAGTATGCTGGGGGGTTAGGGTTAGGCTGCACAGGAAGGAGGCGGGGAGGGGGTAAGTATACTTACCTGGCCCCGTCAGGTTTCCCTCCTACATTCTAACCCCCAGTCATCCCTATGTATCCCCAAAAGCAGAGGACCAATACTAGAGCAAAATGTTTTATTAAAGGATTTTTTTCCTTGTTCCTTAGCTTAATATATCAAAAATATAAACAACCAGCCAACCAGCCTGTCATTTTTTCAAACACAGCCTGTAACATGACAGGTAGGAGCTGATTGGCTGGGGATTTATCACACTCCATGTTATCACTTTGCAAGATTAATACATCTGAACCCTAATGTTTTTATGGCTGCTTTACCTTCATTCTTTTTTTTGACTGCTGGGGTTTCCAATGCACTACACATATTTAAACAGTTAAAGCCGATTCATGCATGCTGAGAGTGAATGGGACTGGACAGACAAGCAATTATAACCTTTGTATTGCTGCTAGCCAGTAGTGCTCCACTTTTTGGGTTTTTAATACAACTTATTTTCTAATGTGACTCTCTCCTAGCACCTCCTGTAACATGTACAGTATTAATATAGAACGAGGGCTGCATAGGCTCAAGTGTATTTAAGAGCCTGGGAATTTGTAGGTTATAAATAAAGTTATTGAAGGAGCAAGGTGCTGTGGGAAAAGTCATCAGGCAGCAGGGTCATGGGCATTGGACCAATCAGGTAGCTTGTGGGAGGCAGCTTATAGAGGGGTATATATGGTGCAGTTTGGGGGTAGTACTTCCTCTTGGAGTCCGGATCCCCACCCTCCCCTTTCTTATTTTCACTCTTGTGCTACCTGGCCTATGGGCTGTCCAACCAATTGATTCAATAATTTTAATTCTTAAATCGGCGAGAAGGCGCTCTCGACCAGCAATCGGGTGAGGTGTCAGGTGGTCACCGTGCGGTATTGTCCCTATTTGCCAGGACGGTGGGCGAGTCCCGAATTGGGCGGGGACGGTGGACACTTCCTGGAAGTAGTACTTCCTCTTGGGGTCCGGATCCCTCCCCTTTCTTATTTTCACTCTTGTGCTACCTGGCCTACGGGCTGTCCAACCAATTGATTCAATAATTGTAATTCTTAAATCGGCGAGAAGGCGCTCTCGACCAGCAGTCGGGTGAGGTGTCAGGCGGTCACCGTGCGGTATTGTCCCCATTTCCCAGGACGGTGGGCGAGTCCCGAATTGGGCGGGGACGGTGGACACTTCCTGGAAGTAGTACTTCCTCTTGGAGTCCGGATCCCCACCCTCCCTCCCCTTTCTTATTTTCACTCTTGTGCTACCTGGCCTACGGGCTGTCCAACCAATTGATTCAATAATTTTAATTCTTAAATCGGCGAGAAGGCGCTCTTGACCAGCAGTCGGGTGAGGTGTCAGGCGGTCACCGTGCGGTATTGTCCCCATTTGTCAGGACGGTGGGCGAGTCCCGAATTGGGCGGGGACGGTGGACACTTCCTGGAAGTGTCCGTGCCATACCTTAGAAGGGGCGGTAAGCCGTCACGGTGCAGGCTGTACCTCACGTAAGGGGTGTTTTGTTAGATTGGAGTGTTGCAGTCGCTACCATTGGCATACACCTCTGACTGGTGCTGGTCTCAAGTGCTTTTCTTGGCCATCCCTTTTTATAGACAAATAAGGGTCATACCACTTCAATAAATATCGTGACCAGTTTAAAACTTATGCCATGGTTGTCCGTGTCGTTATTTTAGTTAAGGTGTCCTGTGTGAGTTATTTCTAGGCACTTAAGGTTAAGTTAAGGTATAGGTCAGCCAACATAAGTCTTTAGGCGCCTTAATGCCCACCACACACACACTGTTAATTTGCTAAATATCAGGATAACTCATAAAAATAAGGTGGTGCTCCCAGCCCCCAGAAAGGCAGGCAAGTCTTCTGGAGCTGGCATTTGCCTCCCTAAGCTATAACAAGGCATCTGGTGGAAGTCCTCAAATGTTGTGTATGCAAATAGTGATGGGTGGTATTTTTCTCTCTCTACAATAAAACGTGCAGCTAAAGAAAATGCAGAGCTTAAGTCAGATTCCTGATTCATACAGAGAGGAGGCTGTCACAGGGAAGAGCTGAAGGAGTGTTACATGAAAGCTATGATGCAGTTTTATTGGTACTGACAGACTTTGTGTCTATCAAAAGAAGCTGTGGAATATACTCAAAAAGATGTGAAACTGAAGATATCATTATTTTGGTGTTGCTCAGTGGACTGAGATCTGTAAATCTATATTTTTCTGAAAAACACCATCTCAAATGCCTGACAGTACAGCAGCATATAGATTACCACTGTGAAAGAGATGTTACCGGTATCTTTTCAAACATAAAACACATAGTTAATTGTATTCTAAGATAGTTGAATGGATAAGAGCGTGGTTGCAGGACAGAAAACAGAGAGTTGTAGTAAACGGAGTACAGTCAAAGGAGGGAAAGGTTACAAGTGGAGTACCCCAGGGATCTGTACTTGGACCGGTGCTTTTTAATATCTTTATTGGTGATATTGCAAATGGAATTGAGGGTAAAATGTGCCTTTTTGCAGATGACACAAAGGTATGCAACAGGGTAGACACACCAGGAGGGGTAAAACAAATGATTGAGGATCTAGGCAGATTAGAGAAATGGTCAAGAGAATGGCAACTACGGTTTAATGCCAAAAAAATGCAAAATCATGCACTTTGGTCTCAGAAATCCAAAGACTCAATATAGTATAAATGGCACTATAATGGAAACTACTGAGGAAGAGAGGGATCTAGGTGTCACTATTTCAGGGGACTTAAAGGCAGGTAGGCAATGTAACAAAGCAATGAAGAAGGCAAGTCAGATGCTTGGTTGCATAGGGAGAGGTATCAGCAGTAGAAAGAAAGAAGTAATAATGCCACTGTATAGGTCATTGGTACGACCTCACCTAGAGTATTGTGTTCAGTTCTGGAGGCCATATCTCCAGAAGGATATAAATACATTAGAGACTGTACAAAGAAGAGCAACTAAAATGGTGCATGGCCTACATCACAAAACGTACCAGGAAACACTAAAAGATCTTAATATGTATACTTTAGAGCAGAGAAGGGAAAGGGGGGACATGATAGAAACTTTCAAATATATCAAGGGCTTTAACAAGGTACAGGTGGGGGGCGTGGCCTAGCGGTACATGGAGTAGGACGCGCGCCGGCGAAGCTCCTGACCGCATGATCCTGTACTAATCCTTATCGGAGGGAGAGAACCTCTAACGAGGCAGATCTCATCAGCCTACCTGCCCCTGACGGTGCTGAGCCGGTGGAAGTGTCTCTGTGCTGCCTGGCTGCCCGGTGCCGATCCCCGCTGTGCTCGCGTCTCCTGCGACACGCTGCCGGGCGCCATTTTGGAAGGGGAGACGGAGAGGAAAGCGGAGGCGCCGACTGGGGGACACCGCGCCAGGAGAGCTGCGGCTGCTACCGGGGTAATTGTGCCCTCAAGATCCTGTCCATCGGAGTGCAGCACCCCCCACAGCCCTGAGACAGACCAGACGGAGCCAGCGACGCCAGACTGCGCTCGCCCCGCCGGCTGACAGGCGCGACAACGGGGGAATCCTTCCCCTGCTGGAAATCTCTCCTGTATTGCCATCGTCGGCGGAGGGGGCTTGTGGCGACGGGAGAGTGACAACTTCGCTGGCTGAGGAACATCTGTGGACCCCTCTCGACCGGCCCGACCCCAGACGGAGCGGTGAGTGACCTGCCGCCATTTTGTGGAGGGGAGCTCTCAACAGAGCAACGAACACCCTGTACCCAAAAATACACCTGGGCCCTGCATAGCGTTGGGAACTTTGTGCCTTGTAGATAAAGGCTGCTATTTCTACTGACCCACACTGGTTGAGTACATACGGTGAGAGGAGGGTCTCTACACAGGGATCTGCTTCCCCACCATCCTGTTTTGGAGGGCTGCCTGTAGAAGTGGGACCCCAGCGTGACCTCCCTTCCCCACATATAAAGAGTTGCTGCTTCGGATCTGTGCCCCACTGGTGCCCCCCCGGAGACACGGAACTGTGACCAGTGCAAATAGCTGTGCAAACACTGTGCACCTATTACACCCTCGCTCCCCCACGCTGGACTCACACCTGTTATCCCCTCTCCTGTAGCACCCTTTACTGTGTGTTGCTCTGTGAACACTGCCTCATATTCTGCTCACCTAATATTGTGCCTACACTGCTGATAGCCTTGATCAGCTATAAAAAGGCTGCTGTGGTCTTTCCCCTATTGCCAGACCACGTCATAACCTATGTCCCGAAGAAACACACCAGCTGCTGCGGCAAAGCTGGCAAAATTTGCCAGGCTAGAACCTGTGTCGGATCCTGCACCAACCCCTGCCGAGCCCCTTCCCTCAGGGTCTGATATGGCGGAATCACCAGAGGTAACAATGGCACAGCTTTTACAGGCTATTACTGATTCGGAGAAGAGACTTGCTGGCAGGGTTGCGGAGGTGAAAATCGACATATCCTTCATAAGGCAAGATATGCAGAAACTAAGGGACCGAGTCGAAGAGACTGAGACCCGAATCTCTACACTAGAGGACACCACTGCACCTATCCCTAACCGCCTCTCCACGCTGGAATCCCAAATGACAACATGTCAGCAGAAGCTGACAGATATGGAGGGGAGGCTCAGGAGGAACAATGTGAGATTCGTAGGCCTTCCTGAAAAGGCGGAGGGTACAGATCCTGAATCCTTCCTCGAAGCTTGGCTGATATCCCTGTTTGGTAAGGACGCCTTTACCCCACAATTTGCAGTGGAGAGAGCACATAGAGTACCCACGCGTCCGCTACCCCCTGGTGCACCACCACGCACATTCATTGCGAAGCTTCTCCACTACAAGGACCGAGATGCTGTTCTTCGACTTGCAAGATTAAAAGGTCCCCTTGTCTACGAGGGTCAGCGGGTGGCAGCCTTCCAAGACTTTTCTGAAGAAGTCCAAAAATCTCGATCTCAGTTTACTGGGGTTAAGCAACGCCTACGATCCCTCCAACTGAAATACTCTATGCTTTATCCTGCACGGCTGAGAGTGGTTGCTGGTACCCGTACCCATTTCTTCGACATGCCTCAGGCGGCCTCGACATGGATGGACACACAGCCGGCCCCGAGAGAGCTTCCTCCTTGAACTGGCCCTCTGCTGTATATGCTGGAGACTGCCCGATATGTGCAAAGTCTCTCTTTCTTTTTTGTCTCTTATAGGCACTTCTATTGGTAATGTATGACGCATAAGATAATGATACTTAGGGATAATCCTTTAACAAGAGGTATACACTCTTTTATCTGACTAAATGAATATATGTCTAGGTCAGGACTACCATGTACTTCAGGTCATAAATAATAGTTGCCCCCTAAGGGTTTGTTTTTTGATTGTTTTCTTGGTTGAAACGTCTCCTTAAGAGGAGTCGATTCGGGGTTTAATGTTAGGGGAACAAAGTGTTCCTATGTTTGGGTGGGTATGCCGGGTGGGATGGGTTTTCTTGTATATGTTAGTTCTTTTTATTTTTATTGCAATGTGTGTACTGTTCCTATATATTTGCTCCTGGATGCTGGGTGGGACAGGAGGGCCCGATGTGGCGCTTTTGCTGCATGCGGCCCCCTCCTACCCATTATCTTCCCCTGTATTGTGCAATGGTGAAGGTTATCGGATGGAACGTTAGGGGTCTTAATGACCGAGTTAAACGCACTCTAGTATTGAACCAGCTCAGGGCTCGTTCCCCAGGAGTCGCATGCCTTTTCGAGACATACCTTGTGGGTAGCAGAGTGCTTGCACTTAAAAAGCCGTGGGTGGGTTGGGCTTTTCACTCAGTCTTCCACCCCAATTCCAGAGGAGTCTCGGTATTAATACATAAATGCATGGGGTTCAAATGTCAAAAAGTGCAAATAGACCCTAGGGGCTGCTATGTATTCCTGGCAGGTACTTTGTGTGACTCCCCCCTTGTAATACTGGCCATCTATAACCCTCCTCCGTACCAACCCACTATAATCAACAAAGCATGTACCTTTATGCAGGACTTCCCATCATACCCAGTTATAAGTGTCGGGGATTTTAACGCTGTGATGGATGAATCCTTGGACAGGTGGAGACCTGTTCCCGGAGGGGGACGGAGCGGGGCTACTCCCTTTGCTCGACTCATTGGGGAGGTGGGCCTAATAGATGTTTGGAGACTAAGATACCCGACGACCAGCTGCTTCTCATGTTTTTCTGGCACTCATGGGGTTTTCTCACGTATTGATATGGCACTGATCTCTAGGCGGCTGATCCCCTCTGTGACTGCTATCGAGTACTTGCCCAGGGGCGTCTCGGACCACTCCCCGGTGTGTCTTGAGGTGGAGTTGGAGGGTACCAGGGGCGCAAAATTCTGGCGCTTTAACCCTTTCTGGCTGACGCAGATGGGAGCAGCCTCTGAACTGTTCGTGTTATGGGAAGAATTTTTTGTAAATAATCCTGTGGAGGGAGATGCTTCCCTGGTCTGGGACGCATTTAAGGCATTCCTGCGTGGCTCACTAATCTCCCGAGTCGCACAGCTGAAGATCTTTAGTCGCAGGGCTGAGACCGAGTTGGAAAGGCAGAGTGCAGAGCTTGAGCAGAAATACTTGGCAACCAGGCTTGAGGCGGACCGTGTGGAGTGGCTCGTTGTACATAAACAATGGACGGAGATGCTGTTGGATAAATCCAAACGACGTCTCCTGTTCCAGTCCCATGACTTTTACACACAGGGTGACAGATCGGGTAAATTTCTGGCTTACTTGGCCAGAGAAAACCTTCCACCTACAATAGTGCACAGTATACGGCGGGAGGATGGTATAATATGTTCGGGAACTCTCCCTGTAGCGACCTCTTTTTATGCCCACTTTGAGAAGGTATATGACACCCGAGTATCCTATAATCCGACAGAACTAACCAACGACCTTAATGAGATTACGATTCCTAGCTTAAACACTGACTCTAGGGAGTTCCTGGATGCTCCCCTTACATTGGAAGAGGTTGAGGCGGCAATTAAGACTTTCCCCAATTCTAAGTCCCCGGGAGTGGATGGACTTCCAATTGAAATATACAAAACCCATGTAACATTCTTTGCCCCTAAACTACTATCCCTGTATAATCATTTGCTGAAACAGGGCTCCCTTCCTGTGTCTATGGCGGAGGCGCTGATTGTCCTTATCCCGAAGCCTGGCAAAGACCCGCTGTCCCCTGACTCTTACCGGCCCATCTCACTATTATCCACTGACGTCAAAATACTGGCCAAGTTGCTTGCGATACGCCTGAATGCGGTTGTACTTCAGGTGGTACACGCTGACCAAACTGGCTTCATGCCTGGCAGATCGACAACCCTAAATTTACGTCGCCTCTTTACTTATTTGCAGTGGGCCCGGGAGGGAATGGAGGACGCGGTGGTGGTCTCCTTGGACGCAGCCCGCGCTTTTGATTCGGTAGAGTGGGGCTACTTGTGGGAGGTCCTAAGTAAGTTCGGAATAGGCCCAAATTTCCTTTCATGGGTCAAATTGCTATATACAGGGCCGACTGCTCGCGTGATGGTTAACGGCTATACCACAGAATCCTTTAGCTTGGGTAGGGGAACCAGGCAGGGATGTCCCCTGTCCCCCCTGCTCTTCGCACTTGCGGTGGAGCCGTTGGCCTGTCACATTAGGGCGTCCCCCTTAATAAAAGGGTATGAGATAGGAGACACCGAGGAAAAAATCGGGTTATATGCGGACGATATGATTTTGTATTTATCTGACATGACCTCTTCCCTCCCAGCTCTACTGACCCTGATGACGGAGTATGCTAGATTCTCGGGGATCGGAATAAACTGGGATAAGTCAGTGGTGTTCCCCCTACTTTCTAACATGCAACAACCACAATCTTACAGTTGTCCTCTGCGCTGGTGCACACAATTTAAATACCTGGGTATCCAGGTTTCCCACACGCCTGCCGAATTCATATCCCTGAACCTGACCCCGCAGATTGACCACCTATCCCAGAAGGCCCGCACCTGGAAAACACTTCCCTTGTCAGTGACAGGCAGGGTGAACCTTATAAAAATGACAGTCCAGCCCAAATTTCTATATATACTGCAGAATTCGCCCACCTACATACCTATTTCTTATTTCCAACTTATCACTAGACACATAGTTTCTTTCGTATGGGGAGATAAGCGTTCCCGGGTGGCAGCTAAGACCCTATGTCGGTCAAGATACGACGGAGGCCTCGCACTCCCAGACTTAAGACTATACTATCTGGCGGCACAACTGGCCCAACTCGCTGGATGGGTCACACCAGCAAACCGTGAGAACCTGTCTATGGCTCTTTTGAGCAGGGCGGGCCTCTCTTTCACACCCTTGCAGTTCTTACTAGCAAAGACTAGTAAGCAGGCCCGTAGAGTGTGGGTGACGGTGGGAAACATACGGGGAGACCCGGTAATAGACTCCTGCTCTCCTATATGGAGAAATAAAGAATTTCCTGAACTACATAAATTAAAAACAGGCACAGAGTGGGTGTCATTCGGGGTCTCTGAACTGGGCCATCTCTTTCAAGACGGAACATTCTGTTCTTTTGAGCAAATGGTTGATAAATATGCAGTACCGAGACAATTTTTTTATAAGTATCTTCAGCTTAGGCATGCGGTGGGTGCGCAGTGGATGGGGAACGCGCCTGAACTGGCTACATCCCCGGTTCGCACACTGGTTAGTAAACTGCCGGTTCGTGGGAAGGTCTCAGCTCTGTACTCTCCCCTGCTCACCTTCTCGGGGGTGGGCCGTTTGGAGGGTTTACGGGCCAGATGGGTGGTAGACTTGGGGCCTATTGAGGATGAAGAGTGGTCGCATATGCTGAGCTCACCTAGAGATGCCACTGCATTTGCACGATTTCAGCAGATCCAGTTATATGTCCTGCACCGGGTTTACTGGACCCCTCACAGACTTATGAAGATGGGTGGTGCTGGGTCCGATGTGTGCCCCAAATGTAGGAGCCCAGATGCGGACTTCTGGCACCTATTGTGGCAATGTCCACGGGTACACTCCTTTTGGATGGCTGTTTTGGCTAGTATACGGGATACGGGAATACAGGTCCCACTGAATGGCCCCCGGGTATGTGTCTTCGGACTTGAATTGGAGGAGGTGCTCCCTAGGTTCCACAGAATTTATGTTAATACCCTTCTCACGCTGGCCCGTGTATGCATTGCAAGGACCTGGATGGGACCTTCTGCCCCAGCACACGCAGCGTGGATAGCCCTGGTTAACACTACTGTATCTCACGAGCGCTTCATGTACACTAAGAGGAACTGCATGGGGAAATATGGCAAGGTTTGGAGCCTATGGCAATCGTCTCCCTTATGCTTACAGGACTCGAGCCTGTGAATTACCAAGATCCTGCCTTACGTTTATAGAACCCCCAAGGGCATGTTAGTATTTAAGACTCGGCTAGGAGTTCACTGAGACCCTATATCGTATGAAACCATTGCACCCACTTACATCTGATAAACATTGACTAATGTAACTGTGTATATGTACAAGAAGGAGCATGATAAATATATCCTACGTATATTATAACTTGGAATAATGTAACACACAAGTAATTGCTTTATATTTTTTTGTTTATTATTATTATTTTTTTTTTTTTCTTTGTTTAGTAAGTTACGTAATTGTTTTATATGCAACTTCTAAAAAACTAATAAAAAAACACTTGATTAAAAAAAAAAAACAAGGTACAGGTGGGAGACATTCTTCACAGGAAGAGGAGCAACAGAACACGAGGACATGCACTGAAACTAGAGGGAGGAAGATTCAGGGGAAATGTGAGGAAGAATTTTTTCACAGAAAGAGTAGTAGATAAGTGGAATAGCCTCCCAACAGAGGTGGTAGACCCAAATACAGTAGTACAATTTAAACATGCTTGGGATAAGCATATTGATATCCTTACAAAAAAATAAGGATCAAATATGGTTTGAGATAACATGTTTAAAAAAAGGGGCAGACTAGATGGGCCAAGTGGTTCTTATCTGCCGTCAAATTCTATGTTTCTATGTTTCTATGTTTATGTTTCTATTCATCATTAAAATATACAGCCGCCGATATTTATCATTCATTGGGCGGGATTCTCTAAAATCCGTGGGCACACATTGCCGGCTACTGCAGACATAATGATCGCATATGCACTAACATATGCAATAATTATGGCAAAGGTGAGCTCTTGCGTTAAGATCTGTCCTTTGAGATCTGGCCGGCGATGTGCAGAGGGTCCTGGCGCCCCCCCTCCCCATCCCCCACTCCCTTACCTGACCGAATGATGCTGCTGCTACGGGGCAGGCTCTCCCCCTCCTCCCTGCACCCGGAAGAGGATTTACAGTGCAGGGAGGAGGAGGTCACTGGTCCGGGCAGCACGACACTGAGGAAACAGGTGAGGGGTGTCGGCGGGGGTCCGTGCGGGGTGGTGGGGGTCTGTTTGGGCCGGCGGTGGTGATGCCCCCCGTAATGGTAACCTGGTGGGTGGTCTTTAGTGCATCCTTCCATGCACTGAAAACCCAGATAACAGGGTTTTTACCACATTTTTCATTTAGAGAATCCCACCCATTGACACAATAGTTACTTGTATTTACCGGTACTCACCTCTCCAATAAGGTCCAGCTGAGTCCCCTTACTCTGCGTAGTCCTCTGCCCTGCCAGAAAGGGGTAAATGTGAAATACACTTATCTGTGTATGTACATAGCTATTCATCCCAGCTGGGAATCAGCAAAGTGGGAAAGGCCTAGCTAAAGCTGCAAAGGTTCCACTGGGCATTGCCTAGCGACAGAACGTAGTCTACCAACTGACTGATAAATACAGTTTGCCCACCATCCCCATATGATATATGGTATGGAAGTAATGGAAGGTAAGTGGGTTAAGACCAACTAAATCAGATTTATTTGTCAACCCTTTAATAAATGGCCTTCAGTAGTGAAAAGACAATGGATACTATCCTATTAGCTCCGATGCCGCTACGGCTGGGAAAAAAAGTTTGGATACTGCAATAATGACCATCCAAAAATGGACCTGTGTTACCACAGGTCTCGACAGCTGCTGTTGGTGCTTATCAGCAGTTATCGGGGCTAGGGGACGCTGGCATCCGGGCAAACAGAATAGCCCCAAGCGAATATATTAGCAGCGGTGAAGCACTGCTTTTAGTAGGTTATCCCCCAATGTTCCATAAACAGAGACATTTTAGAATTAACTATTTATGTTTATGGAGCAAATAATGAATTCAATTGGGTAATTTTTTTGAAGCAGTGGATTGTGGGTGTGACCTCTAAAAAAATCTAAAGCGGCACTTATAAGTGAAAAGCATACTAGGCTTTTATGCAATTTTAAATTGTGAGGTTAAGCTCAAAAGAAATATACCCCTATGGCCAGAGGTCAACTAGGGACCAAAATTGACCCCTGAATTTATTCTGTGCATTCATCAAACGAGTCGTGGACACAAACAGATAGACATAAGGATGTGGACTCATATAACACCATGTCATTAAATTAATATACATAATCTTTTTATTACTATAAGAAAAGAGGTGTGTTGAACGTCTATGACATAGGCTGGCATGGGGGTTGATCACACTATTTTTAGTAGCCTATGGTAGAGTAGGAGGGTGTAGTTCTGTCAGTTGTTAATTTCAGGGGGTGGTTTGGGAGGCCAAAGCCTCTTAGCTGCCAGGATTTCCATTCTCCCTTCCCTTTTGTTGAATGTTGCAGTTCTCAATGTTGGCTGTTTTGTCTCGTGAAAGAATGTCCGGTCAGCAGTATGGGTAAAACTTAGTTGAGGTGTGCTTCCTTTGCTTACTATCAATATCATCACCCAGGTCAGGTTAAAAGGTTAGTAGTTACCTTTTGTGGTGTACAGAGGTTATTATATTTTGTGTTTGTGCACTCTGGAGGATTCCACCTGCAATGCCTGGTGTTAGCTGTATTTGGGCATCGCCAAATGACTGAATCCTCTCCGTCCTTTCTTTGCCACCTTTCTGTACATTATGAAATAATAATCATTTGCACTGTAATAAATAGCTCCTCTGCCAATATCTAGGCCTCAGTGTCTTTATTTACTTTAGAGTTTAAGGTAAAGTAACATTCCTCATCTGATAGAAGGTTTAGGAAAGAATGGCTGATGTGTCGAATCTCATTATACAAACACATGACAATGAGTGAGATTTGCCAGCTTCCATCCTCATATCTAATTAATTAGGATGTATTTGAACCATTACTTTTTGCTCTGGTTTACCGTATACGCTACAAGTTGCAGGAGTGGAGTTTACAAGAAAAGCAGAATAAAAGCAAGTAAAATAAATTAGTAGACAAACATGTTGAGAACGTTTCAAGAAAAAGGTCCTTCATTTGTTTTGAAAGATCAAACACTTCAGCGCAGTTCTGATTTCCTAGCAGCAGATGTGTTTTGAAAGAAAAAAATGCAGAGAACAAACCTGTAATTTCCTTCAGTATGCAAATAAGAAATCACTGCTGTCTGAGCTACTATTGAAGTTTCTTTTTATTTATTCTTCACTTGCGACATTTCTCAATATAACTATAGGCTGCAAATTATCATTACTTACCAGGGCCATTACCAATATGTGTCTGTTATTATTTTATTTATGTACTGTTAAAAATATAAAATATGTATTTGTTATTACAATGCTGCCCTATTTTATATGATAAGTACAAATCCTGACAGGCCAGTTTACTATTATTTTGGGGGATTTTCCCATAGCTCCAACAAATACTAAGGGAGAAGTGTGTGTACTGGGCTAATAATTATAATCTGTTATGGCTCTCCCACACATATTGTTACTGACCAAGCAAGACAATACCAGATAATCACAAGCACGAGAGGTGGGGTCAGTGTACTGTATAAATGTGGCATTTTAGCCACTCCCCCTTACACTCAGGCCCCTGTTCCACTGCATTCCATCTCCACTCTTCTGGATTGTAGAAAGGAAAAATAGGCAGAGAACCCTAGGCAAAAGAAAAACTGCACCCCGGACGCATTGTTTATGGGGAGAGGGGCATCTTGCCAAAATATATTTGTTTTCTCGCTATTAATCACATGATTTTTTGCGATTAATTGCAATTACATTTGATGTCCTCACACCAAGAGGGAGTCTGCCCAGCCCCCCTGAATCACAGCACAGCCAGGTAGAGGCACACACTATAATGTCACATACCATAATGCTCATAACAAATTACACCACACACCATAATGCCCAATACACATGTCACATAAGTGCCGCTTACCTAAATGCTCATTGCCAGGGGGTTCCATGCTCATTGCCAGGGGTTTCATGCTCGTTGCCTTGTGGGATTACATTTTTATAGTATTTTCATGTTGGCGCTCAGCTTAAAAGCTGGTAGCTTGGTCGAGTTGTCCAAACTCAAATTGATAGATAAATATACAGTAGTTGACCAGCGCTCATACAATGAATATGTGGTTCGCACTGCAGGGTTGATAAATGCGCTAATGCCTTTATGTGTACCCAGGATGGTGCTGGGATACTCTCAAATGATTAGAAACTGTGCAAAGTATGTGCGCGTATATAAAAAGAAAATGTATTGTGAAATAACAGATATGAATGATACACTGGGAGGAGTGGTGTTAATGACACTCGGGGGGACGGTCCCAACCGGGATACCTCACACAAATGTATAAAACCTGGACACACAATAGGATACAATACAGGACATTCCAAAAATCAAAAACACTAGAACTCTGTGCAGTTCTTGCCCTCTGTGAGGAAAGTCAGCGGGAACTGGAGATATCCAACTTCAAAGCAGCAGTCCACATCCGACCTGTTAATTGCAATTCCCAGTCATATTTATCAGGTTCTCTTTGACTGAGAGTATATTCCAAAAGGTGGGACTTTCGCCTTTCTGTCAACACTAGTGGCTTGTCTCTATCATGCCCAGAACCAGAGATATCAGCCTTCCAGCAGCCGGTCCCTGCTCCAGCTCCAAACGTCTGGTGTACAGTTTTATATTTTTGTCAATGGATTGCTCTGGCTCCTGATCTCTGATCCCCAAGTCCCCAGCACCTCCTGAAAGTTGGGACTTTTTATACTAGTAAAGGCTAAGAAATCTATTTCCAGATAATGGCAATATCTGCAGTCAAACAAGCTGCACTTCCACCGGAAAATGACGAATATTAAGCCCACTCCATTATCCAACCCTCCCCTGCGTATAAAACACCCCCTACCTCCCTGGAAGTCATTTACAAGGGACCCTTCATTCAGCTCAGTGCCCCCTTCCACACGTTAGTGTTCACCCTCCCACCACCTGTGCAGTAAAGGAGTAATTAGCAGAAGTTACTGCTCCAGGTCCTACATGTTGAATGGAAGATAGAGCACCCCCTGCCACCCGTGGGACATCAAAGATGCTGCTGATAGCACCCTCCACCCCTAGGAGGGAGAATGGGTAACAGCCCCAGTGACTTATAGGGAAGGAGTAGGCAGACACTGCAGGTGATGGGCTATTAGCCCCATCTGTCACTTTATGACTCCACCCAGCGTTATACACAGACTCACAGAGTGACAGATCTGGGCAAATATATAAGAGATATAATATAATATAATATATACACACACACATGCACGCACACAGAATTAATTAATCAATTAATGTTACTCTTGCTACATTTTGTTACTACATTCTCCATTATTCAAGCAATCAATCTCTCTGCCTGACACTGTATTTTATAAATAACTGATCATTTTAATGTACCATTACAGTGAAAGCATTAATGATGCTGCCATAAGCAAACTTGCAAGATCAGAATTTCGGGACATATTGCTGTTCTAAATCATTCTGGAATGGAACTGTGCTCAGAGGTAAGAAATGTATTTACGGAGAATGAAGGAAACTAGTAAAACACTCTAAAAAATAAGTTAATAAACCAACTATACCTGACCACATCATTTACTGCAATACTTCAGTTTATTGATGTAAGATTTGAAGATAGTGTTACCTCTCCTAGACCACATTAACTGCCTGCTCACAAGCTCCCCCCCTTCATTGCACAACTTTATGGATCGTCTGTGCAATGATGGGAGGAGCTTGTGAGCAGGTGTCTTGTCCTGTTTCCTTATCACCATGCTGATTACTGCGATCTGCACATGATGGACTATTAGCTATACCTAAAACTTCCCTGAACTTATCTGAAAATCTAGTTTTTAGCTTTGAGGGTCCTGGGTCATAGATGCAAATTGTGCATGCATATGGAGTTACTAAACGCCGCTATGCATGCGATCAGTGGTTGGATATAGAGCAATCAAAATGTAATGCTCGATGCAGCCCTCCCTTATGGTTTAGTTGATTTTGTATTACTAAACCAGCAAGCCCATACTCCATACTTGCCTCTTCACTGAAAACAGCCAAGAGGCTCCTAAAAACTGAGTGGTGCTCCCAGCCCACTAGAAGATTGGGGCACCCTGCAACCCCCAAAGTTGCCAACACCCAGGTCGGAGGAAAGTCTGAGGATGTGTTTCCAATGACGCAATTTGCGCTTATAAGCATCATTACAGCCTCGTAACAGCCTCACAATGCTGGTAATCTTGGCAATGTGTAACTGGGACAAGACCACGGTGATGAGGTCAAAAAGACACACCCTCAGTTCAGTATCACATCCTCCACCACGTTTCCTCATGCCACTGCCCCCGCTGTGCTATCCTGGCAGCCAGAATGTTGGCAAGTACTGTAGGTCTTACTTGTCTAGAATCCCAAACACTCTTAAATAGCTGCGAATTCCTGTCGATTTCTGAGAAACTAGCCCGCACTCCTGGGACCCCTCCAATTTCCCAGTGAAGTGGGCATGTCATGATCCGACTCCAGAGCATTACGATTTTGGTCTCAGTTGCAATGCTCAATGGAACATGCTGATGCACTATAAATGTTAATAACAATGGTAATAATTATTTGTTATTAGTGAGCGACAGCAGCAGTGCACAGACTTGACCTTTAATCATTAGTAAAATCAGCCCATTAACTGAATTCAAACAGCATTTTAAAGTAAATAGGCAATAACATATGCCTAGTATACGGACACCATTGGGAACAGCATTTCTGTAATTTAAGGATGTTTATTTTCAGGGGTCTATGAAAATGCTGAGATTTCAGCTGCACAAATCATATCTCCGCTCTTCACGCAAGAGGAGTAATTGCTTTTTCCTATATTAGTGATGCTCATTTCACTTTCGTGCCCTTATAAAACATGAATATGTGCTAAACTGTTTACATCTATATTGCATGACCCTTGAGAGCCCACAGAACTAAATTAACTGGTAAAATATAACACATACATCAAACAAAAACAATTACTATGCAGCAGATCTTACTATGGCCAAATGTACTTACAGGAATTTTATAATTGCTTTATAAATATATGTATTAAATGGGGAAATGTAACAAAACTAAAGATAGAATATATTAATAATAGTCCATTAGCATGCTTGGAAAATGATTTCAAATTGTAATTCAGGAAATCATCCACTAACCCGGCCATGATAGAGCAGTGGCGTCACAAGCGGGGTGCGGATCGCACCCGAGGGTCACCAAATGTATTTATTTATTAAGTTTCTCATATAACGCACACAATCTATATTCCCTAACACATGTACACGCATACACATTCACTCTTGGGTTAATTTTGAAAGCAAATTTACCTACCAGTATATTTTTGGGATTGTGGGAGGAAACCGGAGTACCCAGAGGAAAACCCATGCATGCACGGGGAGAATATACAAACTCTGCACAGTTAGGGCCATGGTGGGAAAGTGCAATCTCTGGCTCAGAGACAGGAGTCTAGTGGTGCATTATAACACTATGTGTAGAACCTGACACTGCAGAAAAGGGCGTGACCAATACAGGTCAGGATGCTTAGAGACCCCAATGTGAAGCCACACCCTGCTCTGTGGAGCCAGGCACCTTTCAGCAGCCTGGCTCCACAGGAGTGATAATGTGGCTGGTACTTTATTACCAGCCAATCAGCTTCTAACTGTGAAGTTACAGGCTTGGTTTGAAAAATGACAGGTAGGAGCTAGGACAGGTATTCTTTTTATGGAATTAAAAAAAAGGGTACTTATGTAGTAACTGGGCTGCCGATTTTGAAATCGGGTCCATCGCATCGCATCGCACCCGACCATATCGCATGCGATGCGATGCGATGCGATGGACCCGATTTTTCCATAGGATTCAATGTTAAAATGGACTCTGTCCATTTTAACATAGAATTCAATGGGAAAAGGGGTCCTTTTCATACCCCTACTATCCAAGTGGGCATGGAGTTGGATATAAACCTGTGGCGAGCGTAGCGAGCCACCGAGCCCGAAGCGTGGCGAGCGTAGCGAGCCCCGCGAGGGGACACAGAATACCGTCCGCTCGCCACGCTTCGGGCTCGGTGGCTCGCTACGCTCGCCACAGGTTTATATCCAACTCCATGCCCACTTGGATAGTAGGGGTATGAAAAGGACCCTTTTTCCCATTGAATTCCATGTTAAAATGGACTCAGTCCATTTTAACATTGAATCCTATGGAAAAATCGGGTCATCGCATCGCATCGCATCGCATGGTCGTATGCGATGCGATGCGATATCGCATCGCATCGCATCTGATTGTATGCCTTAACTTAAGGCATACAATCAAAAAATCGGCAGCCCAGATACTACATAAGTACCAAAAAAAGATCCCGTTTCCGGCGGCCATTTTCTAATAGTACTGGTACAGATGGAGCGCCTGTCAGCCAGCCTGAGAAATCGCCAAATCTCTTGTGCTGGTGCAGGCTGGCGGACAGGAGCTCCATCTGATGGGGACACGTGAATTCCCTGCCCATCTCTGCTTCAGACGGGCAGGGTTAATGGGGGCTGTGGGCAGCGAGGAGCTGGCGGAGGGCGGTGGCGGGCTCCGACAGAAAGCGGCACTTTTTGTGTGCGCATGTCCCCTTCTGTCAGATGGTGGCCAGCGGCAGTTGGCGATTGTATCACCAGGAGCAGCTCAAAAGAGAGCTGCTCCATCTGTATGTGGCTTCCATTTAGGATATTACCTGAAGTGGTCAAAAGATCAGTGTAACCTGAGGCAATGCAACTTCCTGGTTCAGTCCAAAGTGCTGCTGCTGCCAGCAACCAATCAGCAGAGGGGATATAAGCTTGGTTCCCATTACTCAACAATTGTCCAAATCCCTTGGCAAAGACCACTGATGAGTTCACCTCTGCACCTCTTATCTGGGTATTTGTCAACCCCCTGTCCCAGCTGTGCTTTAATGTCTCTACCAGTCTATCACCAATGTTTGAGTACCTGACACATTATATACAGTAAAAACTCCATAAATGTTTTTACACACATTGTTGCCTTACACTCCTCATTCCTTAACCAAACCCCGCCCCTTTCTTGCACAAGGCCCACAATTGCTGAGGCTAGTGGCAAGGATGAGAGTGCACATATCTGTACTTTTATTTTTTTTACCTGATAAATTGTCATTTATATATATATATATATATATATATATATATATATATATATATATATATATATATATATATATGAAAACATTCTACTTAAAATACATACAAAGATGCCATACTCTACCCCAGTGGTCAGGGAACAGGGGTAAATTACCCCAAATGGGGTAAAAATTGAATTCCTGGGGGTAATGGACGGTCGTGCTGTCGAGACACAGCCGTGAATGCATATGAATCTATATTCATGCCTGGCTGTGTCTCGGCAGCGCGACCGTGCAGTACTCCCAGGAATTTAATTTAATTGCATATAGAATCTATATATAGAGTCTGTATGCATCACTGTGCAGCGCTGTGTGCTGAGCGATCTGGCATCACTCAGATCGCTCAGCAAAATCTCCCAGTGTGTAGACCCCGTTAGAATATACATATATCTGTCACGATAATAATCGCTTCAGTGTCCTTTCCCCTGAAGCAATTCTCATCATTTACCATGTACTTGTCCTAAATTGCCATGTACAGTAATTTGTTATTTAATTGTTTTTTGCTCATTTATGTATTGTTAGGGGCCGTTAAACCATTGTGGCACCATATAAATAAATGATTATAATAATAACACTGTATCTCAGACACCCATTTAAAAGTGGGATATTCTGGCATGGTAAATGTAATGTGTGGTGTCCAGTGACAGAATAAATTCAGAACAGTTCAAAGCAATGATCCACACCTTGGTTTTGCCTGGTAAGTTAATTCCCCTTTAAAAAAACATCAGAGTTCGGCGGACATCTCACACTGCCGCTGTACTCGGGCAGCATTAAATCTCACCCATTATATTTTTTGGTACTTCTTTACTAGCACGGCGCCCACGATATAAAGTTGTATGACGTCGAATCGCATCACATGCCATATGCCAACATGCAATGCGATTTTAAATTGTATAAGCCCCTATACGATTTTTAATTGTATAAGCACCCGAATGGGTGCTTACAATGTTAAATGCACCCCCACTATCAACGTGAACCCGAAGCGTGGCGAGCGCAGCGAGCACGTGAGGGGCGGCGGTACGCGTCCTCCGACCTTTTCATACCCCCACTATCCATGTCGGCGTGGAGTTGATTTAATATAGTGTGGCAAGCGCAGCGAGCCACCGAGCCCGAAGCGCGGCGAGCGCAGCGAGCCCCGCGTATTACTTTACATGTATTCCGCGTCCGCTCGCCACGCTTCGGGCTCGGTGGCTCGCCACACTATATAAAATCAACTCCATGCCAACGTGGATAGTGGGGGTATGAAAAGGTCGGAGGATGCGTACCGCCGCCCCTCACGGGCTCGCTGCGCTCGCCATGCTTCAGGTTGGCGTTGATAGTGGGGGTGGCATTGCGGGTGCTTTTAACATAGTAAGCACCCATTACGGTGCTTATACAATTAATTATCTTATAGGGGGTACTTTTAACATTGAAAACACCCATTAGGGTGCTTATACAATTTTAAATTGTATACCATTGTATATGCCATACAATGGCATACAATGATATGGTATACAATTTAAAATTGTATATCATCGGCTGCCATCGCATATCATCGCATACCATCGTATGCCTTATGGTCTGCGATGCGATGGGCGCCGTGCTAGGAAACAAGTACCTATTTTTTAAAATAAACTATATATAATAACGTTCATCTTGCCTTCTTTTGCGTGAAACAGCTCCTTTAGTCCTTTTACAGGAAAACAATGTAATGTTCCATTTCTTATGCATATCCAGCCGCAGTATCTCAGCGAAAGGAAACGTGAATTGCAGGCCTTATTCTCACTCTCAGAGGCAAATTCCTTCTCAAAAGGACAAAACCATATGCACTGCAGGTGGGGCAGATATAACATGTGCAGAGAGAATTAGATTTGGGTGGGGTTTTTCTTCAAAGTGAGATCTATATTGGAGTGTATAAATAAAGCAGCCAGTATTTACCCTGCACAGAAACAAAATAACTATCCCAAATCTATTTATATCTGCACATGTTACATCTGCCCCACCTGCAGTGCACATGGGCCTTATTCAGATCTGAGCTTAGTACAAATTTGCTCAGAAAATGGGCAAAACCATGTGCAATACAGGTGGGGCAGATGTAACCTGTGCAAAGAGATTTCAATTTGGGTGGGGTGTGCTGAAACTGAAATCTAAATTGCAGTGTAAAATAATGCAGCCAGTACTTACCCTGCACAGAAACAAAATAACTCACACAAATCTAACTCTTTCTGCACGTTACATCTACCTCACCTGCAGTGCACATGGTTTTGTCCATTTGAGAAGGAATTTTTCTGAGAGTGAACCAGAATAAGGCCCCGCATCATGTCAAATGATGATATTCCCTACAATACACATTTACTCCACAAGGTGGCACTTTAAGTGAAATAATACTATGCATTTAAGAACCTATCCAACATCTAGGTGTTATATAAAAACAAAACAGAGAGAAGAAAATGTGTGTTTAAAACTCTGTGGCTGCTGACTATATAATAACAGAAATGTATTCAAGGCTCTTCAGCCCTTACTGAATTGTGTGATATTTCTGCCTGATCTAGATCAGTATTACTGCGAGGCACTTGTTTTTTATTTGTTAGACTATATGATATAAAATTTCAAGATATAAAAAGTAACTTTCTTTTCTTTTCTGAAATAGCAAGTTATTGATACTGTAACTAAAACACCATACACATTAGACAGTTCAGTCTTTCAATGCGTTTATTAGATATCAGACAGTAATATACTCATGCATACCTTATATTTTCCTAAATAGACAGGGTTTCCTTCTCATACATCCCATACACTTGTTCCATATGTTATATAATGTTGGTAATAGATGTTTAGGGGGGAATTTACTAAAGGAAATTTGTAAAAAATAGGTGAAAAATAGGTGTATTTGTATCCAGAAATACACTTATTTTTGACATTTACTATCCCGAAAATACGGCAATTCATATTCGTATTGATGTTCTATCAATACGAATACGAATTGCCGTATTTTCGGGATAGTAAATGTCAAAAATAAGTGTATTTCTGGATACTAATACACCTATTTTTTACAAATTTCCTTTAGTAAATTTCCCCCCTAATGTTCAGTGTCAGCGCTTGGCAACTTCCGAGTGATTTGCCAGTTGTATGCAAGGTGTGGAATTCAGATGACCCACACATCCGCATATATTCAGAGGCTAACACTTACAGTGTCGTACATTTTAGATGGTGCTTCCGGTTCTGATACAGGCTGTGGAACGCAGGTGCCCCGCACAGCCGGAAATATTCAGAAAACAAACATTAAGGGCCTTATTCTGGTCGATAATTGGTCGTAATTTTCCGAATTCTTACGGATGGCGTTTTTTAGCCGTCTGCGCATGCGTGTGCAACGCTATGCGCATGTGCCACGCAAGGTCTCCGTACTCGTTCTCACTAATACCGTACAGAAATGTGCACCGCATTCACTCGGGAAATATGGGCGTAATATGGGCGTCATTCGGAACTACACAGGGGCGTAGTTTCAAAGTGGGCTAAACTGGGCGTAAACATGGGCGTACACGAGGGAGTGCACTAATTCTGGTAGGCGTACATTCGGACAGCACACCGACTGCACACGAACAAAAAGGCAGGAAATATGCGGTCTTCATAAGCAAGTATTGCTTTGCGGACACCACTCGTTCATGCGCTAGGCATTCGGAACGCCCAATCAGTACGGGCGCACCATACCATACCACCTCCATGTGAGTTCTGGTACGGGAAAAAAGTATTTTTGGGTACCCATTCACCCCCAAATTTGGTTGTTAAGTTTGTGTCACTGATACACATATTTGTTTAGATGTTTTTGCATTAACCTGAGACAAATCACCACTACTGAACATAACAGTCAAGCGCCTTCAAATTCCACTTTTGTTCGGGAAGATTTGCAAGCGTGGATTACTGGTCCTCCATTTGGAATTGAGGCTGCAAGGACAGTAAGCGCCTTGGGACGTTTCCTCTTTTTTGTTAGGGCTTATCTACCTACTACTATTAACCCCAAATGTTCTTCTACATGAGATACTGAGCCTTTTTTTTGTGCACATACAGTATCTTTCTTTTAAATCATTACTTACTGTGTATGACATACTGTATGTGTCAATCTTTTATTGATTTTAAGATGATTTATACACCTTTACTTACATCACATTGATGAGACTTTTAAGATCCTGAATACTTCTTGTTACCCATGGAAGCTAAATATTATTGCTTATGAAAATAATACAGTCATCATACTCAGAAACCGTATAAACACCAACAACTAGGCTACAAATAAACTCTACAGTGGCCACTATTCTCTTAACAGCTCGTAAGACTTATTTTTATATATTGTTGCCCCCAAGGGTTTCTAAACAGAGTTTTTAGTGTTTACCACTTAGGATAAGAGTGATGACAAATGGAGGAGAAAGGAAAGGTCAGAATAATTCAGGGTCAGGAATCAGATCAGTCATCAAATGACTAAATTGGCAGGGAGAGTCAAGGCCAGAAGGTCAAGGCTGGCAGGAATAAATCAAATCAAAGGGTTGAGGCAAGGTCGATATATAGAATCTACAGAGATATGATCACTTGCAATTTAAAATTAAAATGGACCATGAGTAACTGTTAGATGGCCTATTGGGAAAGCACACAATAGTCACATTACTGAGCAGTGATTTATGCACAATTGCCTGGAGATACCTGCAATGCCCAACTAGACCCAAAAGAGAAAGGAAATGGTGTGAATAACCAAACCATTATACAAGTAGAAACTTTAAAAAACCTTGTCAAATTTAAAGCACCTGGAGCATGGGTCTGGTTTTTAAAAATCGGGGAACCCCCATTTGCCGGGTTTCCTGATTTTTTAATACCAGCCCCGGCTCTTTCAGCCTGGTGCTGGTCACGGCTGTGGGGGGGACCCCACGCCGTTTTTCTTATTTATTTTTCTTTCTATTTTTTTTTACCCATTGCAGCCTCCACGGATCTGACTGATCCATGCAGACTTCCTGCACGAATTTGTATTAGCGGCCGCTAATACGAATCATAACGCCATCGGAGGGTTACAAAGCAGTTGTATTTGACTGCTTTGTAAATTCCCCTCCGGAACACGACTTTGCATATGGCTGAAACAGCCATATGCAGTTGTATTAACAAAGGCGAATTAAGATTTTTTTTTTCCTATTCTTAGTAAATTTCAGCCATAATGTCCACAGAAGTGCCCCTAATACATGATGGCCACAGCAGTAGTGCCGCTTATACACATTATGCCCACAATAGTAGTGCCACTTATACACAAGGCTCACATTAGTAGTGCTGTGCCCCTTATAATCATAATGGCAACAAAAATAGTGCTGCTTATACACAATGCCCATAGTAGTAGTGCAGTGCGCCTTATACACATAGGGGTTTATTTATAAAGATGGGAGTTCTATTGAAGATGGAATGTTGCTATTGTTAACAGCGGAATATACTTCTAGGAGATAATATATAGAATCTGATTGGTTGCCCATAGCAGCACCCCATGTTCAACAGAACACCCATCTAAATAAATAAATGTCCACAGAAGTGGGGCCACTCATACCCATAATGTGCTTTATTCCGGTAATACCGTCCCCCAGGCGTTCGCACGAGGAGCCATGTTTTTTTCTTTTTGTGCATGTGCATACGCTGGGTGTGAGCGGTCACAGCAAACTGCTAGTTCACCATCCTGTTCGCACCTAACAGTGTGAGTGGGTAGGGGGCTGGGGGGTTGGCTTGGAGTGGTGACGACCAGCGTTTCATGGGTGTTCCCATGGAAATTAGGCAGTGACACGGGTGCCAGGGGTGGGCAGCTGGCGTCAGCTGCCCACACTGTTCCAATACAGGGAGCACTCAAAGTCAACGCACCAGCAAGTGTCTTAGTTTTGCGTGCACCTTCCAAATCATTCGATGGTCGGCGACCATCGAATAATTTGGTCCCCGCACCCAAGGCTCTGAATGGCATCCATTCGCAGCTGTGCAGGAAACTCGGCGAGCGAGGGGGGGGGGTGTGGCTGTGTGACTGGTGTTTTATCCGCACGTAATGTTGTGAAATTCGCAGTGTTGCATGTGGACCAGAATAAGGTCCAATATCCACAGTAGTAGTGCAGTGCTCTACATACACATAATGCCCATAGTAATAGTGCCACTTATACACAATGCCCAAGGTACAGTGCCCCTTAAACACAATGGCCACTGTACCACTGTAGTAACGCCACTTATACACATAATGCACATCACCCATGAACTGTTTAGGGGACACCTGAGGTGATGATTGAGGGGAGTCACACAGGCATAGTCACCTGTCAGAGAGGTCAGCTAGCTTGAGAGGTAGAGAGGCACTAATATAAAGCGAGAGACTGAGACGCAGTTACTGGGACTTCCTCCAATGCTGGCTGGAGAGTTGTCTCCATGATCCCCAGCTGAGAGAGTGTTCCTGTACCACCTCTGGAGCCACCCCAGCATCTGGTGACTAACAGTAGAGGTCCGCTGCTGGGGGAAAATCTGTATTTGTGCCTGAAGGTGCTGATCTTCTTGTAGGTGTTCAGAGACGGGGCAGCCTGAGAGAAGCCTGCAGTGCCGAGCCTACTAAATCAGGCAGCTGCAGTCGCCTGTACTTAGCTGCTGTGGCTGGGCATGGTGGGCAAGCGGAGGTGGAACGGGTTCTGCATCTAAATTCCACCCCATTCTGGGCCACTTTAACCTATGCTTATAATACCTCTTATTATTATTATTATTATTATTATTATTATTATTTTATTTATAAGGCGCCACAAGTGTTTCGCAAGGGCCGTACAAAGGAACAATACAGGGAGACAAAACTTGGCAAAACATTGAATAAATAACAAAAATACAGTACAAATAAAGAGCACCACAGTTCAATACACATTACAGCTTAAATGTAAGTAGTGAGGACCCAATCAACATACAACTAGAGGCTTGATGCCAATGATGGAGATGAGTATGAAGATGGTCACTGAGTGTTGGAGTATAGGAGAGCTGTGAGTGAAATGTGAAGAGAAGTGGGCTTTGACAACAGGAGGGAAGAGGGCCCTACTCGGAGGAGCTTACAATCTAGTAGGAAGGGGAGACAGACAGATTACAAGAGGTGCAAGCGAGGGGGTGGTGGTTAGATAGCAGGATGTAAACAGGCAAGGGGTCGGAGAACCAGCTGGTTTATGCAGTGGAAGGGTACGCTTTGATGAATAGGTGAGTTTTCAGTGCCCGTTTGAAGCTTTGCAAGGTCGGGGAGAGTCTAATGGAGCGAGGGAGTGCGTTCCACTGAAGGGGTGCAGCACGGGCAAAGTCCTGTACTCTAGCATGGGAAGCAGTGATCAGGGTGGAGGAGAGACGACAGTCGTCAGCTTATTATAGCTCTTATAGGGCTGTGTACAAAAATCCACAAGTCTGGGGTGAGATCAAGCCACGACGGTGGAGTTACGGTGCTGTTAAAGGCTTTTTCCAAGTTTACAATAGGAACTCGCCCCCTCACGACTAATTGAATTAAGTACAGATAAGTACAAACTTATTCATATGAATATATGTCACAATAGTGTGTCTTATTCGGTATTAGTATGCCGCAAGTGAGAAATGTCGATTTTTTTTTCTTGCCTCAACTTGCTATTTCCTAAACTGCGTAAACGCATCTTTTCACGATCCATGTCCTTGTCTTTGTCAGGGGACTCAGAGGAAGGCTTAAATAGATGTTTGCATTATAAATATTCAAAGCTCTCACCAATATAGAAATGTACATAAAAAATATACTATGGAAACCCACAAATAACAACATATATTAACCAAAAGATTAAAAACTGTATGTAAGATTTAAAAAATGCTATAGTTATCTCATATTAATATAATATTACCACACAACTATAGTACATATAATCCAATTTCATCAGGAGTTTGATAAGAAGAAAATGTTCACACAGACAATTAACAGCAGCACAGTTGTTAATAGCAGCAAGTCCATCTTTAGCAGCAAATTAATGCCCCAAAGGTATCAACGTGAATCATAAGTAATGTTAGCAGCTGTAAATACCAGGAAGTGGGCTACACATGTGTCTGCAGGAGCACTATTCAATGATGGGCCTATAGTATCACAATAATCCACTCTGTGGCAGGTGCACTGGCAGCTGTAACTCCCATGGACCATGACGTTTTCCAAATGGACTGCCCACTAAGTCGCAGCTTAAACACTGCAGCTATAGAGAACCCTCTTTACCTTATGGAGCTTTCGCAGAGTGATATCTAGGTAATCAGGTCCCTCACACATAAGGAGAGATGTATTACATGTTGAGCAGATTCCAGCCTAGTGTCGCTGAGCTGTCATTGACTAGGCATGGCTGACTCCTCAGCGCCTAGACCAGCAGTGGCCAAAAAGGATTAATATGGTCCTTGAAGAAAGATTACACATGATACATCAGTCCACTAATTGTCATCATCAAGATCAGATCAGCTACATCCAGTCTTCTCCAAACACCTGGCCTTGACTGACACATTAGCGAACATTATGAGTTGCTAGACCACTGAGACCACTTAGAACCTATATGGATTCATTATTCATTAACAACTATTTACATGGTGCTGAATTTAGTGTCATCTGGAATAAATTGTGTTTTATGGATGAAAATTTGCCTGCTCCAATTGTGGAAGAGAAACCTTTTTAAGGCATATAGGCCTCTTATACAGTGGAGTTATTGTCCTAAGAGCTGGTCTGGGATTGATGTTATCTTGCTATACTGAAGGGAGAGAAGAGTGTTTTGTCCGAAAAGAAACCTTTATGTGAAAATAGGGCCCAATTCAGAGGTCAGTGTCTACACATAAAAGGAAGAAGTGTCATCTAGAAACCATTTCCTTGCGAGGGGGAGGTGTACCTGTGTTTCAAAGAAACCTTTAATGTGAACATAGGGCACCACTAAAAGGTCAATGTGGTGACTTGGGAGGCTAAAGTGATCAGCATCAGTTGATGAAGGCCTCAGGCATAGGTTGTGACAATGGATAAATCGGAGAGAGGCTTGATAAACATGAACCTAGATAGTAACAGCAGAGTAAAACTTGCAATTGGCAGTTTGAATAATGCAGTAACTTATAACACAGTTCACAGATATCGGCATGGCAATAGATGTGGATACTTTGATAGCTACAAGTAATAGGTGCAGTGATAAACACTGATGCAGTTCTTTAAGGCAGTATTGCCACAAGACACAATAAACAAGAGGGTATGTTACTGTGGCTGCCAATAGAGCAGTACCAATGGTGGAACATTGATACTTCCGGAGCGATGGTAGAACACAGATAACTCAAGAATAATGGTAGAACATCGGTAACTTAGGAACGATGGTAGAACATTGATAACTCAGGAACGATGGTAGAACATCGATAACTCAGAAAATATGGTAGAACATCAGTAACTCAGGAATGATGGTAGAACATTGGTAACTCAAACGATGGTAGAACATCAGTAACTCAGGAACGATGGTAGAACATTGATAACTCAGGAACGATAGTGGAACATCGACATCAGAAATGATGATGGAGCATCAACATCAGGAACAATTATGGAATATCGATATCAGGAACGATGATGGAACATCGACAGCTAGGCAGTATTGTGCTGGAGAGAGTACCTGTCTCAGAAGCAGAGGTTCACAGGAGCTGGAATACCTGAAAGCAAACAGTGCAGCAGAGAGACAAAACTGAATCACTAGCAAATTAGACCGAGTTTCCCATGATACTTATACCCAGTGGGAGTCCATGTTTGGCATTGGCAGGAAAGTCTGTTTGGAGCACCATACTTGCAGAAGCCACAGGCTGAGAACTGCGTTCTGACATGAGAGGAGAGATGTGCTGCACAGCTGTGGACTTAGCGGCGCTGGATGGACACAGGGGAGGAGGCGGGACAACTGCACTGCGCGCAGGACACTGACAGTGTAGAGCCAGCCTGGAGAGCACTTGGATTTAAGAATGTCTGTTTGATTACCCAGATCGTGACAGGGAGGAAGCGAGAGAATGCTAGGGAAAGAGATAGATAGAGAGAGAGATAGAGAGAGAGAGAGAAAGGGATGTAGAGAGAAAGAGAGGAAGAGAGAGAGAAAGAAAGGGAGAGAGTGAAAACCCCCCTCCCTGCGACAACCCCTATGGCGACTCCCCCTTTTTGTCAGAAACCAATTAACCTACCAGTATGTTTTGAAGGAAACCCACACAAATAAAGGGATACAATACAAATAAAATGGCGAGATTAGAATCAAACCCATGACCTGAGTGCTGGGAGGCAGCAATGCTAATCCCTACGCCACCGATTTGCCATGGTTAGTAATAGATCCACTACTGGGATTCAATTGGAAATATCATTATTTCAGTTATGGACTTATTGTAGTAATAATACTGGTGATTTGTAATTTTACTTAAGCTTTATACGTAACAATATGTAACAGAACTCTCTGCAATCTCCACCCCCAATCCAACCGCTGGTGACAGCAGTCATCATCATGATCTGGTCACATTTTTACAAGCATTATCCTTTGTACAGGAGGTCCATCCGATGTAGTCTGGATCAATGTTCCCCTCAGAATAGGCTGCAATTCCTCCAACATTGCAGTGACAGGGAATGCTTATCCTACATGCATACATCCTGAATTGCCAAATAAGACGAGAAAACACCCTGCGATTGGCAGCCCCAGCTCTTCCACAGACTGCTACGAATCATGTGATCCATACACAGACAGTATTACTCAGTTTGCCGTCCCCAGCACTATTGCAGACTACTACAAATCAAGTGATCTATACGCAGGCTCACTGTGTCCTAATAAATCAACAATGGTATTAATAACAACACAAAATGCACAATGGAACCATCGCAGTGATTTTGTGGTAAAATAAAATATCTCTTAAAGGTTGGGCAGAGGGCACAATATAGACAAGTTGAAACCAATCCAATAAGCTGACATCCTCCATTGAACAAACAATAGGTCAGATGCCAGGAAAGCCAATGATTGTGTTTTTCTGCTATTACAGACAAAGGTTATGATATTATGCAGTCACTGGAGTGCCTGGGAAATGCCGGAAACATTCTACTGTAACAAATGGACTTTTAATGTACCTTGACAAAAGTGAAAATGACACATTTTATATGGAGGGAGGTAGGTGCTATGTTCTCCTGGTATCGCAGCTTATGCCAACATAGCATCAAGTATGTTGATTATGTGTATTATTGCTTGCTTGTAAAACTTGCCTACTGTATTTATAGGAAGACACAGGCATCATCTCAGCATTGCGGGTGTGGGGTAATATGTCGACATTCTTATGGACGTAATATTGATGTTTACCATGTTGACAAATCCACCCTGGTGGTCCAGCAGTGACTTACCTTCTCCTGATGCCCTGCATTAGCTCCAGCGCTGCCCCCAGGTCATGGTCATGTGACTGCGACTTCTGAATCAGACCTCCAATCCGCCATCATTCCATTGAGTATTTCTACCCTATCTCTAATCACTACCCCTACCTCCAGTGATGCATGCAGTGTGTGCATGTGATGTGTGATAGCAGCGGGGCTGGGTCACTGCGTTTCCGGCTGAATGAGTAACTGCAAATCATAATACAGACACCTGAGGAGGAGGAGGACACTGACTGACACCCAGCAGCCCCATCACACTGACTAGGGGTGCTGCCCGCCTGTGCTGTAACCAGTGCCTGTGTTTGTACTACTGAATTGCTGTTTCCTCAATTGGTTTAATTATCCCACAAATTTTGGGGTCTATATAAACCAATTCATAATTTGAATTGTGTGATATGCAGTGTATAAGGGGTGTACTGCTGTGTGGAGTGCTGTGTATGAGGGGTGTACTGCTGTGTGCAGTGATGTGTATAAGGGGTGTACTGCTCTGTGGAATGCTGTGTATGAGGGGTGTACTGCTGTGTGCAGTGATGTGTATAAGGGGTGTACTGCTGTGTGGAATGCTGTGTATGAGGGGTATACTGCTGTGTGGAATGCTGTGTATAAGGGGTGTACTGCTGTGTGGAATGCTGTGTATAAGGGATGTACTGCTGTGTGGAATGCTGTGTATAAGGGGTGTACTGCTGTGTGGAATGCTGTGTATGAGGGGTGTACTGCTGTGTGGAATGCTGTGTATTAGGGGTATACTGCTGTGTGCAGTGATGTGTATAAGGGGTGTACTGCTGTGTGGAATGCTGTGTATGAGGGGTGTACTGCTGTGTGCAGTGATGTGTATAAGGGGTGTACTGCTGTGTGGAATGCTGTGTATGAGGGGTATACTGCTGTGTGGAATGCTGTGTATAAGGGGTGTACTGCTGTGTGGAATGCTGTGTATAAGGGATGTACTGCTGTGTGGAATGCTGTGTATAAGGGGTGTACTGCTGTGTGGAATGCTGTGTATGAGGGGTGTACTGCTGTGTGGAATGCTGTGTATAAGGGGTGTACTGCTGTGTGGAATGCTGTGTATGAGGGGTGTACTGCTGTGTGGAATGCTGTGTATGAGGGGTGTACTGCTGTGTGGAATGCTGTGTATGAGGGGTGTACTGCTGTGTGGAATGCTGTGTATGAGGGGTGTACTGCTGTGTGGAATGCTGTGTTAAGTCAAGTTATTGCGCTGCCTAGATTAGAAAAAGTGTTCAAAAGTCTCCATGGTCACCTATATATACTTTTGCATTAACTATTTGCTTTTGTCTATCTTTTTACCATACTGTAAGGGCGGTATTCAATGAGCCTGATTCGCCATGTTTTTATGGCGAATTTGTGCTGTTTGGCGAATTTTTGACTAAAACGGTGAATCACCCTATTCAATGACCAGATGGCGAATACATTTGAAGGTTTTTTTCGCCATGATTCACCGAGTAGCAATCGCTATCTTTTTATGGTGAAGTGGAATGTGAACTTTTAAAATAAAGTGTTTTGTTTTTTTACATTTGGTGTCCAAAAATCAGGAATTTTATTCTGAGGAGGGGCATGCTATTTTTATTCATGTGCTATATTTAATTTAAAAATTTTTTTTTTTTTTTTTTACACAGCAGCCAGCAGGGGGGGCCGGAGCCGAGCCGCTCATTACATATTCATATATTCACTGCACCCGATCGTTACATATGCACGATTGGGTGTAGTGAATATACCCGTCCCCTGCTGGCACCCCCGGGGGGCAGCCTGTGCTGCCTGGCACCCGGGGAGCCCACCTCCCCCCACATACGCTCTGGGGCAGGCAGAGAGACTTCCATCTCTCTGCCTGCCACCGTCCTCAGGCTCCCTGCGGCGTTCGCCACAGGAGCTCATATTCGCCGGTCAGGGGCAGCGAGCCCCTGACTCGTTGAATACCGGAGCCGGCGAGGCTCCGGAACGTGGCGAATGTGCAGCGAATCCTAAAAAGGATTCGCTGCACCTCGCAGGTATTCACATTGAATACCGCCCTAAGTCTGAGTTTCTGATTCTGAACTACTGTGATTATCTGGGCTCAATTCTCTATGGGCCAGATTCAGTACAGCGAAAAATCAAGTCATTTTGTGTCTGGCATAAACCATGTTGCAATGCAAGGAGAGCAAATACATTTATATTGTTTGTGAGCAGGGTAAATATTTTCTGATTCTGTATGCAGCCCACAGATATTAGACAGATTTACTTTTACACTGCAATTTAGATTTCAATTTGAACACACCTCACCCAAATCTAACTCTCTCTGCAAATGTTACATCAGCGCCACCTACAGTGCAGCAGGGTTTTATCCAGCTGTGTGCTTTTTTTCTTTTTCTAACAAAGCTGAATCAGACCCTATGTCATTATCTATTGCTGCTCACATACAGTTCATCAATTGTACAGTATCCTTAACATTACTGATTTATTTTACTTTCCTATGATTCTATTGACTTTCATTGTCTTGATAGATACGTAGTGGCCACCACTCCAATCAAAAAGAGAATAGCAATAAACCCTGAAGCCGCCTGTGCATTAAAGGGAAACAATCAATTGATTGATTTTTCCATTATCATTTAATAACATCTTGAAAAATGAGTCAAGAAAAGTGCAATATGCAGTTCCCTCTTTATTGCAGTAGAGTTCACTGATACAATAAATGAAATAAGTATCATATTTTCACCAGATTACATTTTAATATTAGCCTATTTATACAGACATGACAGAAAGAACTGAGATCTATTATACCCCTTTTACACCGCCTCAATAACCCGGGTTTCTCCCTCCTGCAGTGGTGTAAAAGGGGTTAACCCGTGGCCCTTTATATGGGACTTCTACCCAGGTTCTGACCAGCGTAGAACACGGGCAGGAACTGGGTAGAGGGCAGTTTAATTGGGTACGCCAGGTCATGGTGAAATTTGCAAGTGTAAAAAGTAACAAATGCTGAGTCGCACCCAGGTTTTTGGACCCAGCTTCAACCCGGATGCGACTCAGCGTTTGTTACTTTTGTTACGCTGTTTGTTACACCTGCAAAGTTCACTCAGCGTTTTGGTGTAAAAAGGGTATTACTGTACAAGACGGCCATCCAGGAGAACAGCTCTGGGATCGAACATTCCTCTTGTGCTCTAAAGCACCGGTTCTCAAAATCGTGACACCTGCGTGGGATTCCTGAGGACTGAGCTTGATAACCACTGCTATAAAATATTAAGGGTTCAGAACAATTGGGTGCAAGATTGCGAATACAAGTTTGTTTTATGGAACTCGCAGACTTCGCACCAATGCGCACCACTGAATTCTCTGATCCAATTAGTGAGGAGACCTTCCTGGACATCAAAAAAGTTACTTTGTTAGCGGAATTATATATAGAAGGCTGTTAGTGGCCATGAGGAAAGCGCTGGACACTTTTAAAAGGTGTTAAATGGTTCAATTTGCCAATTTATAAAGGTTAAAAAAAAAAAAATTAATAAACAAATTTCGGTACTTATGTATTATCTGGACTCCCATGTTAAATGCACCCCATTTTTTCATACCCCTACTATCCAACTACGCATGGAGTTGATTTTATATAGTGTGGCGAGCGCAGCGAGCCCCGCGAGGGGACGTGGTCTCATAAGAAAAACGGGATTCCAGATATTACATAAGTACCCAAATTTCATTTAACTACAGAGGAATTAAACAGAAACATTTATAAAAAAAAAGTAATATAAGGTAATGACATTTTGTAAAATGTGTAAAAAGCATTTATATTTTGTTTAAATAACTGATTTCATAAAATGTGTGTGTGTGTGTGTGGGGGGGGGGGGCTTAATAAAAAAAAGTTGATTTGGGGATGATTTGAGGATTATTTTTAACCCCAAAATTTACATGTACTGATTAGCCCAATGAAAAACTTCCTAAAACATTAATGATTGTTCCCACAAGTCAACTTAAAACAAGGCAAGTCTGTGTACTGAATACACAGTTAGTTAATACCCCTTTCACATCGCAAATATCGGGTCACACCTGGGATTTGGACATGGGTCCGTCCAAAGGAGCGACCCGGCATTTTCTATGTTTAGCCCCCACAGCGAGCTGGCAATAAGGCCCTTATTCTGGTTCGTGCGGTACGGCCCGCGTGCGGCCGTACCGCCGATGTTTTCCGTCTGCACATGCGCAGAGGTCAATCTGCGCATGTGCAGGCGAATTCGCCGCACATAACGTTAGTACGCCGCAAAGGGGGCGTATAGGGGCGTGAGGGGCTTCATGCCCTCATTTCCCTATGTATACGCCCCGCGTTTCATGGGCGTTCCCATGCAAACGCGGGGCGTACGCATGGTAATGAGGCCATGACGCAACTCATGGGGGCGGAAAGCTGACGTCGCCGGATGTCAGCTTTCAGCCCCCATACAAGCTACCACACGGACGATTGTCCGTGTGGTCTCAGCTTGCGGGAGCTGCCGCGGCGTGCGGACCTGCCTTCGATAGTCGACGACCATCGAATGCAGGGGGCAGCTCCCACCATGGTGGAGGCGTACGCCTCCACCATTTTCATGCGGATCGGCAGCCGTCCGTGTACGGACGGCCGTGCCGATCCGTCTTGTAGGCGGGGATTCGTCTGGTGCGGTCGGAGCCGCATATGCGGCTCGACCGCACCAACCAGAATAAGGGCCTAAGCCGGGTCACTTGTATAACAAGAGGCGGAGCAGTGCCACGTCATCGGAGGCAGGGTAGGAGGGTCTCGAAGCTCTGCCTCCTCCATAGTGTGAACCAGACCCGGGTCGCTGGACACACTGCACAGCAACCCAGGTCCAACTTTTAACCCATGTCAGAACGTCTGGTTACTGGAGCCTGGAAATTTTAATTGGTGCTTTCAAACCACACCTCTACCCGGGTTGATACGTCATCAACCGTTAAAAACCTGGGTTGAGCATGCGGTGTAAAAGAGGTATAAGAAAGACCTCGATCTTCACACCTGCAGAGGCATCACGGCCTACAAACTCATGTGATTGCCCTAAGACTGTGTACAACTGCACACAAATATATATACAGCCAGGAACATTTTTCTTTGAACCTAAAGTCCCTTATCTCTCTGTCTGTAATTTATGTTCCAATTCAGAAGAAAAACACTGATATAGGAGCTCTTTCCTTTTAACCCCTTACCGCCGCAGCCTGTTTTTGCCTTCCTGACAGAGCCCTTTTTTTCAAATCTGACATGTATCACTTTATGTGGGGATAACTTTTTTTTGCTTTTACTTATCCCAGTGATTTTAAGATTGTTTTCTCGTGACACATTGTACTTCAAGGTAGTGGTAAATTTTGGTCGATACAGTCTGTGTTTTTTTGTGAAAAATACCAAAATGTCGTAAAGAAATTGAAAATTTTGCAATTTGCAAAATGTTAAATTTTCTGCTTGTGAGACAAATAATCATACCACTCAAAATAGTTAATAACTAACAAAGACCATATGTCTACTTTATGTTGCCATCATTATTTCAACCTCCTTTTAATTTTTTTGGACACTAGGAGGCTTAAAATATGAATAGCAAATTCTCAAAATATCAAGAAAATTTCAAACACTGATTTTTTTAGGGACCAGTTCAGTTCTGATGTGACTTTGAGGGACTTGTATGTGAGACACCCCCATAAATGATGCCATTTCAAAAACTGCACCCCTCACAGTATTCAAAACAGCATTTTGGAAGTTTGTTAACCCTTTAGGTGTTTCACAGGAATTAAAACAAAGTGTAGGTGAAATTTCAAAATTTCTTGTTTTTTGCAGATTTTCAATTTTAATACATTTTTCTAAGGAACACAGTAGATTTTACTAGAGAAATGTGACTAAAAATTGATTCCCCCAATTCTTTTGTTTTCATAAATATCCTATATGTGGCCCTAGTGTGCACGTTGACCAAACCACAGGCTTCATAATAGAAGGAGCACCTACTTGATTTTGGAGCCTCCTTTTTATGAGATTATTTTTTAGGCACCATGTAGGTTTCTAGGCACCATAAGATGCTAAAAGTTAGGAACCCCCCCACAAGTGACCCCATTTTGCAAACTACACCCCTCAGGGAATTCATCTAGGGGTATAGTGTACATTTCAAACCCCCAGGGGTTTCACCAATTTTGGTACAACTGGGCTGTGAAAATGAAAAATTACATTTTCTTACACAAAAATGCAGTTCTGGCTCAAAATTTTTTATTTTCACAAGGAATGAAGGAGACAAAGCACCCCAAAATCTGTGCCGCAATTTCTCCCGAGTACGGCAATGCCTCATATGTGACCAAAAAATACCATTTGGGTGCATGGCAGGACTCAGAAGGGAAGGAGTGATATTTGGATTTTGCAGCACAGATTCTGGTGGAATGAATGGTGGGTGCTATGTCGCATTAGCAAGACCCCCGAAGCACCAATACAGTGGAACCCCCCCACAAGTGACCCCATTTTGCAAACTACACCCCTCAGGGAATTCATCTAGGGGTATATTGTACATTTCAAACCCCCAGGGGTTTCACCAATTTTGGTACAACTGGGCTGTGAAAATGAAAAATTACATTTTTTTACACAAAAATGCAGTTCTGGCTCAAAATTTTTCATTTTCACAAGGAATAAAGGAGACAAAGCACCCCAAAATCTGTGCCGCAATTTCTCCAGAGTACGGCAATGCCTCATATGTGACCAAAAAATACCATTTGGGTGCATGGCAGGACTCAGAAGGGAAGGAGTGATATTTGGATTTTGCAGCACACATTCTGGTGGAATGAATGGTGGGTGCTATGTCGCATTAGCAAGACCCCCGAAGCACGGTGAAATGATGAACCTAATAATCCATAGATGTGTGGTATATTTTAAAACACTCCTTCATACATAAGCCGGGTTTGTCGGGGCAAGTTTCACAGTGGAAAATAGTTTGCTTTCTTATTCCCTTTTTATAGCAAACTTTGCACCTTTTTTGTGTCCTGCCCTTTTTTCCAGTGGAGGGGATTTCGTTAGGAAAATGCTGCCTTGATACAATACGGGGGCCAGTACTAGAAGTACTGGGGCCAGTACTAGAAGTACTGGGGCCCTCTGCCTGCTGGTTCCCAAATATTAGGCCCTTTATGACTTCCTCTTGAAAATGCATAAATGTCCCCCTCTGGCTGGTAGAACGGAATAGTACGTAAGCGTTATACAGTGCCATCTGGATGATATACAAGGCCAGCTTCTTATACCATATTTTTGTTTTCCACAGGGCACTGTACGGCTTCAGTACCTGATCTGAAAGATCCACTCCGCCCATGTACTTATTGTAATCTAGGATACAAATAGGTTTTGAGGTGTGGGTACTGGTACCTCGTACAGGGACGGAGGTGGTACTGTCTCCGTGAATTGTTGTCAGTATAAGGACATCCCTCTTGTCCTTATATTTGACCAACAACATATTTTCGGTGGATTGTGCCCTGCTTTCACCCTTTCTCAGTAATTGGGCAACGTGCGTTTTTGGGAGGCCTCTTTGGTTCTTGCGCACAGTACCGCAAGCTGTTGTACCTCTTGAACCAAGGGCCTTAAACAGGGGGATGCTGGTGTAAAAGTTATCCACATAGAGGTGATAACCCATATCCAGGAAGGGGTGCACTAAATCCCAGACAATCTTTCCACTAACACCTACGAGGGAGGGGGGGCATTCTGGCGGTTCAATTCTTGTGTCCTTCCCTTCATATACCCTAAACCTGTGGGTGTACCCTGAGGTACTTTCGCACAGCTTATACATTTTGATGCCATACCTTGCCCTCTTATTGGGAAGGTACTGGCGGAATTTAACCCTTCCTTTAAAATGTATCAGTGACTCGTCTGCACAAATTAATTTTTCGGGGATGTACATCTCAGCAAATTTGGCGCTGAAATGATCAATGACCGGCTTGACTTTGAATAGCCGGTCAAAGGTGGGATCATCTCTGGGTGGGCACTGTGCATTATCGTTGTAATGCAAAAATTTAAGGATCGTCTCAAAACGAGTCCGGGTCATGGCCATACGATGAAGTGGGGTGCTGTACAGAACATCTGTACTCCAATATTGTCTAATTTCTGGCTTTTTAACTATGCCCATATGTAACACCAGACCCCAAAACATCATCATCTCTACTGCATCTACAGGGGTCCACCTAGCAAATGATGACGTGGGGTTTTGGGCAATAAACTGCTGGGCATATAAATTACTTTGGTCCACCATTAAATTTATAAAATCATCAGAGAAAAAGACTTTGAAAAAGTCAATTTCTTTGAGGCCTGTAGTATCAAATTGGATTCCTGGGTTGGCCAAAAACTCAGGAACCTGGGGCTCAAAATTGTCTGGTGGTGGGGTCCATACGAGATCAATCATTGGGGGGGGGTCTCAGCTGCTCTACGGGGTCGTCTTTGAGGGGGTCCCTCATCACTAGAGGAGGAAGAGGAGCTTAAGACGAATGCAAATTCATCGCTTTCTTCACTGGCTGTGTCAGTGTCAGAGGCAATAAGGGCATATGCCTCCTCCGCTGAAAACAGTCTTTGCGATGATTGGGACATTTTTATTATTTTTGTGTTTGTGTAAGTGTAGTGTTTCAACACGTGTATAGTGTAGGGGGGGGTACAAACTTAATTTCAACACGGGGGGTATGTAGTGTGTATGTAGTGCTTTAACACGTGTAAGTTAAAAGAAAAAAAAAAAAGCTCCTGCGCCAAAAATTGAGCACAGATGTTGGTCAGTAACGTCCGTCACTGATCAGCGCTCAGCGGCCACAGGACACCCACAAAATCACCGTGGGTGTAAAAAAAAATAAAAAAATAGACCCCACAGCACCCTCCAAAAAAAAAAAATTAAAAAAAACTGCTGATGAGTCAAAGGCAACAGGAATTTGATCCCAAAAAAAAAATTAGATCAACCCTGTGCCAAAAATGCTGATCAGTGATGTACGTCACTGATCAGCGCTCAGCGGCCACAGGACACCCACAAAATCACCGTGGGTGTAAAAAAAAATTAAAAAATAGACCCCACAGCACCCTCCAAAAAAATTAAATAAAAAAAACTGCTGATGAGTCAAAGGCAACAGGAATTTGATCAAAAAAAAATAAAATTAGATCAACCCTGTGCCAAAAATGCTGATCAGTGATGTACGTCACTGATCAGCGCTCAGCGGCCACAGGACACCCACAAAATCACCGTGGGTGTAAAAAAAATTAAAAAAAAAAACCCACAGCACCCTCAAAAAAAACAAAACTGCTGATCAGTGATGCAACACTGATTAGCAGTGAGGGGCAGCAGGCACACAACTTTTGGTGCAACCTGACAGGGTATATATAAAAAAAAAAACCCTGCACCCCAAAAAAGTTGCTGATCAGTTAATTTATACTGATAAGCACAAAAGGGGGGCAGCAGGGGGCAGCAGAGACAAAATTATATCACACAATATTATATTCTCTGACACAATGACGCTGCAGCAGCAGCAGCACAAGCACCAGGAAGCAACAGCAACCACAGCAACCAGGAAGCACCAGCAGCTGGCAGCACGGATGCCACCAACGCAGATCAGGTCAGTATAGAGGACAGATGGGCACGGAGACCGCTCTGCACGCTGTTCCTGACCGGAATGGCGGCTGCAGGGCTGTCTCCATTATTTTCTGTGAGGTGTAATGGCTGTGATTGGTCCGTCGGTCCGACGGACCAATCACAGCCTTGGGGGCAGGTGGGGTGAGGTGGGGTGACCACCAGTGAGCCCTTTACACCCGGTGGTGATTGGTGCTGTACTTAACACCACCAATCACCACCGATCCCTGTGTTACCGAGCGAAGTTATTCACCGGTACACAGAAAACGCTGTAATTGGCTGTTCACATTTGAACAGCCAATCACAGCGATCGCCGATGGGGGGGGGGGGCATCGCTGCCCCCCCTGGGCTACGAGGAAAGATGTCTGCTGTCAGGGACAGCAGCCATCGTACCTCTGTCACCGCGTCTATAGACGCGGTGACAGTTTACATTCATGACGTACATTTATGCCATGTGTCGGGAAGTACATCCCGACCATGACGTAAATGTACGTCAAATGTCGGGAAGGGGTTAACATTATCTAAATAAAGCTGTATACACACACTATAAGATTATCTTTCCAATCTGGCTGGTCGGAATGAGAATATGGGAATGTCTAGGGACAAATTGCAATCAACCATTTACTCTCAAATGCTGGAAAATGGGAAAAAATTACCATATTTTAATTTCAACCAGATTGGAAACATAATCTGTGTATAAGAGTGTGTCCGGCTTTAAAGTTAGATTTTAAATGTACAACAAAAAGTAGTGGGCCACCAAGGAGTCGTCTTTCTTTGTCTTGTTCTGTGATGTGTACACTGCCAACATGATGGATTGAGGTCATTTACCATTTATAATATGGAATTGATGGTTTATAATTATCCCCAAACTTAATGAGCGACTGGGGCAGGATTACACCTCTCTGTGCTTCTAGTGACAAAATAGTGGCACGTTTTAATACGGAACACTTAAAATATTAAATATTTTTTCACCTGTTATATGTTTGGGTATGGGTCATTGGGTCGACCCAAGATCAACACAACTTAGGTTGACACACAAAATAGGTCAACATGGCTCCGGTCGATGGGGTGGGAAGGTCGACAGTCAAAAGGTCGACATTAGTTTTTCTCTTTTCTTTTCTGTCCAGAATGTAGAAATGGACAGCTTCAAAGTGTACTGTGTCCCCTCGCATGGCTCGCCATGCTTCGGGCGCGGTGCATCGCTGCTCTCGGCACACTATTTTATTCTCCCACTGCACCATGGTGGACGATATGGCATGAAACACCACCTGTTGGCACATGTCGGCTCAAAATAAAACGTGAAAAACTCATGTTGACCTTTTGACTCTGGACCTTCCTATTGTCGACCTAATACTTTTGTCAACCTTCCAACCCTGTCGACTTAAATAAGGTCAACCTAATGACAGTGGGCAAGATGCCCTAAGCTTCCTGACATTTTTCAAACCCAGCCTGTAACATGGCAGACAGGAGCTGATTGGTTGGTTGTTTATCACTCTCCATTTTATCACTTTTGAAGCTTAGTGCATCTGGCCCCATATCCCACGTTTAATGAAAAGATACATCGCATCGAGGTGCATCATGATGTTAGTGGGACCTTTGCATGGGAACCACAAGAAGTTATATCTTGAGAGTGGAAAGACTGAACAGCACGGAGAAGCCAGGGACTAAACCAAGCTTACATTGTGTTTACTACATAATGCAGCATTTCCAGTGGATGCAATACCTTAAAATACATTGTTTTCTATATACAGCATTGCCCTAGATGTCTTTTTATGTTTTATTTTATGAGCCAACCTTCTTGTGGATATTGGACCAGATGAAATGTGCCAAGAGGTTCTTATCTGCCATCACATTTTATGTTTCTAGCTGTTTGGGAGAAAGAACATTAATTTATATAAAAAGCACTACATCAGCACTTCTGGAAGTAAGAGAACTGAACCTCCACTGAATATCTGCTGTGGAATATTGGGACTTTGATGTTTTATTTTCTATTTGCCATTAAAAAAAAAAGTTTTTTTTCATGGTGTATTTATTTATTATTTATTATTTATTAACAGTTTCTTATATAGCGCAGCATATTCCGTTACGCTTTACAAAAGGAATATATGAGGTATATGCATAGACTATGGGCCGACGTATATACGATTTTTAAAGTCAGGTGCATACAGTGTATGTACAACTGGTAATTGGGCCGATGGTTGGGATGATCTCCCTTCAACCCAAAATCCCGGTAAAGTTTACCCGATGTAATAAAAGATGGAGTTACATTCTGACTACGGCTACACTCAGCCCCTAAACTGGGTATACTCCAGTAAATTCCCAATCTCCATCCAATAAAGTACATTTCATTAATTGATGGTTACTCCTTGCACTTCCAGTATTAAGATGTCCATAAACACAAATCATAGATAACTGACATCAAAGAACCAATAAAAAGCTAATTGAAATAATACTTAAGGTATGAGTTCAGAATATAACAGAGAGGGCGGGGCACAGGCTGGCTTCTGATTTTGGTAATATTAATGTTTCTGTAACTATATTGACAACCTAATAATACCCCTTTTACACCGCCGCAAAACGCAGCGGTGTAAATGGGACACGCCGGGACTTCTACCCAGGTCCTGACCTGGGTAGAACACGGCTAGGACCTGGGTAGAGGGCGGTGTAAATGGGTACGCCGGGTCATCCAATGGGGGACGTACAACCTGCGGACCGCAGCGTCCACAGGTTGTACGGGGGGCACAGACAGCCTGCGCTGCTGTTTGCTGCACTCTGGAGACAGCAGCAGTGGCAGCGGAGGAGGTCAGGGGAGGATTGGGACTGCTATCCAGCCCGGGAGAACTTGTGCAGCAGCCCGGGGGGGGGTGCTGGCGACGGCAGCCCGGGGCGGGGGGGTGGAGGGCACGTTGGGGTGCTGGCGGAGGCTGCCCAGGAGGGGGGTTTGACGGAGGCAGCCTGGGGGGGGTTGGGTGATGCTGCTGTAATGCTGGGGGGAGCGAGGCGGCGGGCGGTGTTTGTTATGCAGGGCGGGGGGGCTCACATGCTCTGCTGCCTCCAGGTGAGGAGCAGGAGCTGACGCCGCACACAAAGTACCATGGGAGGTGCTGTGCGCTATCGCGCATGTGCAGCAGCCCTCCCGTGGCCATTTTGGATGTGGGCAATGTGCCCAGACAGTCCAGGGGGAGCACGGCTGGCCCGTTTTTACGGCATTTTGGGCCGGCCCACCTGGAAATGGCCCGGTTTCCCGGTGGGCCAATCCGCCCCTGGAGGAGGTGAATGGATGCCTGTGTGTGGCATCCATTCACCTCCCGGACGACGGCTGGGGGGGGGTGCCCGGGGGCTGGGGGCAGCCCAGCAGCTTACCTTGGTGCTGGGCTGCCCCCAGCACGGCGATCAGTGTTTTTTGAACAAAGGGGATGTTTCAATGGCTACTATTAAGGGGTGAAATTAAATTGTTCATAAGGGGAGTAATTCAATTGTTGCTCTGTTTAGACGACTGTTAACCTCAGGGTTGACATTTCTTCTTGCTGCCTACTGAGGTGCAAGATAAAATGTGTGTAAAGGACCCCATAGTAAAGGTCTTTAAATGGGATTCATCACTTTTTGCAGCTTAACCCTGTGTATACAGGAAGGGGAACCTAACCAGAGCAATAATTGAATTGCTCTACATTAGGCACCCAAAGAATCAAACTGTGTACAATGTCATAATAATAATATTGGGAATAGACAATAGATAACAGGTGAGAATTTACGATGGATATAATATATGAACTTGTGCCAAACACATACCCAATAGGGAAATAAGGGGCCTGATTCTTATATGCAAACCCGATGGTATGTTTACAAATATCATGTCTGGTGGTCTGCTCAAATATGTGCCGAATAGGTTTTGCGGTGCCACTTGCAGCCCTATCAGCCACAGTATGACTGATATGCTATGGCTTTTGGGTGTGGGGTGGTACCCGGCACTGTTCTCCAAAACCGATGGTTGTGATGGTCATCCGAGGCTGTTCCCTCAGATGCAACACTCCAATTGTGCATGCACCGATGACTTCCATTCCAGTGAATGTATAGTGGGAGCGTAGGCATAACGTATACCTAGCAATGCTGAGGACACATCTGTGTCTCCTACAAACCCCTCATGCTACATTTGAATTTTAATGACATGGAACTGTACATCCGCTACCCTGCTTCTGCGCAATTCCTTACAATTCCGAATCAGACCCAAGGTTTCAAAGCACAATTCAAAATCCATAAATGAATCGGGACAACAGTACAGTGTGGATTAGTAGGCCTACAACATGGATATAGGAGGGTGGGTAATTGGGTTGACAGTATTAAGGTCGCTATACATTAGGTCAACCACTAAAGGGTGACAGGCCTTGTGTGGTGGGTTTTGCTGGGGCAATACCAACCTGCCAGGTTGGTCCTGCCCTAGCAAAACCTACCACTCAAGGGGTTAAAGCACTTTAAATCACAGAAACAGAATCGTTCTCATTCTCCTGGTGCTGTTTAGAAATTAAACATATGTATCACTACAGGGTTTGCATAAAAAGTAATGAGACCAAATTATTTATTAAAGATATCGCTACAAACAATTAAAATTCTTCAAAATAAGACCCTTGTGCTTCTGCCGAGTTGTCCACGCTTGGAAGGTGCCCTGGAAGTCCTTTACCAGAACGTCCTTCAAGCAGCGTGTTGAAGCCGTTTGACCTTAGCTACGGTCCCATGGCGGTGTCCCTTCAGGGCTGTCTTCACTCAGGGGAACAGGAAAAAGTTTGCTGGGGCCAGATCAGGACTGTAGAGGGCTAGGGAAGTGTTGTTATGCCGTTCTGGGCCAGGAAGTCGTTAACTAAGAAGCAAGTGTGACGTGGTGCATTGTCATAATGCAGCTTCCAATTGGCGGCAATGCACTTTTTTTAATCATGGCTAACGTCTTCATAGCTGATTTTCCGAGTCCCACACAGAATTTAATGGCGTAGCGCTGTTCGATAGAAAGCTTCAACTGAGCCGAGGGTCAGGGGTCAACTAAAACCACTAAACGAACCACATGGAAGCCCGTAGGTGACTGACGCTCAGTGCGTCTTGCAGCTGACTTCCCCCTCTACCGAACTGCCTGGAGCATGCACGCTGCGACGTACAGTCGCGTCAGGAAAAAATAGGTCTCATTACTTTTTATACAAACTATGTATATCATTAAACCCCAAAGATCCCTATGTCAGTTGACATACAGTCTGGTAACTGGAACCTGAATAGCACATAAACTAGGAATCTGCGTGTACTGAAGGACCAAAGGACCAAATAAGAGCTGTAAGCTCTGGTGAACTATAGTTCAACCCCTTCAAATTTCATTTGAATTCATGCAAAGTGCCCTAACTGTGCTGGTATCCTGGTTCGAAATAATTGAAAAAGGCTTGTCGCTGCTGTCATGTATCTCCTTGTTACCGTAATCCTCAATAGGGTAATAGTAATACAACAGCGATATGTGTTACTGCATTCATGGGTAAACTTACATGAGAGCATCACATAAATTGTTCATTTAGGAACATGTATTAGAGGTCCACCCACAAGCACATCAATTATACAAAGCGTGGCTCAGGTTTTCTAAAGCAATCAAATCTGTTTGTGAAAGCAAAACAGTTGGCCAGCTGTTATCAGTCAAATGAAGGAATAAGGATTTACCGGTACCCTCACGGGTACAAAGATTAAATACCTCTAACATAGAACATTTACATGTTATACACAGAGGAGAGAAATGAGATCAAATGAAGGATGAAAGGTTCATTCCAATTAATGGGTCTAAACATCATGTCATTTTAGCTCTGGTTACACTGTCAATCATTATTACAGAAAGGGATTCATTTAGAGAGAGGAATGCTTCCTTTTGCCTCATAAGGTAGAATAGTAGAGTGAATTTCATTAAGGTGTTAAGGAAAAATACAGCCTGTTATGGGGTCATTCACACTATTAATAAAGCCTGATTTCATGTAGTCTGCCCAGCTCATGTGACACCGGGGTGAAAGCAGCAGTTCATCTCTACTAAATGGAGCAATGGATGCTAAGAGCATCTTTGTGTTTATCTTTGTGCAATGTTCGTCGTCCTTCCTGCGTCATCATAAGAGGTGACAACTGCGGGACCTTAGAACAGCAAGACTATTCTCATCCAATTATGAGTGGCAACATGATAGCTAATATACAGAATTAATAGGATGAGAGATTCAGAAAGTGAGAGATTTGGTAAGACATCTTCCGGGATTTTTTAAAGCGGCAATCATTTACACTGCAAAATCAAACTGGCTTTGCAGTTTAAATGATTGGCGCTTTAAAAAAAAACCTTTTCTTACCAAATCTCTCACTTTCTGATTCTCTCATCCTATTAAATTGCACCCAATATATCATTATATGTCATGTTATATACAAATTTGAACACTGTTATTTAAGGCTTGACTTATAAATGATAAATCATTAAGGATCATTAATGATAGTACAAAAAAGGCAAGTGCAAATGAAATAGATGTTGGTTTTCTCCTAAATGCTGCTACAGGCGGATACAGGGATCACAAAACAACCAGAATTGACGCTATAACAACAAACTATATACCTCTTTTCTCAAAAATCCAGATTCAACCCAGGTTTCTGGACACAGTTCCAACCCAGACCATGTTACTGCACCTTGGATCTGGGTCAGTCCTAAGTCAGCCCCATTTACATAGGTTTCAGGTCTGGCCTGCATTCCACTCACACATTCCCATACCTCCCAACATGGCCCTCTCCAGGAGGGACACAATGCTCTGTTTCTAGACTTCCCTCTTAATTTATGATTTTGATCACCTGTTTTGAACAGGTAAAGTGATAAGAAAGGTGTTTCAACATAGGTGATGGCAATCCTATATTAAGAGGGAAGTCCAGAATAGAGCATTCTGGTCCTCCTGGAGAGGGTCATGGTGGGAGGTATGCACTCCCTTGTGGTAGACCTCTACATACCCAGCCAATCAGCAACCTGTAAGTATATCCTGGGTCAGATAACCTAGTTTGAGCTGTTTACACTGGACTGCTACCTGGGTCTAGTCCTGGTAGCTACCAGAATTGGATTCCAGTTGTGACCAGTCAATAATCTAGGTTACTGAGGCACTAGACAAGGGGTATAGTCATTAGGGTATTTGCATATTCCCTTAACCACTGAAAGTATGTAATATGGGTTTCTCAGACATATAAAAAAAAAAAAAAAAACCTTTGTGTCAAATTTTTTCACATCGACTTTTTAACTATGTGGACCTTTTGTACCTGTCAATATTTTCACCTGTCTACCTATTCTATGTCAACATTATGGCCAAGTCGGCCTAGGCCATGTCAATGAGATGGGACACGCTAAACAATAAATGTGGTAAAAACTCTGTTTTCAGAGTTTTTACTGCATTTCCTAATGCACTAAACCCCATGTCAGTGTTTCAGTGTAACCCCAGAAGAAAATTGTGTTACCCTATAGAAGTCTATGGGCTTTAATCCGCAGCAGTGGTTGAGGAATCCATCATGGATTCCTTCCAACCTGCCCTGTGGCCACCGCCGTTACTATGCACAAGTGCAAATGGACTCTCGTGTCGCAGATTCGGACGTCCAGTAATGGGGGCGGATTGCAAGGCACAGCTAGAAGAGCTGTCCTTTGTGTTAATAATCGCATATATTAGGACATATGTGATTATTAACAATGCAAAACCCCGCAATGTGTGGTGGGATGTACCAGCGAATTATAGTGCATCCAATCCAAGGAGTACTAATTAGGACCCCATGTGGCCCGTACCCCTCTCACATTGTGTACGTTATCTGGATATCTCTTTGGATTTGTCCCATATAAGTGGTCAATCCAATTGCGAGCTTATTGCGTAAGTCATCAACGGTCTCTTGTGTATTATCAGGGCTCTCGATTTAATGGAAATCGTATACGATATCGCATCCGATTTATCGGCCGATTTGCGGACGATTTTTGGCCGATTCGATCTGCTATGCGATTTAGCGGCCGATTTGCGGCTGATTTTCGGCCAATTTTTTAGCTGATTTTCGGCCATTTCCAGACGATTTGCATGCTATTCCATCCTTGCACACCCCCAGGTACTATGCGATGGTATATGATGGTATGCGATGCAATGCGATTTTCGGGAAAATGCTCGATTCTACAATTAAATATCGCATCCGGTTTTTGCATGCAATTACGTCCGATTTCGCAGGCACCGTGAAAATACACAAGTACCCTGTTTTTTAACTTCATGCAATTCTAATGCCTTTGTTTAAAGTACCATGTTTTTGATGTATTTTAAGCGACTTTGAGTCCTATGAGAGAAAAGCGCTATATAAATAAAATTATTATTAATTATTATTATTATTATTATTATTATTATTAACCTTAAGAACTTTCGTTATGATGACTAACCAATGGCAGCTGCATTGCCAACAGGGAAATACTGGATAGCACATAGAAATACAGGTTAATTATCCCTTATCCAAAATGCTCGGGATCAGAAGAATTATTACGGATTATTCCGTAATTCTGAATATTTTTATATTTCAATGATGTATCTTGAGGTATCTTGCATTTATGTTGTATATACACATCCAACACATAAATACACACAAATATATTTTATTTGTGAATGAAACAAGGTTTTAAAACATGAAACAAATATTCATTGAATATGAATGCCAAGCAATCATGTCCTTGCACATATTTAGTGCCAGTTGCATGTTATTTCCCCAGTAGTGCCAGTTGCATGTTATTTCCCCAAAAGTGCCGGTTACAGATGTCCCCAGTAGTGTTTTAACAAAAAAAGTGCATTCTGAAAACTATGGATAGGGAACCTGTGTCACATAACATCACATATGGCTGACAATTTGCTGCGAGCACCATGAATAGGCATTTTTAATTGGATTGTAGAAATGCAAATGTCTGAAAGTTTAATTAAACAACTTGTAACTCAAACCTAACTGGATAACATCTGTCCTAGTTGTCACAGTGAGATTTATCTTCCTGACTAGCTGCTAAACATATACTGCACATTCTGCAAATACTTGCATTAGTGCCCATTGATTCCGAATCCAAGATGCTCACCCTTACCATCCATTCCCTGACCTCAACACGAGATGCTATCTATGTCATTCTCTGGGGTCTGATTCTTATACACCTCCTCTGCTTCCTGCCTCCCCCTGACTTTTCCCAGTCTGATCAGACTCTTTACACAATCTTCAAATCTCTCTCAAAACCCACCTGAAAGTTATTAAAATTAAATTAAAAAGTAGTAATCACTAACAATCACTGTAAGAAGTTGGAGACTATGAGAGTTATTCAATCCTGGGCCACGACTGTCGATACGTCCCGACAGCCGTGTCCCTTGCCCGTTTGCATTTTGCTCGACCGCATATTGGCAGACGGGAATCAATGTCCCGCCTGCCGATTGGCAAAAAGGGGGCGTGTCCATGTAAACGGCCATGGATTGTTGAGATACAGCTGTGACTGTGACAATCCATGTCCGTCCTCTGCAAAACGGGCCTGACAGCTTTTAAAGTCAGGCCTGTTCTGTTGGCCTCTTCAATGCTGCCGGAAAAGACAGCATTGAATGGACGCATGTCGCTTTTCTCCCTGTCGGAAATAGCGGTGGGGATTGAATATCCCTCAAATGGGGTGATTGAGACCTCTCCGCTAGGCTGCACCCCACCGTTCGCAAAGAAAAGTCAGCCTGGACTGACTTTTGAAACGTCCTCTTCCCAACGAATTCAGGGTGGGCACTAACATCATGTGACCCCAGCTGTCCGTCCTAAGCAGCCATGGGCATGCCTGCATTTGCGCGGTACGCCCAGCATTTCTATAGGCACAACCATAAAACGCTGCCCGTTCCCCTGCTTCTACCCCATGCCCGCCTCCTGCCCACCCATCCTAGAGCAAACACCTCTGCGAGTGTGAAACTTGCCGTAGGCATTTGCTACAGGGGTTTGCACATGCACATATTCGTGCAAACGCATGTGCAAACCCCAAACATCAGCCGTGGGACCAAATTTGTCCCGCTAGGAGCGGGTTCGAAATCACCACTTTAGGTGGCTGCAAAAGGATTTAGTGGTAAATTTACTGAAGCTTCTAAAGATGAAAAGATGTGATGTTGTTTCTAGCAACCAATCAGATTCTGTCTACCAGTTCTATAAAGCATTTGAGAAAATGATAGACAGAATTTAGTGTGCAGTGAGCGAATCACTTTCTTAGCACAGTATGAATGGTGTAATGGTTAGCATTACTGCCTCACAGCACTGAAGTCATGGATTTGATCCCGCCATGGACCTAACTGTGTGGAGCTTGTAAATTTTCCCCGTACTTGCGTGGTTTTCATACTCTGGTTTCCCCCTTTACTCCACACAATACTGGTGGGTTAATGGTTTGCTAACAAAACTTAACTGTAGTGTGTGTGTGTGTGTGTGTGTGTGTGTGTGTGTGTGTGTGTGTGTGTGTGTATATGGGCCATCTAGATGGGCTAAGTAGGTTCTTAACTGCCATCAGATCAGTTCTGCTTTAATAGGAATATTTGTACTTAACACCAATGATAATGACCAGTAACAAGTAAAATAACAAGCCAAGCAATGACAACAACATGAATTGAAAAGCTATTGACCTCTTCAAAGTTGATCAGGCAAAAAATAATAATAATAATAATAACAATAATAATAATAATAACAATAATAATAAAAACACACCATCATTCACAAAAGTACAGTACGTTCTAGGGGACAGATTCCTCAGGGCTAATCTTTACACAAATATAAAAATCCCTGCAGATTGAGTTACCAGGTTGCCAACCCTCCCGAAATGGCTGGGAGGCTCTCGAAAATTCCTCTGTATTCACAGCTTTTTGGGGACGTGGCCAAAACAATGCAAATCATGTAATTTTAGCCCCTCCCACTTCCCAGAAGAGTCTCGAGTGGCCGGATTTACTTGCCGGGGGTGGGGCTTGATGATCTCAAGCTCCAGTCCAGCCACCGGAAATGTTGCAGAGAGTCTCCTCTCCAGAATTCTCCTGGAGAGGAGACATGTAAAGTAGGCAACCCTGCCCGGTAATAATATTAAGTTTTCCATATTCACACATGGAAGTTACTATACCGTAAAAATCAACATAAACTCTGAACAACAATAAATGGAATCTCTGAAAACAAGAAGTTACTGTGCATTATCTAATGCTAATGAGAGAGCCCTGAAACTATGAGAGACCTATGTGCGTATCCAGGCCAAATAATGAGACCCTACATCTCTACCACTTAACAAGCAGTGCTCGGTAATGTATATTTGTTTGTTTGCCATAGGCAAATGATGTTCCCCTGACAGCTGGAAGCACATCTCACCTGCCTGCTGAAGACTAGATGAGTCATTATTCTGATTTCTATATCTATACACACATCAGCTGCAGTAAAAATACAGAGGCATCAGCCAAGACTCTTTGTATTCTCTCCTAACCTATAGTGAAGTTACACTTCTCATCTCAGGTGAAACATTACATTAACAAGTTATTCATCATTAATTAGTGTTAACTGCAGGAGATGTGACATAATCCCGAATTTCCTGTGACTCATAGGGGAATATTTACTAAAGTGTAAGTAAGTAGTACTGTAAGTTTTATTTATACAGCGCACTTTCTCCAACAGGACTCAAGGTGGTTAAAGTGCAGGTTTTCAAAAGTGGAGATGTTTCCCACAGCAACCAATCAGATACTAGCTATTATATTCTAGTAGGTGCTAAATAAACATATGGAATCTGCTTGGTCGCTATGGGCAAAATCTCCACATTTAAAAACCTGTACTATATTAAATATACCCCATAACATAGAACAATAATATTCCATAGAGGGGATAGATTCAGCTAAATGCGGCCAGCAAGGGGGTTAAGTGGCGAGGATCGCCGTAAACAAGCCCCCCTCACTGCTCAACCCCTTCAGTGGCAGTCCCGGAAATTTTCCGGCCCAAGCTGCAGTGCCGCAGCGGGCAGTCCCGGAAAATTTCCGGGCATGCCACAAATCTGCAGTTGTGCGCCAGTGGTGCCTGCAGTTGTGCTCCAGTGGTGCCTGAAGGTGTGCGCCAGTGGTGCCTGAAGGTGTGCACCACTGGCGCATCACCTCACCAACTACCCCCACTAAGCCGCTCCCTCCCCACCTCTACTGTTGTGCCCTCACCTTCGCTCCGGCTCCCGGAGCTCCCCTGCCGCCGCCATTACTTCGGGAGAGACGGCGGCAGGCTCGGGGATGTTCGGCACTGCTCGGGGGACTCGGGATCACTCAGGTATTCGGGTATCCGAGTCCTCCCTACGCAAACATGCACTGTTGGTAGATCTTGAGGACAGGTTTGGCCACCACTGGTG